>NW_024100155.1:600000-1107500 GCF_016545835.1 Crotalus tigris
GTAGCCTCCCAACCTATCTTCTGAAGAAGGTGTAGAGACAATGCCCTCAATGATCTGGTATCAAGAATACAGACTAAGTCCAGAAGATGCCTTGCTAGTCTTCTGTTGGAGCAAGAGAGAGGACACAGTAACTTTCTCTTGGATGCTTTGCATGTTCTCCTCTCTGGCCAACATTAGGTTCAAGAAGACCATTAAGGATGATCTGCCCATTCCTTATCTAGCTTCTCTAACTCCAGTCTCGTTTCCCTTCTGCAGATTCCCGAGAACGTCTTCCAGGCGGATGTCCGAGCGGTGACTATTTCGGCCGCAGCTAATAGATTGGGGGTTGTGGAGAAGATCCTGTCCGAAGCCCAACCTCCTCCTCTGGATGCCTCTTCTCTCCTGGGGGTCTTCCAGCTTTTGAAAGAGGTGTCCGAGGTAGAGGTGGTAGAACCAGGTCAACTGGCAACCCTGGAAGAGCTGGGCCAACATTATGTGGAGGTTACAGGGAGACTCCTGGAGCAGGACAATACAGATCATTGGTCTGAGACCAAGCCGGTAAAAATAACACTATTGGGGAGGGGTCTTTGAGGGGCATCTAGTCTACTAAAGAGAGGAGGTCCATAGCTACCTGGATCTGACCGACGTCTGTCCAACCACTGATCAGGGTTATCCTTTGCTTGGAGGTTTGATCTACCTGGCAACTGAGATACAAGAGGTCAGGTGGTCCTCTTCCAACTGTTCCTGTCTTCTCCAGATCATTGGGGGACCCATGAAGGTGGTGGAAAACGTGGACAAAATGGCTTCCAGCCTCCATCAGCTCCTGAGCCCCAACAGAGGGAAGGTTACCTTTCACAGTAAGAACATCGGTAAGTTGAGACCAACTCTCGGCCATCCTGGCATGGGCCATGTCCTCAATTCTGTGGAAATGTTTGGGGTGAAGAAGGTTTTTCTGGGGGTTATTAGAGGACCTTTGTCCCTCGCAGGGAATTCTGGGAGTTGAAGTCCACAAAGATGATGAGGGGATTGCAGGCTAAAACATAGGAAGGACGGTTGAAGGAACTGGGCATGGCTAGTCCAGTGAAGAGAAGGACCAGGGGAGACAGAATAGCAGTCTTCCAATATTTGAGGGGCTCTTACAGAGAGGAGGGAGGGTCCACCTATTCTCCAAATCACCTGAAGGCCAGACAAGGAACAACGGATGGAAACTGATCAAGGAGAGATTCAATCTGGAAATAAGGAGAGATTTCCTGACAAGGAGAACAATCAATCAGTGGAACAACTTGCCTTCAGAAGTTGGGAGCTTCATCACTGGAGGCTTCCAAGGAGAGACTGGACAGCTATCTGTCAGAAATGGTGTAGGGTCTCCTGCTTGAGCAGGGGGTTGGACTAGATGACCTATAAGGTCCCTTCCAACTCCTATTCTATTCTATTCTATTCTATTCTATTCTATTCTATTCTATTCTATTCTATTCTATATTTCATTTCATTCCATATTCCATTCCATTCCATTCCTCTATTCTATTCTATTCTATTCTAATCTATTCTATTCTATGCTATGCTATGCTATGCTATGCCATGCCATGCTATATTCTATTCTATTCTATTCTATTCTATTCTCTGCTCTGCTCTGCTATATTCTATTCTATTCTATTCTATTCTATATTTCATTCCATTCCATATTCCATTCCATTCCTCTATTCTATTCTATGCTATTCTATTCTCTTCTCTTCTCTTCTCTTCTCTTCTCTTCTCTGCTCTGCTCTGCTATATTCTATTTTATTCTATTCTATTCTATTCTATTCTATTCTATATTTCATTCCATTCCATATTCCATTCCATTCCTCTATTCTATTCTATTCTCTTCTCTTCTCTGCTCTGCTCTGCGATATTCTATTCTATTCTATTCTATATTTCATTCCATTCCATATTCCATTCCATTCCTCTATTCTATTCTATTCTATTCTATTCTATTCTATTCTATTCTATTCTATTCTATTCTATTCTATTCTATTCTATTCTATTCTCTGCTATATTCTATTCTATTCTATATTTCATTCCATTCCATATTCCATTCCATTCCTCTATTCTATTCTATTCTCTGCTCTGCTCTGCTCTGCTCTGCTCTGCTATATTCTATTCTATTCTATTCTATTCTATTCTATTCTATTCTATTCTATTCTATTCTATTCTATTCTATTCTATTCTATTCTATATTTCATTCCATTCCATATTCCATTCCATTCCATTCCTCTATTCTATTCTATTCTATTCTATTCTATTCTATTCTATTCTATTCTATTCTATTCTCTGCTCTGCTCTGCTCTGCTCTGCTCTGCTCTATTCTATTCTATTCTATTCTATTCTATTCTATTCTATTCTATTCTATTCTATTTTATTCATTATCTTAAAGGGACAGAGGCTGGGAAATGCTGATGTATAATACATTGCTGGAATTGATGAGTGGAGGCGGCATAGAAAATGGATCAGCTTCCTAAACTGAGAGTTGGCCTCCCTGCCACAGGTCCCCATTAAAATCTGGGACAGCCTCTTCTCACCTGGTGTCTCCTCCATCACCCCCATCTTCTGAAAGGATGGTCCCTGGTCCCTGACCTCTGGAAGATGCTTTTGATGCTCTTTTGGTCAGTGGCCACCAGAGGGCGCTTCTTCCCTCGCTGCTCAGGAACCCTGCCGTTTGCTGGCTTCAAAAATAATTTTCGTGGCTCTTTTAATACAATATTTCAAAATTAATTTAACTTAGGTAGGCAAGATGTGCAAGGTGCCCCTTGTTTTTCTCCACAAGGAGAGGAACCTTTGCAAGGCACCTGAGCAGCCTTGTGTAGAAATATTGTGGGGTAATTCCACGCACGCCCCCAAGTGATGCTGGTCGGGTCTCTCGGCTCGCAGGGATTGAGGTGCGACGGGCAGAGCTGGGCCCAGAGAGAGCTGGCAGCGGGGGCTCCCTGATGCCAACCCACCGTTGGGACCAGCTGGATGCCATCGAGATCCCAGCAGAAGAAATGGAGCGCCTGAGAGCGAGGGGTAAGGTCATGGGTGATGGCAGGTGGGTTCTCAACCAGTTCCACCCTTCTGTTTGAATCTTTGTGGCAGAAAACCTATCAGGTTTGGGCTGTTTTAAAGAGGTCCAAAGGAGAAAGTTAGAATGGAAGAACGCCAGAGAAATCAACAGGTACGAATAAAGGAGAAGATTTGTAGTTCAGTTGACATGAAGGGTCCTTGGCGCTCTCTGAGCTTGGTTGTTTCATTACCCAACTAGGTTACATCATCAGTGTTAGAAGGGAGTGGACTTTATGGAGGAGGAGGAGGACAATTGTGGGGTCCTTGGTGCTCTCTGAGCTTGATTGTTCTCTTGCAGACGTTTCATTACCCAACTAGGTTACTTCATCAGTGTTAGAAGGAAGTGGACTTTATGGAGGAGGAGGAGGAGGAGGAGGAGGAGGAGGAGGAGGAGGAGGAGGAGGACAACGACGACAATTGTGGGGTCCTTGGTGCTCTCTGAGCTTGATTGTTCTCTTGCAGACGTTTCATTACCCAACTAGGTTACTTCATCAGTGTTAGAAGGGAGTGGACTTTATGGAGGAGGAGGGGGAGGAGGAGGAGGAGGAGGAGGAGGAGGAGGAGGAGGAGGAGGAGGAGGAGGACAACGACGACAATTGTGGGGTCCTTGGTGCTCTCTGAGCTTGATTGTTCTCTTGCAGACGTTTCATTACCCAACTAGGTTACTTCATCAGTGTTAGAAGGGAGTGGACTTTATGGAGGAGGAGGGGGAGGAGGAGGAGGAGGAGGAGGAGGAGGAGGAGGAGGAGAATGATGACAATTGTGTGGTCCTTGGTGCTCTCTGAGCTTGATTGTTCTCTTGCAGATGTTTCATTACCCAACTAGGTTACTTCATCAGTGTTAGAAGGAAGTGGACTTTATGGAGGAGGAGGAGGAGGAGGAGGAGGACTGTGATCCTTAGTGCTCTCTGAGTTTGGTTGTTTTCTTGCAGACATTTCATTACCCAACTAGGTTACTTCATCAGTGCTAGAAAGGCGTTTACATACAGTTCCATCTAGCACTGATGATGTTATCAAGTTTGGGTCATGAAACATCTGCAAGAAAGCCACCCAACTCAGAGAGCACCAAGGACCCTCAGAATTAACAGGGGAGGCAAGCTGGAAAGGACCAGGTAGGCTTCATTGGTCTCCTGCTTGGACCGCCCATCTTCTCACCTTGAGCTTCTGCGCCACCAGCTCTTAATGCCCTCGTCTACCCTTCTCCAGGCCTGCGTCAAATCACCCTCACCAATACGTGGTACAGCTATGGGGCCCTCCAGCGCCTTCTCGCCAGCAGCAGTGCTGTGATCAAAGACGCCGCTGTGTCAGACGGAGGACAGAGGTGAGTCTTGATTCGGAAAGGAGCCAGATCGCTCCATTCAGACAATCACTTTTCGCTGACCTACAGCGTGCATTGATATGGCATCCAGTTTGGCAGTTTTTCAATCAATCAATCCGAATAGAGCAGGAAGTGACCTTGGAGGTCTTCTAGTCCAGCCACCTACTCAAGCAGGAGACCCTACATTATTTCAGACAAGAGGCTGTCCAAATCTCTTCTTTAAAACCTCCAGTGATGGAGCACCCACACAACTTCTAGTGGCAAGCTGTTCCACTGCTTAATTAAGAAGTTTCTCCTTAATTCCAGGTTGCTTCTCTCCTTGGTCAGTTTCTATCCATTGTTTCTTGTCCTGCCTTCGGGTGCTTTGGAGGATAGCTTGACTCCCTCTTCTTTTGTGGCAGCCCCTCAAATACTGGAACACTGCTTTTTTTTATTAATATTATTATAAATGTTTACAATTTTACAATAAAAAACCCCTTCCCCAATCCCTCCCAACCCTCCCCAAAACCTCCCCCCTTCTTCCCAGAGCTGAATACAGAGTTAACTAGAACTTAAAAGGAAAAACTTTTAAACTCAAATAAACGTCAAACAAATATAATTACATTCAATAAACGAAGTATTAAGTACTTTAACTCCATTATGTATGAAAAACAGAAAGAGAAAAAGAAGAAAGAAATTAACATTAAAATAATTTCTTTGTCATTGCAATCCTACCAATTTACCATTATAATTTATTTTATCTATAATTCACAACTTCTATTTCTTTCACAATTAATAAACCAATCATCTCCCTAATTTAATAACATTACAAAATATCATATTTCATATAAAGTAAATTAATTGGAATCTAGTCCGCCATTAAAATATTATAAACTTTAAGTATAAATTTAAATATAAATTATTCAGAAAGCTAAACAATATTTTCTAATATCATACTTATATTATATAAAGTTTATCCATCTTTCTTTGTCATCACAATCAACACACATATAAGCGTTACTTATACCATTAAAATTCCCTTATACATATTTAAAACAAAATATTCCTTTAAATGCTCCTTAAGTTTCTAAGCATACACTTCTTATCTAAAGTTTTCATTCAGTCTCCATAATCTTCTCTCCTCTTTTCCAATAACCAGTTCTGGAAGACTGCTTATCATGTCCCCCCAAGTCCTTCTTTTCTGGCCATACCCCAAATTCTGCAGCCGTTCTTCACAAAGAAGAGGGAGTCAAGCTATTCTCCAAAGCGCCTGAAGGCAGGACAAGAAGCAACGGATGCTTAAAGGCAGGAGTGATTTATGTAGATGGAATAGTAGGGATGGTTCTGTGGATTGATTGAATTTTAAGAAGAAATAGATTAAACTAACTGTGTTATATTATGGGAGGGAAATAGAGGGGGGAATTTTATACGTTTGTGTTCCCTTTATTTTTTTGAGCAGTATATATATGACTTGTTTTGCTATGATTGATTACCCTTTCACCATGAAGTTTTCCTGAGCACTTTGATGTTAAAATTAAAAAACAACAACAATAAAATGTGTATTTTAAAAAAGAAGAAGCAATGGATGGAAACTCACCAAGGAGAAAAGCAACCTAGAACAAAGGAGAAACTTCCTGACAGTGAGAACAATTCACCAGTGGAACCGCCTGCCTCCAGAACGGTGAAGGCTCCAACACTGGATGTTTTTAAGAAGAGACTGGACGGCCATTTGTCCTGAGCAGGGGGTTGGACTTGATGACCTCCAAGGTCCCTTCCAACTCTGTTATTGTGTTATTCTGTTACTAATCAAGGAGAGAAGCAACCTAGAACTAAGGAGAAACTTCCTGACAGTGAGAACAATTAACCAGTGGAACAACCTGCCTCTAGAAGCAGTGAATGCTCCAACACTGGACGTTTTTAAGAAAAGACTGGACAGCCCTTTGTCCGAAATGGTGTAGGGTTTCCTGCCTGAGCAGGGGACTGGACTAGAAGACCTCCAAGGTCCCTTCCAACTTTATTATTATATTATATATTATGTTTTAGTCTCCAGGCCTTTACTCGTCTTCGTTCCTCTTCTTTGCACTTTTCCCAAAGTCTCCACATCAGTCAAAGCATCAGTCAGAGTCAGAACAATGAAAGCATCCCAAGTCCACGCTGGTGGAGGTGGGCTGAATCCCTCTCCCACTTTCCTGCTTGTGGGATGCTCCGCAAGGCTGTCTCTCCCCAGCCACGCTGCCCTTGGGGTGGGCTTGTCTTTCTTGTTTCTGGGCACACGAGGGTGCTGTTGCTTTTTTTTTATTTTCCCTTGCCCTATTCCCCCCCCCCTGCCTCCCCCAAAAGCAATTGCTGGGAAAAAGAGAGGGGGGGGGGGGAGAGAGAGGACCAATTTTTGTGAATGAGTCCAACTTCCATTGGAAGATCTGATTCCACCCATGGGTGCATCGAAACGGAGCTCCCCAATCTGATTTATCTGTTGAGTTGGCTTTCCCAATGGATTTCCCCCCCCCCAGAATCAAGGAAATCTTTATCAGAATAATAGAGTGGGAAGGGGTCTTAGGAGGTCTTCTAGTCCACCCCCCTGCTCAAGCAGGAGACCCTAGACCATTTCTGACAGATGGCAGTCCAGTCTCTTCTTAAAAACCTCCAGTGATGAAGCTCCCACAACTTCTGGTGGGAAGCTGTTCCATTGGAACCGTAATAGTAATAGTAGTAAAGTTGGAAGGGACCTTGGAGGTCATCTAGTCCAACCCCCTGCTCAGGCAGGAAACCCTATAGCATTTCAGACAAATGGCTGTCCAATCTCTTCTTAAAAACTTCCAGTGTTGGAGCATTTACCGCTTCTGGAGGCAGGCTGTTCCACTGGCTAATTGTTCTCACTGTCAGGAAGTTTCTCCTTAGTTCTAGGTTAGTTCTAGGTTGCTTCAAGATTCAAGTCGGTTTGAATTGTCTCTGATTGGAACGGCTGGAGTTAAATAGGCCAGAAAAAAAAAAGTAGATAAATTGAAGGACTTATTCCTTAGTCAAGGATGGATGGGAAGATTCCTTGAGGACTCTTTCTTTCTACTTCAATCACCCCAGCCCACCAACAGATATAAAATAGACCGATGCTTGTTAGCGAAATAGACAAACTCCAACAATACGCCACTATGTCATATTGTTATTCTGTTATTCCTTCTTGGATTTACAAGATGAAGAGTTGGTCTACAAACACGACGGGGTCCTCCAGATTTCTGGCGAACTGGGTTGTGACTCCTGGGGGGGTGGGATAGGGTGAGACACGTTGGTTCTCTTCTCCAATTTTCCCTGGATGTTCCTGATCTCCATTCCTCTGTCTGTGGGACACAGAGGCTGGCTTGGGCCGTGCCATTAAGTCTGCCATAGAATAGAATAACAGAGTCAGAAGAGGACCTTGGAGGTCTTCTAGTCCAGTGGTTCTTAACCTGGGCGATATTGCCCCCCAGGGGGCGATTTCATTTTTCAGGGGGGCGAAGGAACGAAAAGAGGGCGATTTGGGGGTGATGGAGCGAGAGGTTTTGGGGACACTTTTGAGACTTTTTTGTACAGTGAATCCCTGTATATCTGATGGAGGGGGGAGAGCTTCTTTCGAAACATCACATGCTGAGTGGCTCTGTAAAACATTTTGTATTGTATTTTTTTAGCGTGTACTCCAGTTCGATATTATATTTTCCTTGTGTCTTTTTAATCCTTTTTACAGTGTGCGTGACTATATATAGTTTCCTCGAATCTTAATTTAGTTTCAGAGTTTTCGTCTTGAAATTCTTAGTTCCTGCATTGTGGTTTGTTCTTATGCCCTTTTTATATTTCTTTTTGCGTCTTAAATTTCACTTGTAATTCAATCATTAAATGTTACTGTTTTTCTTTTCGGGCATTTCATTTTCTTGCAATTGAATTTTGTTTTCAGTGGTCATTACATTTAAGTGTCTTGAATAAATAAGATAATAATGAAATACATTTATCACGAAGTTTGGGAATAAAGTGATGGGTGGCACCAAAATTTTTCACAGTTGAGATATGGGGAAAAGACTGGAAATAAATGATTTGCATCGATATGTCCTGAGGACAATTTTAAAGAAAACAAAAAAAAGTGTTTGGATAAATTGAAGAATTATTTCCTATGCTGTGATTGAGAGGTTATGTTGGGGGAGGGGGCGATGACAACTTCCTCATTGGCTCAAGGGGGCGATTCGTTCAAAAAGGTTAAGAACCACTGTTCTAGTCCAACCCCCTGCTCAAGCAGGAAACTCTATAGGATCCCAGACAAGTGGCTGTCCAATCTCTTCTTAAAAACTTCCAGTATTGGAACATTCACAACTTCTGGAGGCAGGTGGTTCCACTGGTTAATTGTTCTCCCTGTCAGGACATTTCTAGGTTGCTTCTCTCCTTGATCAGTTTCCATCCGCTGCTTCTTGTCCTGCCTTCAGGCGCTTGGGAGAATAGCTTGACTCCCTCTTCTTTGGGGCAGCCCCTGAGATATTGGAAGACTGCTATCATGTCCTTCTCTTCATTAAACTAGACATACCCAATTCCAGCAACCGTTCCTCATATGTTTCAGCCTCCAGTCCCCTGATCCTCTTTGTTGCTCTTCTCTGCACTCTTTCTAGAACCTCAACATTTGTTTTATATCGTGGTGACCAAAACTGGACGCCGTATTCCAAATGTGGCCTCACCAAGGCCTTGTAAAGTGGTATTAACGCTTCACCTGATCTTGATTCTCTCCCTCTGTTGATGCAGCCATGCTCCCCTCTTCCTCCTTAGGCATCTGAGCACGCAGGTGGCCTCTTCCATTATCTCCTCCAGCTTGGTCAGCAACTACAAGGAAATCAGCACGTCTGTGCGCTACCGTCTGCGGCATCGGGTTCAGGTGAGGCTACCGGGAAGGAACCCAGGGAAGGCAGGAGAGAGGAAGGGGGAAGGGGTTGCTGAAGGACCTCAGAATGGACCGTTTTCATCCATCAAGGTCTGTGTTTCCTTGAGGGAAAGAGTTGGGGCAAATGTCCACTTGCAGATGCCCTCTCTCCTTTCACCCCTTCCATTGTTCCTCCTCCACACACATAATACTTCCCCCCCCCCAAAAAAAAACTCAAGACAGTTCCCCTCTCCCCATCTTTTGCTGCCCAGTCATTCTTCTCTGGATCAAAATGGTTCACCAGAGGTCTACGTTGACCATTTCCGTCCTTGAAACCCAACTTTCCTTGGGGCTTTTGAGCTTCTGAAGATCAGCACATCCCGGGCAAGGCGCCTTGCATTTTTTTAAAAAATGAAACATAAAGGTCCTGTTTTACAGGTCACCCCAACTCCCCCCCCCAAAAAAAAGGAACGGAGTGGGTTTGTGGTTAGAGGAGACTGGGCGCCTTGATAAATTAAACCAGACCTTGCCTCCACATCAAACAAGGTTCAGGGAGATTTAGGGAAGTCTGCGGCTGGTCCCATCCGGTCAACTTATCAAGATGAACCCAAGAGAACTTGCAAGAAGTCCACAACTGAGTATTTTTGGGAAGGGTGGGTCAGAAAAATTTTCCCAGCCAGCATCTCCAATATTTCCTTTCCAGAGAGGCGTTTTATCTCCTCTCTGAACTTCTTTCTCTGTAGGCTTTACCGGACCAGCTTGTGGAACCAGTTTGTGCTTTTTGGAACTTCAGCGGAAGGTAGGCGGTTCGGAGAAGTCTCCCAGTTGCATTTTTGGGAAAGGCACGGAAAGAAAGAACTCAGTAAAATTGAGTAGACCTTGTGGGATCCTTGCTGGTTTCACAGAGAGCTCTTGAAGGTTGGAGCTGTCTCATGAGGAGAGATGGACAGAAGATTCCTGCTCCAACCTTCCTCTTAAAGCAGACTGAACTCAAAGCTTATCTGCATCCACCTCCGGATGCTTCACTTGGGGACCAAGCTCACCCTTATGTAGAAGACCTTCTTGAGTATGCCCAACATATGAACCAACGACAACAGCCACCAACAAAATCCACCCAACCATCTCTGAACGTGGTCTGCTAACCACACTGCCCTATAAGTGCACCACACACACCTTCACTTATCAGTCGGTGAACCCAGTGGTTGTGTTGTGTTTGAAGTAGGTGAACCAGGGAAGGTGGTTTGGTGGTTTTTTTTTTTTTTTAGGACAACTTTTACGAAAGGAGAATGAGAGTTGAGTCAAGATCTCTGGAGGTGGTTCTCAGCTCCTTCCTACGGGCAACTTTCCCTGGGTGGGGTGGGGGCATTTGGGGTCCAGAACGTGAACATCTGGGCCCAGAACTTTTTTCTGTGCTTCAGTCCTGAAGGTGTTGGCGGCTGGTCCACCAGAGGTTGCTCAGTGTCTTCTTCTCAGAAAGATCTAACCACCTGTGCCTGTAACCACACCACCAACTTTGCAGTCTTGCTACAGGTCTATGAAGTCCAGGTTAGTAGAGGGTCAGGAGAGTCCCAGTGGAGGAAGACATTTCTTGGGGGGCTTTGGTGGAACCCTGGGGAGAAGCCATGGAACGTGGACCTTCATTTGGCTTGGACAACATTGTCCACATCAAGATCCCCACCTTGCGTTTCATCCCTTCCCTTCCTTGATCAGATTGCCCAAGAGCTGAACTGGCCCATTGCATGGAAGCTGTTGAGTTGGGCCCTCAGGGGACACCTCACCCCTCCCTCACCTTCATCACGTTGTCTCTTCTTTCACACAGAGGAGTTTAGAGGAGGAGTCCACCCTGAAGACCCTGACATTTGTTGGCTGTGGTGTGTCCTTCTGTGCCTTGATAGTCACCTTTGTGCTCTTCTTAGCCGTTGGGTGAGTCTGAAGTAACACAAATGGACGCACGCTTGTCAAATCAGCTCCATTCTTGGATCCCCACGGCGTCTTGAAACGAACCAGCCAAGTGATTTCCATTCACATAGCCTTCTAGAACAGTGGTTCTCATCAACCTGTGGGTCGGGACCCCGTTTGGGGTCGAACGACCATTTCACGGGGGTCGCCAAACAACGCAGTCTGCAATTTCCCCCCCCTTTTCCTTAGCTGTGCTACTCCCTTTTATTCTATTGGCTTTTGAAAGCCAATAGAATAGACTCTCTTGAGTAGAGTCTAATTCTATTGGCTTTCAAAAGCCAATAGGAATTGTCCAGGCTGTCTCTGCCCTGCTGAGCCCGCCAAAAGTCCCATTCTGCAAACGGTGCTGCACCAGTTGAGTAGTCCTCGATTTACAACCGGTTGAGTAGTCCTCGACTTACGACCAGTTGGGGGTTGCAGCATTAAAAAGGTTGAGAAGCACTGTTCTAAAACATCTAACCGAGATGAAGCCCAAAAAGACTTGATGGGTCATGTGAATGCATCCCTGACGGTCTTCCTTGGCCAGTTGTGTGGGGCCAGCTTCAGAGTGGGAAGGGATCTGTCTAACTTCTCAAGGGTCCATTGAGTATCTTTTTTTAAAAAAAAAATATTTTTTATTTTCTCTCTTTACAAAAAACAAAATGCGAAGTACATTTTTCTTTTTTCTTAACAATACAATGTCCTATATCTCTTACATTTATTTACACTTATTTACATTACTTCTCATACTTTTTTATTCCTCAATTCTAACCAATTGTAATACCTGTCCCATATCTCATAAAATTCTGTAACTTCCTTGTCTTTTATTTCTAAAGTAAGTTTGTACATCTCAGCACATTCTAATATCTTGTAAATAATCATTACATTTGTTGGTATATTTTCCCTTTTCCAGCATTGCGCATACGCAATGCGGGCAGCAGTTATTATATGTATAATGATGTATTGGAGTTGTTTTTCCATCTTTGGATTGATTATGCCTAATAAGAATATTTCGGCTTTAAGCTCAATTTGTTCTTTTGTTATTTCCATCTCCTTATTTGCTCACAATAAGTCTTTGCTTTGGGGCATTGCCACCACATATGATAAAATGTTCCCTCTTTATTTTTACATTTCCAACAGTCCGGATTCGTATTTTTATATATTTTAGTCAATCTCGCCGGTGCTAAATGCCATCTATAGAACATTTTACGTTGGTTTTCTTTGTATGCGGTTGACAACGTTAGTTTGTAATTTTTGTCCCATTTCGTATCTTTAGTAGAAACTAGTGGAATACACTCAGTAGAACTTGTGCCAAAACCTTTACTCTTCCTTTTAACAGGGTCCCCAAAAGCGAGCGAACCACGGTGCATAAAAACCTGATCTTCGCCCTGGCTGCTGCAGAGGCCTTGCTCATGTTCAGTGAATTGGCCAAGATCAACCAGGTCAGGAGAAGAGCTGGGAAACAGGAGGGGAATCACTTAGGAGGTGTCCTATCTTTGCTAGCTGAATTGGGGCCCAAAGCGAACCCCCAAACCCTCTCCTTCTTCCACCAGACATTTGACCCTAGGACTCCCCATCTCTCCCCAGGGCGTCTGCTTTGCTGTCACGGCCTTTCTCCACCTTTTCTTCATGGCGGCCTTCGCTTGGATGCTGGTGGAAGGTCTTCTGCTCTGGAGCAAAGTGGTGGCCGTCAACATGAGCGAAGATCGGAGGATGCGTTTCTACTATGTGACCGGTTGGGGTCTGTATCCCAGGGGTCAAGAAGGGGAAGGGGCAACAGGAAGATCGGGCTAGACTGCTTCTTCCTTTGACCCAGTTGAACCAACTTGTCCAAACCTAAGCTGGAGTAGATCAGAGGTCTACTATGAGCCCTAGGCTGTTCTCCCTACTCATCGTACCATGATGGGAAAGGATGGAGTTGATGTCCAGTAGGGAAGGACCACACTGGGGAAGGAGCAGTCAAGTCCATTGGATGGAAAATGGTCAACTCTTCACGGCGATTGCATGTCTCTGTAGCTAGGTTGCTCTGAAAAGAACCACAGATAAGCCAAATATTTATGGAGATTCTCAGTCATCCAGGTCAGGATTGTCCCAAAGATGCTTTTTCAGGAGGCAACTGGACTTTCTTGATTTTTCCCCTGAAGACGTTTCGCTTCTCATCTAAGAAGCTTCTTCAGCTCTGACTGGATGGTGGGGAAGGGAAGGATTTATACTCCTTGCAGACTGCTGGTCATCTGCCTTCTTTGAGAGAGTTGTTGAGGCCACTTGGAGGTTTAACTGTGTCCTAATGTGTCGCAGATAGATGGCCTCCAAGTGGCCTCAACGACCCTCTCAAAGGACGCAAATGACCAGCCGTCTGCAAGGAGTATAAATTCTTCGACTCCCCACCATCCAGCCAGAGCTGAAGAAGCTCCTTGCATGAGAAGCGAAACGCCTTCAAAGAAAAAACAAAGAAGTCCAGTTGCCTCTTGAAAAAGAACCTTTGGGGACACACATAAGCCAACAATGTTGTAGATATCTCTATTGTGCAAAACGAAACCTGTTCTATTAGTATATGGCTGAAGAGGGTATGCAGATACATCAAAGCATTATGAGTAAAACAAGATCAATTGAACCCCATGGCCACTGTCTCTACCTGTGTGGTTTGAAACTCAGAGAAGACCACTTGAGGGAGCTTCACAGGATAGCCCAAGAAGGAAAAAGAATGTGCTGGTTGGAGACAATGAAACGCTCAAGCAGAGGTCAACTGTGGTTCTTCCTCAATGGTCAAGTGGATCATTGGAGATGGGATGAAGACACAGACCGGCCAATCTCTCCCCTTCTTTCCAGGGCTTCCTGTGCTGATTGTGGGTGTCACCTTGGCCACTTCGTTCAACAAATACGTGGCGGACAATCACTGTTGGCTGAATGTGCAGACAGAGGTCATCTGGGCATTCGTGGGACCTGTCCTCTTTGTCCTAACGGTAAGGGCCAACATCTTCGGTTGACTTCCTGGCCTTCCTTGTCCACCCTCTTGCGGTTTTGAAGGCCCAGAAATTGGGGGCCTTTAATGTCCACTGTCCAAGACCTTGGCTTGCAACTTCAACGTTCCTGTGGTTTTTGCCTCCCTCAACAAGGTCATCAACCTCACCATCTCGCCCCTCCATCTATCGTCCATTGCAGGTTGCCTCTCCTTAGCTCCTCAAGTATCTCCAACATCTAGAGGGGCTTCCACAAAGATTTTTTTTCTCAGCCCCATCTGGCATCAGTGGGGTTGAACTTAGAATCTTCTGCAGTAGAAGCTGTTATGCTTGCTACTGCCCACCCCACCAACCTTTAAAGTTCGGTCCTCACAATTTTGAGGGAAGGACTGAATTAAGTAGAACTTTAAATAGATGTTGTGTGCCAGGTCAGTGCATTATTTAGGATCAAGTTCACCACACCTTCAGATTAGACTTTATTTCTGGCTCTGCCTGCCAGGTCCAAGCCTATTTCTGTAGGCAAATAACAGAATAACAGAGTTGGCAGGGACCTTGGAGATCATCTAGTCCAACCCCCTGTTCAGGCAGGAGACCGTATACCATTTCAGACAAAGGACTGTCCAATATCTTCTTAAAAATTATCTGGAGCTCCCACAACTTCTGGAGACAAGCTCCTTCCTTCCTTCCTTCCTTCCTTCCTTCCTTCCTTCCTTCCTTCCTTCCTTCCTTCCTTCCTTCCTTCCTTCCTTCCTTCTGTCATATATTTTATCTATCTCAAAATCAAAGAATCACAGGGCTGAAAGGGACCTTGGAGGTTTTCTAGTCCAACCCCCTGCTCAGGTGGGAAGCCTATACCATTTCAGACAAACGGTTGTCCAATTTCTTCTCCAAAACCTCCAGTGATGGAGGGAGGGAGGGAGGGAGGGAAGGAAGGAAGGAAGGAAGGAAGGAAGGAAGGAAGGAAGGAAGGAAGGAAGGAAGGAAGGATAGCAAAATAATAGAATCACAGAATCACAGAGTTGGAAGAGATTTTGGAAGTCTTCCAGACCAACACCCCTCAAGCAGGAGATCCTATACCATTCTGGACAAATGGTTGTCCAATCTCTACTTCAGTACCCCCAGTGTTGGAGCACCCACAACTTCTGAAGGCAAGCTGTTCCACTAATTAATTGTCCTAACTGTCAGGAAATTTCTCCTTAGTTCTAGGTTGCTTCTCTCTTTGGTTAATTTCCATCCGTTGTTTCTTGTCCTGCCTTCAGGTACTTTGGAGAATAGCTTCTCTTCTTTGGGACAGCCCCTGAGATATTGGAAGACTGCTGTCATGTCCCCCCTTGTCCTTCTCTTCATTAAACTAGACATACCCAATTCCAGCAACCGTTCCTTATCTGTATTAGCCTCCAGTCCGCTGATCATCTTTGTTGCTCTTCTCTGGACTCTTTCTAGAACCTCAACATCTTTTTTACATGGTGGTGACCAACACTGGGTGCAGTATTCCAAGTGTGCCTTGCCAAGGCCTTGTAAAGTGGTATTAACTCTTCACCTAATCTTGATTCTCTCCCTCTGTTAATGCAGCCTAGCCCTGTGTTGGCTTTTTTGGCAGCTGCAGCCCACGGCTGGCTCCTATTTAAGGGATTGTCCACTAGGACTCCGAGATCCCTCTCACAGTTGCTACCATAGAGCCAGGTACCGCCTATAGTACACCTGTGCACTTGGCTTTTCTTGCCTAAATGTAGAGCCTTACTTTTTTTTCACTATTGAATTTCATTTTAGGTGATCATTCTCGGTTTAACAGAAGGAAAATTTCACAGTCCTTGGAAGTCTTATTGATGTTATTGTCATTCTAGGTGAACACCTTTGTGCTGTTCCGGGTGGTGATGGTGACAGTCTCCAGTGCACGGCGGCGGTCACGGATGCTGACCCCCAACAGCAGCCTGGAGAAGCAGATTGGGGTTCAAATCTGGTAAGTCGGGCCCGGGTGTGCACGTGTTCCTCCTCATGGGAGCAAAGCTAGACAGCTGGGTGCCGTTTGTCAGCTCTCCAGATCGTGTTGATATGATTCTGCTTCTCCGTGGCCTTTGGCATGGATGGACAGACATTCTTTTCCCCACCCCCCTTATAATCAACAAAAATTAGAACTGGGCGTTTTTGATTCAATGGATAAGCCAGAGGGTGGTTTGATCACGTCTCCAAAACTGTTCAAAACTTGGGCGTCCTTCAGTGACTTTTGCCCAGACATAGCATCAGTGGGTCAAAACATCTTGACGTGCATGAATCTGATTCAGAAGGAGGACACATTGCAGAAAATGTGGCAATTGTGGAAAGGCGCCTTAGCTTCCACCAATAATTCAACACCTAACACCACCTTCCCCGCCATCATGTCTAGCTTCATGGCTTCACAATGTCTGCCCAATGTTTCTTGACGACAGAAGACCGGTTAGAAACCGAACCAGTAGAACACAGCATCTTATCTTTCCATCTTTGGAAGGGATGGTTTCCACTTTCTCCTCTGCTCCTTCCAAGCCACCTCTGGATGCTTAGAGCCACCCCACCCTCTCTTCTCCTCATCTCTGCCCCGCTCAGGGTCAACCCATCATCTCCCCGAGCTTTGCTCCGATAAGGCCAACGGAAGGAAATCTCTTGTTGCTTTTCAGCTGGCGCCGTGGGCAGCCACAAGACACACACAGTGTTCCTCTGGTGGTGTAAATATCCTCCAGGCTGTTTGCAGTGCTGAAGGTGGAGGCCTTCAGGGGTGGGAGGGCGAGATGACATCTCTGCCGCTGGTGGCTTTGGAGGCATCTTCACCCCGGGTGGGTGGGATGACGTAGAAGAGCCAACGAGATCCCGATTGAACCGGCCTGCAAATCAAAGACTTTTTTTTACAGTTGTTTATTTCCACAGGAGTCCATAGTGACTCCTTTGGCTACTTGCAAAAGCTCCGATTAAGAAAGGATAATTAAAAAACAAAAAAAGTCACCCAAAAACCATTTGGCGGATTCGTGAGTGGGTGGGCTTGCTTCACAGCTCCCTGAAATGGCGGTGGCGGTGGGGGTGAAGGGGAGGGGGGGGTCTCTCTCTGCCTTGACACGAAGCAAAAAAGGAGGGAAAATTTTGTCCGGTTTGCTCTGAGGTAATTTTGGAAAAGGGGGAAGCCCCGGTTGTTTGTCCATTTGTGGTTGTGGAATCTCCGCTGTCGCACGACTTGGGAGTCATTCCGGGCTACGAGATAAGAAAACCCCAAAGCAGAAGATTACAAAAGGAGCATCTTTCCATCCAACAAGGAGAATGGAGGCAGAAGTGACCCCAAACGAACCTGGCTCTTGTGCAGCCCACTTTGGGGGAACGTGGGCCGGGAAGAGACCGACCGTTGTGTGTTCTGCTCCCTTTCTAGGGCCACCACCAAGCCCATTTTGGTGCTGCTGCCTGTCCTGGGCCTGACCTGGGTGTGCGGCATCCTCGTTCACCTCAGCATCACCTGGGCTTACATCTTCATCATGCTAAACTCCCTCCAGGTGAGTTTGGGTGGACCGAAGCTTCTCTCCCAACATCTGCAGAAGGTTCAGTGGCCCTGGCCAAGGTCTCCTGGTCCAGCAGGAGTTGCCAGGAGGCAGAACTTTTGCAAGGGCCACAGGCGAGGCGTGAACCCCAAAGGGTCATTACCTGAGATCGGCTGTGAAGTGGGAGTCCCGAAGCACGCACCTTTTGACAGACAATTAGCCTTCCATCCACCAATCAATCAAAATAGATCTGGAAGCGAACTTGGAGGTCTTCTAGTCCAGCCCCTGCTCAAGCAGGAAACTCTTGACCATTTCAATCAATCAATCAATCAATCAATCAATCAGAATAGATCTGGAAGGGACCTTGGAGGTCTTCTAGTCCAGCCCCTGCTCAAGCAGGAGACTCTTGACCATTTCAATCAATCAATCAATCAATCAATCAATCAGAATAGAGCTGGAAGGGACCTTGGAGGTCTTCTAGTCCAACCCCTGCTCAAGCAGGAGACCCTTGACCATTTCAATCAATCAATCAATCAGAATAGATCTGGAAGGGACCTTGGAGGTCTTCTAGTCCAACCCCTGCTCAAGCAGGAGACTCTTGACCATTTCAATCAATCAATCAGTATAGAGCTGGAAGGGACCTTGGAGGTCATCTAGTCCACCCCCCTGCTCAAGCGGGAGACTCTCTACTACACCATGGTTTTCTTAGATGCTCCTATGGGGACCATATATAGTCAACGACTTTCTCCTGGTTCAGGAGTGTTAGTATAGAATGCTGGGGTGAACCCCCAGTCAGAAATTTTTGCTCAAAGGGGTGGATGGGAAAAGGGGGCAAGCTTGTTACTCCCTTCCCCCCCCCCTGCACTCAAAGCCATAAAGCCGTGCGGTGCCTTTGGTCTCAGCAGAATACAACCGTGGTTTATGCAATGCAAGGTCTTGTTCAAGCCAACCCTAGATTAGCAAACGTAATTCTGATCTACTCGGGCTCTTCCCCCAAGACTAATTCTTAGGATCAGATTCCTTTATTAAGTATTACGCTGCTTAATCATATATTAAAAAATAATATCATGTAATAATGACAATATTATATTATTAAATATTACACTTGGGAAACTCTTCCCTTTCCTTTTTCCCTTTCTCCTTCCTTCCTTCCTTCCTTCCTTCCTTCCTTCCTTCCTTCCTTCCTTCCTTCCTTCCTTCTTCTTTCCATCCTCCTTTCTTCCTTCTTTCCTCTCCTTCTCTCCCTGCCAGCCTCTCTCCCTTTCCTTTCCTTTCCTTTCCTTTCCTTTTCCTTCCTCTCTCCTTTCATCTTTTCCATCCTCCCTCCCTCCCTCCTTCCTTTCCCTCCTTCCTTCCTTCCTTCCTTCCTTCCTTCCTTCCTTCCTTCCTCTCCCTCTCTCCCTGCCAGCCTCTCTCCCTTTCCTTTCCTTTCCTTTCCTTTCCTTTTCCTTCCTCTCTCCTTTCATCTTTTCCATCCTCCCTCCCTCCTTCCTTTCCCTCCTTCCTTCCTTCCTTCCTTCCTTCCTCTCCCTCTCTCCCTGCCAGCCTCTCCCTTTCCTTTCCTTTCCTTTCCTTTTCCTTCCTCTCTCCTTTCATCTTTTCCATCCTCCCTCCCTCCTTCCTTTCCCTCCTTCCTTCCTTCCTTCCTTCCTTCCTTCCTTCCTTCCTTCCTTCCTTCCTTCCTTCCTCTCCCTCTCTCCCTGCCAGCCTCTCCCTTTCCTTTCCTTTCCTTTCCTTTTCCTTCCTCTCTCCTTTCATCTTTTCCATCCTCCCTCCCTCCTTCCTTTTCTTCCTTCCTTCCTTCCTTCCTTCCTTCCTTCCTTCCTTCCTTCCTTCCTTCCTTCCTTCCTTCCTTCCTTCCTCTCCCTCTCTCCCTGCCAGCCTCTCCCTTTCCTTTCCTTTTCCTTCCTCTCTCCTTTCATCTTTTCCATCCTCCCTCCCTCCCTCCCTCCCTCCCTCCCTTCCTTCCTTCCTTCCTTCCTTCCCAACCTCTCCTATTTTTCTCCCTTCCTGCCTTCTCTTCTTCCTTCCTTCTTTCCTCATCTTCCTGCGCCCCCCCCCCCCGGCCAGGACTAACTAGTCATCTAACCCAGTGGTTCTTCACCTTTTTGAACAAATCGCCCCCTTGAGCCAATGAGGAAGTTGTCATCGCCCCCCCTCCCCCAACATCACCTCTCCATCACCACGTAGGAAATAATTCTTCAATTTATGCAAACACTTTTTTTTTTGTTTTCTTTAAAATTGTCATCAGGACATATCGATGCAAATCATTTATTTCCAGTCTTTTTTCCCATATCTCCCATATTCTGGCCAATGGCGTGCCACTGTATGGGTAGAGGCTGCTGCGCAAGGCGCATGAAGCTAAGCGATGCGTCTTCACATAGGTACGGCGTTCTGTACTGAAGCTAGCTGGAGGAACATTTGAAAACACAATTTCAATCCACTAATAGCGAGCGATCTGATGTTTTTGTACGACAGATATGCAGCGATTCACTGCACGAAAAAGTCTCAAAAGTGTCCCCAAAACATCTCGCTCCATCGCCCCCTTGAAAAATGAAATCGCCCCCTGGGGGGTCATATCGCCCAGCATAAGAACCACTGATCTAACCTACCCCAAACTAAAATGCACAACTCAACCCAGGCATCAGACACAAACACGAACAATTGAGCGTGCTCCCTTTTAACCTCTGGCGAGATTGCTTGGAACAAAACAGTATTTAATTGCCGCTAAGGCTCAGCAGAGGGGATGCTCTGGAAAAGACAGGCCAATATTTATTTACAGGCCCTGGGATGCCAGCTTTCCTCCCTCTTAAAAATGTCAGCTGTCTTAAGAACCAGGTGGATGCAAACACGCCGAGCCAACCCCGAGGCAGGAGAGAAAGAAACAGAAAGTGTGTGTGAGAGAGTGTGGTTTCTGTGTTTGTGTGTGTGTGCCCGTGCCCTGTCTTCCCACCCGTGATGCTTCTTTCCATCTGCAAAGAGCGCAACGGGGCGCTGGGCCCCTCCTTCCACCTGCGTGGGAGTCCTGCGGCTTGCAGAGATACCGGCTGCAATTAATGCGTCAGCTGGCAAAGTTTTGCGATAGCCGAAGGAGAGAGAGAAGCCCTATCAGATGTAAAAAAAAAAGAAAAGCAACAGAGCCCAGCCCGCAGAGTGCAAAGTTGGATTGATGTATAGCTAGGAAATAAAATTCTGAACCAAGGGGGGGGGCTGAAGCCCCTCCCTGGGTCAAGGACAAATCCTGCAGAGGGTGAACAGACCCAGAGAGCGGGCCTGGCTGCAGAGGGTCCTCAATTTGCCAAAGGGAGACATTTTTGGTTCCAGAAAAACAAAACTCACCAGTCTCCAAAGCTGTGCTCTCCTGGCACACATTGTTTTTTTTTTTCCAACAAGAATTCATTGCACAAATAGCACATTGCACAGAATTATCGCAGGGGAAGCCAATTGCCAGGGTGAGAAAACTTGCATTTCTGCAAAAGTGTTCTTGTGTGACTTTTGTGGGTCTGGCTCAGCTTTGCTTCCTTCTCTGGAAAACGGGCAATTTATCCAACCGTTTTTGCTCCATTTGAAACAGCAGGATTTCTGTTAAGTCTGGAGTGAGCTAGCACTAAATTTGGGGTGTTTTTAAGTCACAAGGATCATATTTATCATCAGGAAAAAAAATGTGTTTATAATTTGGCTTCAGAGGGAAAATTCAAGAGCCAAAAACCAGGAAAATAAATACATCGAAAGGACTTTTCTGAAACAAAAGATTGTTGTTTATAATAAAGGATGTGGAAATAAGTCCTCAACAGTTATTAATAATAAAACATCAGGAAATTAATCAGCGGTCTTAACTTGAATGTGCATTTCAAGACCAAATAGAAACCAGCAAAATGTTCCTTTTTTTCTCCCCAGAAGTCTGTCAGGCAAACTACCCTGGCCAGTTACTTTTTAAATACTTATCTCCTGAGAACAAAAGGAAAACTTTTCTAAATTGTATAAAACATTTTTTTTTTTTTTTGAGGGGAGGATGGGATAACATTAGTCTTCAGGAAATTTATTTACGGCATTCGAAAAACTTGTACTGTTGTCCTCTTTCCTTTTCAACGCATTTTTGGCTGGAAATAATTCTTTAAAAAAAGAAAAAAGAACAGAAGAGAAAGAACGGAGAAAGTGCAAGAAAGTTACAAGTTATCTGGACCCCTTATAAAATTCCAGGAACGAGGAATTGCACAATAACACTCTCATCTATTTTATCCTTGGCCTATAAACTTCGGGCAGCATTTAGCCTCTAGATGGAGACGTTTGTAGTTTCTGAAAATTGCCAGGAGCCAATCTTGAGAAAATCAAGATTTGGGCTTTTGCATTTGTGCACATGGTTTTTTTGTTTTGTTTTGTTTTGTTTTTTGTTTTACTTCTATATCTGAGGCTGAGCTGTACATTTTAGCTTAGGAAGTGCCACGAAAATAAATCCATCTAAAGGAAATTTAAAAAAAAATAAAATAAAAGATAGCGTCGTTTAGAATAAAGGATGCATGGAACGCCTTAGAAATAATAAGTCCCCAACAATTATTAATAATAAAACATTGCTACCCTCTATCTGGATCCAGCTGAAAAGCAGATTTTTGGGGGGACCTGCCCCAGAGCCAAGGATTGCAAAACAGAACCCAAAAACAATTCACTTTCCAAACGGTACCAAATGAGAGGGATCTTGGAGTCCTAGTGGACAATCCCTTAAACACGAGCCGGCCGTGTGCGGCAACAGCCAAAAAAGCTAACACAATCCTTGGTTGTATAAACAGAGGCACAGAATCAAAATCACGTGAAGTCTTAGCACTGCTTTATAAAGCCTTAGTAAGGCCACACCTGGAATGCAGCATCCAGTTTTGGTCACCGCATTACAAAAAAGATGTTGAGGCTTTGGGAAAAGTGCAAAGAAGAGCAACTAAGATGATTTAAAGGCCTGGAGACCAAAACATGAAGAACGGCTGCAGGACTTGGATTTGCTTAAAGAAAAGAAGAAATAGGGGAGACATGATAGCAATATTCCAGTATTTGAAGGGCTGCCACCAAGAAGAGGGGGTCACGTTATTTACTAAAGCACCAGAGGGCAGGACAAGAAACAATGGTTGGAAACTGACCAAAGAGAGAAGCAACTTGGAATTAAGGAGAAACTTCCTGACAGTGAGGACAATTAACCAGTGGAACAGCTTGCCACCAGAAATCGTGGGTGCTCCATCACTGGAGATTTTAAAGAAGAGACTGGACAGTCACTTATCTGAAATGGTATAAATTCTCCTGCTTGAACAAGGGGTTGGACTAGAAGACCTCCAATGTCATTCCTATTCTATTCTATTCTATTCTATTCTATTCTATTCTATTCTATTCTATTCTATTCTATTCTATTCTATATTCTATTATTCTATTCTATTCTATTATTCTATTCTATATTCTAATTTTATATTCTATTCTATTATTCTATTCTATTAATATTCTATATTCTATATTCTATTAATCTATATTCTGTTCTTTTATTCTATTCTATTCTATTATTATTCTATATTCTATTATTCTATATTCTATTCTATTCCATTCTATTCTATTCCTTATTCTATTCCTTATTCTATTCTATTCTATTCTATTCTATTCTATTCTATTCTATTCTATTCTATTCTATTCTATTCTTCACCTCCTATCACACATGGATACGTCTTTGAATTGCAAAGCTTTATTATTTTGATTTCGCGGTGAGGCTTTCGAGCTGAACTTAATGCAAAGAGACGGAGTACAGCTCAGCGTTTTCCATCTTGAAAACCTTACCCATTCAAGCCACAAGGAAAACAGTCTCCGACTTTCAGGTTAATGTGATGTGAAGCTGTAATTCTGCAGTGCAGACAGACTCCGTTGATCTTTTCATTGTGGGCAGCTGGAAAAGGAAAAAAAGAGGCTGAAATTGTGAGTTTCTCCTGTTGATCTTTTTACAGCGGCAGCCTCAGCCTCGCAGCTGCTGGTAAGAAGAAAGAAAAACACCCTTCCAGCTTTGCATCTCAGCCTTTGCAACAGCTAAAACAATAATTTTTCCAAGCTAATATCTTTTCAGCTTGTCTGTACGCATTTGCTTTTTCACACACACATACCCCCCCCCCATTTTTTTTTTTTTTTACAGGGCCTCTACATATTCCTGGTCTACGCACTCTATAATAGTGAGGTAAGACTGAGCTTAGAAACACAGCAAGTTTCTAGTCCTTATGATTTTAAATATAACTGTGGCAAGGCGTGGGTGGTGGCTGGGGCAAGCCTGATCTGTGGGAGGCTTACTATTTCAGCTTTTTTTTTTAACTATTAAAAAAAAATTGGTCTCTCAAGATCAGGAGACTGTTGCATCAGTTATAACAGAAGTTTGGAAGAAAAAAAAAACCTGCCTTTTTTTAATCACTTTAAAAAAAAAAAAAAAGCATGTTATGGCCAGCTGGGGATTCAGAGTGCAGAAACAAATCTGTACCATTTGTTTTTACGTTTCTGCTTGTTGTTGCACAAACAAACTTAAGGAGCCATCATTCAACCGTACGACATATGAACAGCAAGACCAGATTTCCTAGGATAAATTTTTTTCTCTTTTTTTCCTTACATATAAAAGGAGCCAAAACTCGTTGCAGGATTCCAGATGTTGCTAAAAGGCCTCTCGCAGCCCCACGTGGCGGGGACGCTGGGAGATGTAGTTTACCGTTAGGTGGAGATGTCACTCAATTGTGCCCCCAAGGTTCTCAAGGAGAAAGAGTTTTGAGAAGTGTAACTAAGACACTCATCTTCCCCAGTTCCCTGCTCCGTCGCTATCAAATGTGGAGAGTTCTCTTTCATTGGCTCTGGAAGACCTCGAAAATTTAGTCTGATCTGAATTTCAGGCACGGGGCTTTCCTGACTTCTGGAGAGCATCATTGGTGGGATACTTTGGACCAAATGGCTGACCTCTCTTTGTGTTCCATCTCCAGGTGCGCAATGCCATCCAGAGAATGAGAGAGAAGAAAAAAGCCCTCTCCTTCACGGTAGGTCTGAAGACCCCAGCAAACTTTCTCTACCTTTCGGTTCCATTTTGGGTTAGATGTTCCAGCGTGGCCTCCTCAGAATAAACTGGGACCGTCCGCTCCAGATTCCACTTGGCACGGTCGAAGGAAAGGATGAGGGCTGGAGTCTTACCACATCGGAGACACTTTCTGGGAAAAAAGCTTCTCTATAGGGGTGACCCATTTGTTACCATCTACTCCTTGATGTCTAGGGCAGGGCTTTTCAACCAGTGGTACGGGTACCACCTGTGATACATTGGCACCTGGCAGGTAGTACGCGACCATCCTAGAAAGGTGGTAGCGGGGGAGGCTCCTTGCCTTCGCAGCATCTGGAGGCAGACCTGCACAAAGTTATGGAGGCCCACCTTGCCTTCGCAGCATCTGGACCCAGACCTGCACAAAGTTATGGAGGCCCACCTTGCCTTCGCAGCGTCTGGAGCTAGACCTGCACAAAGTTATGGAAGCCCACCTTGTCTTTGCAGCGTCTGGATCCAGACCTGCACAAAGTTATGGAGGCCCACCTTGCCTTCGCAGCGTCTGGACCCAGACCTGCACAAAGTTATGGAGGCCCAACTTGCCTTCGCAGCATCTGGACCCAGACCTGCACAAAGTTATGGAGGCCCACCTTGTCTTTGCAGCGTCTGGATCCAGACCTGCACAAAGTTATGGAGGCCCACCTTGCCTTCGCAGCGTCTGGACCCAGACCTGCACAAAGGTACGGAGGCTCACCTTGCCTTCGCAGCATCTCAGAGAGGTTTTCCTGCTTCTCCCAGGCGTCAGGGAAGGTCCTCACCCCCCAGAGCTTCTCTTCTCCTGTCGTTTCAGAACTGCTCCCACCCTGTCAATTATCTGTCAAGCCCCAGGAACACCTCCTGGGAGATGGCCAGATTCAACCCAACCACTCCGGAAAGTACATCCTGTTCCACCGAGAAGGACACCACGTCCAA
Source organism: Crotalus tigris (assembly GCF_016545835.1). NCBI lineage: Eukaryota > Metazoa > Chordata > Lepidosauria > Squamata > Viperidae > Crotalus > Crotalus tigris. The sequence continues at coordinate 625,603 of NW_024100155.1, forward strand.
GAGCAAAGGTAGGGAGAGAGTGGCTTTTCCTTCCAGCCAGCAGGAAGACTCGGGCTGCGTTCGGATGTTGGCTGTTTGCACCCAACTGATGCCTCTTTCCTAATATAGGGAACTTCACTGCCAAAATCCCACGGACTGTTTCATCAATTATGTCGCCAGAGAAACCGGTAAGTCCCACGCGCTCAGAAGGTGTCCTAAATGTTCACCTTCTCCTGGGCATCAGGCCACCTTGTCAGTGTGAGCATTTCGCATCTCTTGTGTTGAGTAAAACAGGTCTGATGGCCAAGTGTGGGGTGTACGCCCTAGCCTCAGTCAAGCGCCCTGTTGCCCGTGTTGTGTTGTTTCCACAACTCCTCTTTCCCGTGGCCATCTTTGGACCTCAAGCTTCTGGAGGACGCCATCTTGCAGGAGAAAGAGTTAGACCTGCTGAGGGGAACACCTTGTGAGACTAGCTTCCCGTTGTCTCAAGGAAAGCTGTGGGGCCAGTTTATGGAGCCAAGTCCCTGGCTGAGCACACCGGGGACCTATGGGGTGTGTGAACACGCAAACGGTGAAGGCCAGTAGCATCTAGGAGGCCCTTCCAGGCCTGCACAAAGTGATGGAGGCCCACCTTGTCTTCGCAGCATCTGGATCCAGACCTGCACAAAGTTATGGAGGCCCACCTGCCTTCGCAGCATCTGGATCCAGACTGCACAAAGTTATGGAAGCCCGCCTGCTTTCACAGCATCTGGATCCAGACCTGCACAAAGTTATGGAAGCTCACCTGCTTTCACAGCATCTGGATCCAGACTGCACAAAGTTATGGAAGCCCGCCTGCTTTCACAGCATATGGATCCAGACCTGCACAAAGTTATGGAGGCCCACTTGCTTTCGCAGCATCTGGATCCAGACTGCACAAAGTTATGGAAGCCCGCCTGCTTTCACAGCATCTGGATCCAGACCTGCACAAAGTTATGGAGGCCCACTTGCCTTCGCAGCATCTGGATCCAGACCTGCACAATGTTATGGAGGCCCACTTGCCTTTGCAGCATCTGCATCCAGACCTGCACAATGTTATGGAGGCCCACCTGCCTTCACAGCATCTGGATCCAGACTTGCACAAAGTTATGGAGGCCCACCTGCCTGCACAGCATCTGGATCCACACCTGCACAACGTTATGGAGGCCCACCTGCCTTTGCAGTGTTTGGATCCAGACTTGCACAAAGTTATGGAGGCCCACCTTGCCTTCGCAGCATCTCGGAGAGGTTTTCCTGCTTCTCTCCCCCCCCCTCGCCCGTCCATCCGTCATCAGCAGCGTCAGCAGCTTCCCAGCCGAACGCCGTGTTCTCACCAGCCAAAGCCCGGTGACATGGGGGTGCAGATGCCTAGATGACATTTCTGCCAGGCTATTGAAAAGGACGATGGGCGCGGTCACATCCAAGCCCCCCCCCATGCCTCTCCGTCAAATAAACAGCTCTTCCCCCACTCCCCTTCTTTCCTCCCCCCCACCCCATTTTAATCAGCAAAGTACGCCTCGCCTGGTGTCTTGTTTTGAGGGTCTGGATGGGGCTAGCAAAATCAGGGTGTCGGTCACCTCCCAGGTGTTAGATCCAGCGACCCATGTCATTGCCAAGTTACCGGGCACCCGGCCTTAAGCACAGGGCTCAATCAATTAAGCCAGCCAGAAACGTTGCTGGTGATTTTTAAATGCCAAGGCCAGCGTTAGACTCACGAGGCGGAGAGGAAGCGAGCTTCGCGCCCGGCTTTTCCGTCTCCTTCCCCAGCTGGAGTGACCAGAAAGGGTGGAAGGTGGACTTGGGATAAAGTGAATTCTGGGGTGGGAGGAAGAGAAAAATTGCAAAGATTGGCTCTCAGCTGTTGGAGATCAGCTTCCTGATCATAAGGTCTAGAAACTTAGCTTTGTTTTTCTTTTCTTTTGTTTTTTTTTAACAAAAGAGGCAGGTACTTTCAGTCTGGTGCGCTGTAGGATGCTGCGTGGGTGTGTGTTTGTGTGTGTGTTGATGCATGTTGATGGAGAACATCTAGGCAGAGATTTGTGAGTCAGGAATGACTTGCTGGCACATTATATGCATACACACACCTCACTGGGCTCAAAGGATATTTTATCCATGATAAAATAAAATAAAATAAAATAACGGGGTTTCCCAAGCTGTGGATAAGAGTGAGTTGACTTGAACCCACTGTGGACTCACTAAACCTGGGTGAAAAAATGCAGTCTGGCAATCTTGAGGTTGAATTCAAGGTTTGTGTAAAGGTTGGATTAGATGACCTCGGAGGTCCCTCTAAACCTCTGAGTCCATGAAAATGGAGTTGCTTGTACCTTGCAGACATATGGACTACAAATCACACCATCCTTTAGGGCTCCAGCAACAAGAAGGCTGCGCCACTGTGAGGTAGAATGGATTAAAATAATTTTTACAAGGGGGGCATCGTAAAAAAAATGAAACAACTTTCTTTTTTTTTAACAATTGCATCTCCAGTTTTGAAGGGAATAGAGATTGGAAAAAGCCAGCGCACAAGAAAGAAAGAAAGAAAGAAAGAAAGAAAGAAAGAAAGAAAGAAAGAAAGAAAGAAAGAAAGAAAGAAAGAAAGAAAGAGGGAGGGAGAGAGGGAGAGAGGGAGGAAGGAAGGAAGGAAGGAAGGAAGGAAGGAAGGAAGGAAGGAAGGAAGGAAGGAAGGAAGGAAGGAAGGAAGGAAGGAAGGAAAAATTGACCTGGCATTTGATCATGACCTCTTATCATCGTAGAATAGAAAAGTAGAAGCCAGAACGGTGCTTTGGGGCAATAAACACATTTAAAAGGGTTTTTTGGTCATCCAAGACGGGATCCTAAGCATCGCTGTGTTATAAAATCGAGGTGGTATGTTGTTTGCTTACGTTAATATTTGCAGACTGAAAAGAGCTCCGATGAAAGTTTGATTAGCAAAGTTTAACTGGATATTGTTTTCTGGGAAACTGTTTGGCTATGAGATTGAAGACATATGGGGGTTACCTGCAGAGATTTAGGGAGATTCATTCTCTCTCTCTCTCTCTCTCTCTCTTTCTCTCTCTCTCTCTCTCTCTCTCTCTCAATCTCTCATTTTTAGTCTCTCAATCTCTCTCTCTTTCTCTCTGTCTCTCTGTCTCAATCTCTTTCAATCTCATTCTCTCTCTCTTTCTCTCTCTCTCTATCTCAATCTCTTTCTCAATCTCTCTCTCTCTCTCTCATTCCCTTTCTCTGTCTCATTCTCTCTCTTTCTGTCTCAATCTCTCTCTCTTTCATTCCCTTTCTCTGCCTCAATCTCTCTCTCTCTCTCATTCTCTCTCTCTTTCTCTGTCTCAATCTCTCTCTCAATCCTTCTCTCTCTCTCTCTTTTTCCAGGCTGTACAACTGACTGCCTTCAAATCATCAGGTAAGGCTTCCCCTCATTTGAGTTCATATTTGCTAAATTTTCATGCTCCAAGGTGGGAATAAAACGTTGTTTTAACTGGAGAAATCACGCCTCAAATTGCACTAGCCAGGAGCCTTGTCGCGCTCAGAATCCAGACCGGAGTATTCCTTCCCTGCAGAATATTAGTTGAGAAAGTTAATAATAATAATAACAACAATAACAACCACAACAATAATATCAAACTTTTGCAAAGTTGAAAAACACCCTCCAGATCAGACCAGCCTCTGCAACGGGAATTGCTGACCAATTTCTAATTTTTGCAAGCATATTAAATCGTGCCTCAAATTCTGCTCTTTAGGACTCTTGTCATGCTCAGGATCCATGCCCAGGACACACCTGAGTACAGGCAGTTCTCGACTTACGAACACAATTGACCCCCAAATTTAGGTGGCTCAGTGAGAAATTTCTTAAGTGAGTTGTGCCCCATTTTACGACTTTTCTTCGCTCCAGTTGTTCAGGCTAGCAACACGGCTGGGAAGCGAATCGGGCTCTCCCCCCCATTGACTTTGTTTGTCAGAAGGTCGCAGAGGGGGATCATGGGACCTCCCCCTCCGGGATGCTGCAACCGTCATAAGTGTGAATCAGTTTGCCCCAAGCGTCCAAATTTTGATCAGGTGACCATGGAGATGCTGCAGTCGTCATAAGTGTGAAAAACGATCATCAGTCAGTGTTTTCAGGGCTGTTGTGACTTTCAACAGTCACTAAACACACTGTTGTAAGTTGAGGACTGCCTGTATTCCTTCTCTGCAGAATATTTGTTGAGAAAGTTCCATATATATAAATATATACTTGTGTGTATATATAATGATTAGTATTTATATGTTACTTATATGTAAGGGTGTAGGTCGATTCATATGTTGTATATAGCATGTTTAAATGTGTGTTATATATGTGTACACTTGGAGAGCAAGCAAAAATTTCATTTTTAATGTATGCCATTGTGCCCACAGTAAAAATGACAGTAAAGGTTATCTATCTATCTATCTATCTATCTATCTATCTATCTATCTATCTATCTATCTATCTATCTATCTATCTATCCATCCATATCTATCTATCTATCTATCTATCTATCTATCTATCTATCTATCTATCTATCTATCTATCTATCTATCTGTGTCTATCTATCTCTCTCTGTATCTACCTATCTATCTCATCTACCTCTGTCTGTCTGTCTGTCTATCCATCTATCTATCTGTCTGTCTATCTATCTATCTATCTTATCTAGCTAGCTATCAAGCTATCTCTGCCTCTGTCTCTATCTATCTATCTATCTATCTATCTATCTATCTATCTATCTATCCATCCATATCTATCTATCTATCTATCTATCTATCTATCTATCTATCTATCCATCCATCCATCCATATCTATCTATCTATCTATCTATCTATCCATCCATATCTATCTATCTATCTATCTATCTATCTGTGTCTATCTATCTCTCTCTCTCTGTATCTACCTATCTATCTCATCTACCTCTGTCTGTCTGTCTGTCTGTCTATCTATCTATCTATCTATCTATCTATTTATCTATCTATCTATCTATCTATCTATCTATCTATCTATCTATCCATCCATATCTATCTATCTATCTATCTATCTATCTATCTATCTATCTATCTATCTATCTATCTATCTATCCATCCATCCATCCATATCTATCTATCTATCTATCTATCTATCTATCCATCCATATCTATCTATCTATCTATCTATCTATCTATCTATCTATCTATCTATCTATCTGTGTCTATCTATCTCTCTCTCTGTATCTACCTATCTATCTCATCTACCTCTGTCTGTCTGTCTGTCTGTCTGTCTATCTATCTATCTATCTATCTATTTATCTATCTATCTATCTATTTATCTATCTTTATATCCATATTTATATCTATATATCATCTATCTATGTAACTATCTAATTATTATCTATCTGTTTGTGTATGTATGTATGTATGTATGTATGTATGTATGTATGTGAATATAAAACTTTTGCAAAGACGAAAAGTACCCTCCAGATCAGACCAGACACTGCGACGGGAATCGTTGACCAATTTCTATTATTCACCAGCATATTTTCAAACCGCAATTCGCATGCAAATCCTCAGTGATAGAAAGCGAGAACAATGTTGTTATTAAACAGGGACACGGTGCAAAGTCTTGATGGGGGGGGGGGAAATCAAACGGTTGTTCTCTTGCTTCGCTGGCCCCCTCCCCACCAAAAGCCTCTGGACCCCATTCACTTGACAAGAGGCCACATGTTTCTTTCCACCCCCACACCTCCCCCAAACATCACCCCCTCCCCAAATGAGTCGCTGGCTGGCATTATGGAGGTATGATATTCAGTGGATATTCAGTCCACTCCATTATCTGGGAAGGTGAGGGCCCTGGAAAAGAGGGGGTGGGCTGTGCAGGGGGGGGTGCCTGTGAGATGGGGAGGGGGCCCCCAGAGAATATTGTCATATGTTTAGCCACACAATGAGGTGTTTCTTTTGTTCCCGCCTGACGGAGAAGACGATCACCACAGCCCCTGTCTCCTCAAGTGTCAGTGCATTGTCTCCCCGTGATAATTTCATTACCGTGTTTGAATACATCTCGCATGTTGCTAAGCCGTGCTTAGCAACATATGCTCCCTGTCCCTGCAGCTGGGCACCCGACAGGATCGGGAGGTGGGGAGGGGGGGCCATTCCGGCAAGCCGGAGGCTTGAAGCGAGATAGGATTCCCCACCACCACCACCCCACTTTACGGTGCCAGCCTTGGGAAAAAACAACAACAGGGTACCGTTGACCCAAGACTGGGTGTGAACATCCGAGTTGTGGACGTTCAAAAAACGAACCACATCCTTGTGGCTGTGCTGCAGATGTGAGACCTTCTTTCCCTCCGTTGGGAAGAGATGGGGGTAACAGTGAGGCTGGCATCTTCACACTAGGTTAGCTGGAGGGACTCCCCCCCTGAGGGTGGGAGACGCCAACATCTCCAGTTTTGGTGAGTTTGCATCAATCCGGGAGGGATTTTAACCTGTTTTTTGGGGGGGATTTTAATTTTTTTTATTTATTCCCTTTTCACTCTACAACAAAAAATAAAAATACGTTTTTTTCCCTTAACAGTACTGTGTTGTACATCTCATATATATTATTTACAATTATTTGCGTTAGCAATCGTATCTGTTTGTTTCTCTGTCCTAGCCAATCATAACATTTGTTCCATGTCTCGTAGAATTCTGTTGACTCCTTGTCTTTTAGTTCTAGCGTAAGTTTGTTCATTTCCGCGCATTCTAGCATTTTATATATAATCATATCATTTGTAGGTATGTTTTCACCCTTCCAACACTGGGCATATACTAGGCGGGCTGCTGTTAATATATGTACAATGATGTATTGGAGTTGTTTTTCCATGGATTGGAACAATTTGAACCTGTTAACGGGGGTCCTTGATTTAATGTACGGCCCGTCAATTCCAGATTAGCTTCCATCGCTCCGTCTACTTTTTAAACTGAAAAAACAACAACAACAACCAAGATTGAAGGAAACTAAAACGGCTAAACCATGATGGGCCTTTTTTTCCTCTTTCAGGCTTATGAGCCGAGCTGTTCCCAGCGACGTATCTCCAACCGATGACTGTTGAGGGACAAAAAAAAACAACAACAACAGAAGATGGAGAAGTGTGTGGAGGGTTCCTTTTCCAACCCCTTTCGGATGCTGGCTCCGCAGTTAGGATTTACTAACCAAGATGCTTTCCTCACCGTTTCCCACGTCCCCAAGTTCCCTTGCTGTGGATTGTGGCTTATTTGGGTATCCCAAAGGTGCCTTTTCTGGAGGCCACTGGACTTTCTTGTTTCTCTTTGAAGATGTTTTGCTTCTCGTCCCAGAAGCTTCTTCAGCTTTGACAAGATGGTGGGGAATGGAAGGATTTATCCTCCTTGCAAACAGCTGGTCATTTGCCTCCTTTTAGAGAGTCATTAAGGCCACTTGGAGGCTTACATGTGTCCTCAGGGTCACCTGAGTGGTGCAAATGGGTGTGAGGTCTTCTTGGCTGCAGGATGTTTTCTGCCCTGGGTCCCTTCCTTGTTGGAGACAGGCACAGGCTGTTGGGGAAGAGTCTATGTTGTCTGCATCTCAAACTGAAGCGCAAATGTTTCCCGTAGCCTGCAATGTTTTCCGGAAATCCATTTGGGAGTCTGCAAAGAGTATAAATCCTTCCCTTCCCCACCATCCAGTCAGAGCTGAAGAAGCTTCTTGGATGAAAAAGCGAAACATCTTCAAAGAAAAAACAGTTGCTTCTTGAGAAAGCAACCTTGGGACAACCATGATCTAGATGACTTAGAATCTCTATCGGCTTATTTGGGTCTTTGAGTATGTGGAGATACTCGGTCATAAAATGGCAACCTTGGTAGGGGAGCCTCTGATTTCCCCACCCCCGCCCCTTTTCTTGGCTTCCAAGCTAAGGAGAACAACCAGGCAACACAACAATCCATCCTAATTGTGAACCTCTGGTGAACACTTCTACCGTAGTGTCTTCCAGCCTGGAGCAAATGAGCCACAGCAGGAGAAAAGACTATGTAGTCACCCCAAAGGGCAGTGTTGGGTAGAAGATTAGTCTAGTGGGTGGGTCACAATGGCCTCTTCTGATGTGGCTGGTCCTCAACCTTAGATCAATCTCCATCGGAGCCGTCTGTTCTAGCTGCCCCTAGAAGAACGTTCTCCTTTCTGGAAGCCAACTCTTGAGGGTTGATCAGCTTTCTATCTCCTTATTTTTCATCCCTGGCCCCAAACCTTCCTTGTTTCACACCAGCCATCTCTGCCAGGGCTTTCCCTATCCACCGACATCATCCCGATGCCTCCAGAGATGCTACCTTCATCCTGTTTTCAGCAGGACGCAGCCAGGGACATCAAGCCAGGGAAGATAAGGTTCAAGAAGATTTGAGAGACCTTCAGTTTCAGAAAACGACCCTGGGTGCTCATGGAAATCTTTTGATTGTCCCATTTTGGGCATGAAACCGTTTCCGTGAGCGCCGATGGGACATTTTCGAAGCGCTATTTTTAAAATTATCATCAGCTTCTGAGGGCCAACGGACTTTTTTTCCACCCTTCCAGTTCCAGTTTTTTTCAGGACAATGACTCCTCGGGTGTCAGCAATATCTGTCGTAGTGCTTGCTCTCTCTGACATGTCCAGGAGGCTAAAAATTCCCATTTTTAATCCCAACTTATTCCGGATGCCCCCCATGGCCCTTTCCGTCTGTGTCCTCCTTGCGAAATTTACTCCAGTGTTTTGAATTCGAGATCCTTCAAAGGAGACTTTGGACGAGGCGGAAAAGGCAAATGCACCGACAAGCATTATGGGGTTGTTGTTATCCAGCGGTAGATGGTCACATTAAGAGAAAGCAGGACGTGTGTAACTCTTGGATGTAAAAACGTACAGTCATCTCCATTTATTATTTTAAAAATTGGATCAGCCGGCTGGGGGGGCGGAACGTGACGGGTTTCAGTGTGCTCAAAGTAACGCTTAGAGATCTTTCTTTTACACACACACAAAAAAGCACCCACCGGGAGAACAGGACTTGTGTTGTGTTTATGAAGCGTGGACATTTGGCGACATATTTTGAGACCCAAACAGGGAGATAACCAGCTGTAATCTTTTGAGGGATTCTTCTGCCGACAACAAAATAAAAACTTGAAAACTCTCCCAGGTCTTTCCTTCGCCTGTTCTCTAGGAAATCTTTACATGTGGTCGGGCGTTATCGGCTGAGATTTTAAAAGTGGGCAGGGCCTGTGGGGCCAAAAAAAAAAAAAAAGTCTGGTGGGGAATATCTTCCTCCCCCCCCCCAAATTAAATTAAAACGGCCTCTGCTCAATTGGTGAAGAGGAACCACCCCCCCTTCCCCCAGGCCTGATATCCTTGGCCAGGCTGGCTGGGGCCCATGGGTACTCTAGTCCCGCACACCTGGGGAGGGCGGAGGGAATCACAAACTCAGCAAAGGGCTGCTGCTATCTGAACAGTTAGCCCAGCTGAAATCTGAATTAAATATATGCCTTGAAAAGATCCGCAGGAAGGGAAATAGAAGGGTGCCCTGGCGATGCTCGAACCCCAGACTCAAAATGTGCTTCTCAGGGGGAGTCCTAATGTCTGAATAGGCAGCTATACCTGGAAGCAAACATCTGGAAAGTGTTCTCTAAATGCTATTGGTTTGGGGGTCTCTGGGAAACATTATTTTGCAAGGGAAGACCCCGGCAAGCTCTGTTTCTTGGCTGGGTTCCTTAGTTTTTGCCCTTTCTTCCTTCCTTAACTGTCTCCTTCCTTCTCTCCTTCCTTCCTTCCTCCTTCCCCATCTTTTCCTTCCTTCACTGTCTCCTTTCTTCCTTAACTGTCTTCCTCCCTTCCTTCCTTCCTTTCCTTCTCTAATTAATACCTAGGATAATTTCCATTTCCTTCCATTCTTCCTTCCTTCCTTTCCTTTCTTCCTTTCCTCTTTCTCTCCTTCCTTCCTCCCTCCCCATCTGTTCCTTTTCTTCCTTCCTTCCTTAATTGTCTCCTCTCCATCCTTCCTCCCTCCCTCCCCATCTTTTCCTTGTCTTCTTCCTTCCTTAACTGTCTCCTTCCTTCCTTCTCTCCATCCTTCCTTCCTCCCTCCCTCCCCATCTTTTCCTTCCTTCCTTCCCTTCTCTAATTACCTAGGATAATTTCCATTTCTTCCCATCCTTCTTTCCTTTCCTTCCTTCCCTCTTTCTCTCCTTCCTTCCTCCTTCTCCATCTTTTCCTTGTCTTCTTCCTTCCTTCCTTGTCTCCTTCCTTCCTTCTCTCCATCCTTCCTTCCTCCCTCCCCATCTTTTCCTTAACTGTCTTCCTTCCTTCCTTCCCTTCTCTAATTAACACCTAGGATAATTTCCATTTCCTTCCATTCTTCCTTCCTTCCTTCCCTCTTTCTCTCCTCCCTCCCTCCCCATCTTTTCCTTGTCTCCTTCCTTCTCTCCATCCTTCCTTCCTCCCTCCCTCCCTCCCTCCCTCCCCATCTTTTCCTTAACTTCCTTCCTTCCTTCCTTCCTTCCTTCCCTTCCTTCCTTCCTTTAATTAACACCTAGGATAATTTCCATTTCTTCCCATCCTTCTTTCCTTTCTTTTCCTTTCCTTCCTTCTTTCTCTCCTCCCTCCCTCCCTCCCCATCTTTTCCTTGTCTCCTTCCTTCCTTCTCTCCATCCTTCCTTCCTTCCTCCCTCCCCTTCTTTTCCTTAACTGCCTGCCTTCCTGCCTTCCTGCCTTCCTTTCTTCCTTCCCTTTCTCTAACACCTAGGATAATTTCCATTTCTTCCCATCCTTCTTTCCTTTCCTTCCTTCCTTCTTTCTCTTTCGTTCCTCCCTCCCCATCTTTTCCTTGTCTTCTTCCTTCCTTCCCTCCCCCCTCCTCCTCCTCCCCAACTTCCCCCCCCCCCCAGCCTTTTCACAGGGAGAAAAGGGCCACCCCCTCCGAGTCACCCCCACGCCTGCAGCTGGACCTGGGCCTGGTGTCTTATCATTGTTGGCCAGGCTCCAGCCCTGCTCCGCTGTCCAGGAAAGAGTCTTGGGAGGAGGGACATCCCAGTTTTGTAAACTAGAAGGACAACTCCCCACAATTATTGTTTTTTTTTAAAGCACCAAAATGGCCCCATTTTTGGTTGACTGGAGAAAGGATGCTGCATGGCTTTTTCTCTGCCCGGCTTCCTCCCAGCCTCGCATCTGTGGAGGGATGGATCCTGACCCTCCATACGAGTCTTCAGGGTGTCCCCCCCTGCCCCACACCCTCGGCCGTTCTCCGGTTAGCAAGGAAAGAGTCCAAGCAAGGTCACTGAAGGCAAAAGAACGTCCCCACAGCAGAATTACAAAATTTATTGGAATGTCTGAATTCGGCAAGGTAAAACTCCATAGAGACTTCTGGGTGGAGGGGGCAGGAAGAGGCAGCATAGACACTTAAGAGCACTTTTCATGTTTGGGGAGGGCTGGGGGGAGGGGGGGAAGGAAGCCACCATCGCTGCCACCACCGCCCCAGATCCACTGGCAAATCAAGAAAGCATCCTTGCTTCCTATGGCGTCCTCCGACTCTTTCAAACCGCAACACGCAGATCCACAGACGCACAGAGAGAAGATTGTCCCAACGTCACATCCAAAGCAGGAAAGGGGTCATCAAAACACAAAGAGATAAGCCATCACACGAGACCACCGTTGTAGCGTTGAAGAGGGGGGGGGAGGCAGACCTGGGTGGGAAGGCACTCGACAGCTCCGAAGAGGCCAAATTGGGGGGTTTTGGCGGGGGGGGGGATTGGGATGGACAAGGGCAAGGAGAGGAAAACACAGCAGCCCCCAAATTGCTTTCATCCCTATCCCTCAAAAGCAGAGAGTCCCTTAACCCCATGCCCTGGGTTCCCAAGCTTGTCTGCTAAAGAAACAGCTCTGAAGCTCAGTTAAATATTGCAGTTTTTGTAAACGCTGCGATGCCGGAGCGATGTGGCTGGATGGTCAGTGCTTTTAAGGAAATCGATTCCCCACCCTCCAAATTTCTTTGCAAGAACAATCTTGCATAGCCAGTCAGACTCCTAATGGGGCCTTCCCTTGTTTTAGCAAAGAGAGAAAGAGAGAGAGAGAGAGAGAGAGAGAGAGAGAGAGAGAGAGAGAGAGAGAGAAAAGGGGGAGAGAGAGAGAGGAAGAGGGAGGGAGAGGGAGGGAGAGAGAGAGGAAGAGGGAAAGAGAAAGAGAGAAAGAGAAAGGGAGATGAAGAGAGGGAGAGAGGAAGAGAGGGAGGGCGAGGGAGGGAGTGAGAGGAAGAGGGAGAGAGAAAGAAAGAGAAAGGGAGAGAGAAAGAGAGAGAGAAAAAAAGGGGAGAGAGAGAGAGAGGAAGAGAGGGAGGGAGAGGGAGGGAGAGAGAGAGGAAGAGGGAGAGAGAAAGAGAGAAAGAGAAAGGGAGAGGAAGAGAGGGAGAGAGGGAGAGAGGAAGAGAGGGAGGGCGAGGGAGAGAGAAAGACACACACAGAGAGAGACAGAGAGGAACAAGCTACAAGAAAAGAAACAGGAAGATGTTTGACCTTCATGGAGAAGGTCCAACAGGAATTGGACTTTGAGAAATACTTAAATAGACACACAACTTGGACAGGAACACACACACACACACACACACATACACACTGTATCTCTACGAGCAAGTAAGGTCAGGATTCTGGATAGGCTAGCTTCCTTGCAAGCTGGATGGGTTTGAAGAACTGTAGGACGCACCGGTCAGAACATCACGGGATGGACGGATGGTGGCTTTATGGTCCAGATCTGGCCTTTCCTGGACAGGCACTGTCTCTCCCCCCCCCCAAAAAAAGTCCCTCCAACTGGGAAATCAATGAACGAATGAAATTAACACGTGGATATTTAGGACTTCTGGGAAGTGACACCAACAGGAACGTGGCAACGGTTCTTTTCCCCCCCCCCCCGAGAGCCCAGCCTCTGAAAACAATCCACTTCTTGCTGGGTAGAGCCCAAAAAAGAACATTAAATTGCTAGACAGGTAGGGAAAAAAAAGAAAGAAGAAAGGATAATTTCATGTGATCGTGAGGGTCTGCTTCACAAGCCTCCAAAGAGGAGACCCTCTTTCGTGAAGATACGCCCACCAATTCTTGAGTCACTGTACCGTAGAGTGGGCCAAACGCACAGCCAGGAGAGGCAACGTGAGCTAAACTGAAACTTAAAAGTAGACAGTCTGTTAAATTTTTGCAGAGATCTTGGCTTCCCACCGTGAGATCAAGAAGGGGTCGATGTGGGGGGGGGGAGGGAGGAGGATGCTGTGCCCTATCCCAAAGTTGCTGAGATCTCTGGACACCCCCCAAAAGCATCTTCCCTACATTTGAAGAGCAGAGCGCCCCATTTTCACTGCAAAATGCGTCAGATATGGCAGGGAACACGCCTTGGCTTCGTTCCAAGGGGTGCTAGCAGGTTTCCCCTTTCGGATCTGGACCGATGGACCTACAGGTCAGGGAAAGAAAGACAGGGCAGCCCCTCTCTCTGCCCCACCCACCCACCCACTCACCCCTGGTTTGGGGTCCCCCACGGCAGACTCGGCCACCAAACCGTCTCCAAGGGTTAAGTTGCTCTTTCGGCTTTCCAAACATCACAGCATCTGGGACAAAAAGACCAAGAGCCCCCGGGGTGGGATTGGCCCAATTTCAGCAGGCTGGACAACGAGAGGACCCGGGTCAAGCCCAGATTAGGGGAGGGCTCCCCTAATTGCCAACCCTGCTCTCCCCTCTCCCCCACCGGCTCGACTCTTCCCCACTGTCCCAGCCTCTCCAGCCTCCCCCATCCGTCCGTCCGTCCATCCGTCCCCTGCCTGGGGTCAAGTCCGCTTAGCATGCAGCATTTCAATCAGCAGGTTGTTGCAAGGCACCTCCCCGCTCAGGTGTTTGTGGTACAGGTAATCTTCAGCCTGCATGCTGAGTGCCCGGATGTCCGCCAACTGGATGAGCAACTGCCGGAATTTGTCCGTGACATGCGGATAATGGCAGAGGGTGTACTCCATCAGGGCTGTGTTGGCTTTTTCTTGGGCCTCCTTCACCACGCTGGAGTTCTCCACGTACTTCACATCTGCAGCCGAAAGAAGAAACACGGGCAGGGGGAGGTCAGCCTGGTCTGCCCCCTCCCCAGCCAGCCAGGAGTTTCCTTGGGGGAAAGTTGCATTAAGAGAGGGATTCAATCAAGATCGCGGGGGAGATACTAATACCGCTCTGTAAAGCCTTAGTAAGGCCACACCTGGAATACTGCAACCAGTTTTGGTCAAGACATTATACAAAAGGTGCTGAGACTCTGGAAAGGGTGCAGAGAAGAGCAACAAAGAGGATCAGGGGACTGGAGGCTAAAACATAGGAAGGACGGTTGCAGGAATTGGGTGTGTCTTGTTTAATGAAGAGAAGGACGAGGGGGGGACAGGATAGCCGTCTTCCAATATTTGAGGGGCTCTTACAGAGAGGAGGGGGGTCAACCTATTCTCCAAAGCACCTGAAGGCTGGACAAGGAATAACAGATGGGAAGCGACCAAGGAGAGAGACTCAACTTACAAATAAGGAGAAATTTCCTGACAAGGAGAACAATCAATCAGTGGAACAACCTGCCTCCAGATGTCAGAAATGGTGGAGGGTCTCCTGCTTGGGTTGGGGGGTTGGATTAGAAGACCTCCAAGATCGCTTCCAATTCTGTTATTCTATTCTATTCTATTCTATTCTATTCTATTCTATTCTATTCTATTCTATTCTATTCTATTCTATTCCATATATCCTATCCTATCCTATCCTATCCTATCCTATCCTATCCTATCCTATCCTATCCTATCCTATCCTATTCCATTCCATTCCATTCCATTCCTGTATTCTATTCTATTCTATTCTATTCTATTCTATTCTATTCTATTCTATTCTATTCTATTCTATTCTATTCCTAGTCTAGTCTAGTCCAGTCTAATTTACTTTACTCTATTCTCTATTCTCTATTCAAGCTAAAAGGAATCCAGGTTTAAGTCAGGCATCGGGTTGCACACTTCTGAACGGTGTGAACCGTTGACCCCGGCTGAAAATAGGATTGACCCTTTTTAGATGCCAGCTGCCGTCGATCCCGTGCCGAGCAGGGGGCTGGACTGGATGACCTCTACGGTTCCTTCCAGCTCCGATTTCATGAAGTCCGCGGGGGAAATGTCACGGCAGGTAAACAAGACGCTTCTGCCTCGCCGTCTGGATCGGCGTCACCTCCAAACTCCGGGCGAGGAGATTGTCCTTAATCTGCTCGGCCTCCGCAAAAGCCGCCAGGCAGCTCAGCCGGCATAGAAACGGTGATCCCTGCTGCCGAGCACAGCCGGGCCAGGGTGGGAATATTGCGGAGGAGACGGCCAGGCAGGTGTGCAAATCAAGTGATTACACCGGCTCCTTTGGCTTCCCCCCCCCCCGCTATTAGTCGTGTCTCTCCGTTGGTCCCTGTCGGGTAATACGGCACAATTTCTGGCGTTTTATAGAACGAGCATCAAATAGATGCTTCTGGATAAAATTTAAGGGTTTTTGTTTGTTTGTTTGTTTGGTCTGGCTCTGCCCACCACCTGCCTCCAGACGCGGTGAAGGCTCCAACACTGGAAGTTTTTTAAGAAGAGACTGGACAGCCATTTGTCTGAAATGATATACAGGGTTTCCTGCCTGAGCAGGGGGTTGGACTAGATGACCTCCAAGGTCCCTTCCAACTCTGTTATTGTGTTAACTCTGTGACTAATCAAGGAGAGAAGCAACCTAGAACTAAGGAGAAATTTCCTGACAGTGAGAACAATTAACCAGTGGAACAACCTGCCTCCAGAAGTTGTGGGTGCTCCAACACTGGAAGTTTTGAAGAACAGACTGAACAGCCATTTGTCTGAAATGGGATAGGGTTTCCTGCCTGAGCAGGGGGTTGGACTGGATGACCTCCAAGGCCCCTTCCGACTTTATTATTATTAGTTATTATTATTAACAACCTGCCTCCAGAAGTGGTGACTACTCCAACACTGGAAGTGTTTTGTGTGTGTGTGTGTGTGTGTGTGGGTGGGTGGGTGGGTGTGTGTCCTTCCCGTCTCCTCTGCTGAACGCAGGACTTCAATTTTTGCAGGGGGGGGGAGGAAAAGAACAGAAAGCAACAGGGGTGTTTGTGTGTGTGTGTGTGTGTGTGTGTGTGCACGCGCGTGTGTGTGAAAACAAACAACCTTCCCCCCCGTCTCTCCCCCCCCCCCATACACACACACCAGAAAGTACACGCGCCATCGCTAAATGTCAACTCTCTCTCTCTCTTCGCCTGCACCGGGCGCGACAATAGCAGGTTCGTGGTGATCAACTCACCTGGTTTGGAGTAGGCACCCTATTCACAGTTTAATTGAATATTTGAATAATCTTTTCATTCCTGCGAGCAGAGCAGGAAGAATGCCTTCCCCCCCCCCCCGCCATCCCCGGCTCAGCTCGCCCCCTCCGTGGAGAGGCCCCCCCCCACTCCGCAGCCACAGTGGCAAAGGAGAGGAAGACTCCCGTCCCTACGACACACAAAAGCGCCCGGTCCCTGGTGAGGCTGGAAGGGGGGGGGGTTATTTCTATGCTCTCAAGTGTTCTTCTCATTCACAGCTGCCTTTGTTTGCCGGAGGCTTCTGATAAATTGCCATCGCTTATGGGAATGCGAGTCCGCAATAAAAAAGCCATTTTTTCTCTCTCCCCCCCCCCTCCCTCCCTCGTCGCTTGGAGTGGCTGCGGGGAGAATGGAAGTCAGCCGCCCCGCACGGCGGATGCAGACTAGGTCAATCCATTAAACTCTTCTGGAGAACAAAGCTAACCTGTGCCATACTCATAAATATTGCTGTTTGGAGAAGCCCTAATTTTAATTAAACCTCTTTAGCTACTCAGGAAGGGGTGGGGGGGTGGGGGGGGAAAGAGAGAGAGAAAGGAAAGAAGGGAGAAATCTATTTACGACTCGGAACGGCGGAGCCTCTCGTCCACATGTGTGCCGAGGGCCGCTCGGATTGTGGCACCACAAGGGGAGGGTGGGTAGGTGCACCTTCTCTGGCAGAGCACAATTGCAGCCGGCCCGCACAATAGGGGAGGTGGCTGGGCGCAGCTGAGCCTCCAAGGAAAGCAAAAGGCCAGGGCCCAGCCCCTGCTTGCCAAAGACTCGAATGCAGAGCCAAGGAAGTGAGGCGGGCATGGGTAACTGTTTGTCCCCCAGCTCCAGCAGGACGGTCGTTTTAAGGCAATGCAGAGGGCAGGGGAAGGAATGGAAGTTCTCCCTTGTGGAAAAGGGGGGGGGGTTCATGCTTCCTTGGAGAACGGGAGGATGTTAAGATGGCCTTCAGGCTGGGATCAGACCAAGAAAAGAGGAGATGATCAAGGGACTGGAGGCTAAAACATACAAAGAACGAACGGTTGCTGGGATTGGGGATGTCTAGTTGAGTGAAAAGGACCTGATAGCAGAGTTCCAATAGCTCATAAAGAAGAGGGGGATCAAATTATTTTCCAAAGTGCCTGAAGGCAGGACAAGAAGCAAGGGATGGAAACTAAGCAAGGAGAGAAGCAACCTAGAACTAAGGAGAAACTTCCTGACAGTGAGGAACAATTAATCAGTGGAACCACCTGCCTCCAGAAGCGGTGAATGCTCCAACATTGGAGGTTTTTAAGAAGAAACTGGACAGCCATTTGTCTGAAATGGTGTAGGGTTTCCTGCCTAAGCAGGGGGTTGGACTAGAAGACCTCAAAGGTCCCTTCCAATTCTTCTCTTCTCTTCTCTTCTCTTCTCTTCTCTTCTCTTCTCTTCTCTTCTCTTCTCTCTTGTCTTCCACTCCACTCCAATCCACTCTACTCCATTCCATTATACTCTACTCTGTTCTACTCTATTTTACTCTACTCTGCTCTACTCCGTTCCATTCCATTCCTTTACATTCTACTTTATTCTACTCTACTCTACTTTACTCTGTTCTACTCTACTCTGTTCTACTCTACTCTACTCTACTCTACTCTACTCTACTCTACTCTACTCTACTCTACTCTACTCTATTCCAGACCAGCTGGACACGTTCACAACATCTATGAGATGTTGACATGAACCTCTACTTGTCTACCACATCTACAAGAGTTGGCTGTTGAGCGTCCCTGACCATTGGAGGTCTGCTTGCTAGGATTCTGGTGTTGGCTTTCCCTAAGTCACCTCCAGAAGTTGGAGATGTCCCTGGCCTTTGCAGGTGGGCTCTAAATTGGCAGACCCCACCCCAGTTGGTAACACGTCCACCCAGCAAGGCAGGGAAGGAAATGAGACAAGCCAACCAGGGTTAGGAAACTTGGTGACACGTGGAGCAAAACAGAGAGACAAGTAAGCCTAGATCCAGCCCCAGGGAATTTTCCTTCACCCAGAAAGAAATACCTGATGCTTCAGGTATGACCACTTCCTGTTCCAGGAGAAACATTTGAATAAGTGGAACAAACACTATTTGATTTCGGCATCGGAGAATTTGGACAGGACAGCGTCTCCCAAAAATATATCGAGGAAGAATCTGGTCTTCTGCTATTAGAACCACAGATATTTTAGCCAAGTGGGGCGATGGCCACATCGAAAGCAGCTGGACCAAAATGGGGAAGAGGCTTTTTCACCCAGATCAGCCCAATGGACAGTTGTGGGACGGGACTGTAGGGACCTTGTTCCCCACAGTTCCTCCCCGTGGTTCCTGAACATCTGTTCTGCAGAGGTTTTTCAACTGGACTCCAAATTGTGGGGTCCCCAGCCTGCTCCCCCCCTCATCACAACCCCTTCCTTCTGCCACTTACCGAGGCTAAAGAGAATCAAGAATTTCAAGCAGACGAATTCTTGCCGATCCATTTGGATGGAGTGCAGGTTGAGCACCAGCTCCTGAGCTCTCAGCACCAAATTGTTCAGGATAGATCCGGCCTGGGTGGCAAGCGTTGACATGTCCACCTGGGAGGAAGGGAGGAGGGGAGAGAAAGGGCATCAAGGCGAGGTTGTAGAAATATTTATAGAAGTATATACTGAGAAGGTTAGATAAATAGAAGTGTTCATGTAAGAGAAAAATGAATCTTATTGTATATAATACAGATAGGGAAATTTGGAGAGAGGAGTTGCTCGGACATTACCCCTGAATTGTATCTGAAGAGGGACGAGAGGGAAGAAAGGAAAGGAGAGAGAAAAAAGTAAAGGAGGGAAGAAGGAAGTCGGAAGGATGGAGGAGAAGAGGAGAAGTGGGGAGAAAGGGGAGGAGAGTGGTGAAGGGAAGAGGAGAGGAAGAAGAGGGAAGTAGGGAAGAGAAGAAAGGGAGAAAGAAGGTAGAAAAGAAGGAGTGTGGATACAGTGAAAGGGGAAATGGGCGAGCAACACCAAAAGTCCTGTGTATGTATTTATTTCATTTTATTAAAAGTATCTTATATATGAATGTAAAAAGAATGGATGTTAACATCTGATAAATATCACGGTATACGTATGGGGGAGAGTTTGGAAAAATAAAAGATTATTAAAAAAAAAGAAAGGGCATCAACGCAGGATCTCCTCCTGGGGTTTCTTTCCCCCAATCCAGGGTGAAAAGCTGCAGAGCCTTAACGGGATGGGTCCAAGTCCGTTCTGGCTGGAAACGGCTGGAGCCCTCCGTTCATCTGCTCTGAGGTCACAGCACACCTGGCTAAGCTACCTGGAGATGCTACCTGGGATCTGCTCCCAAGCAAAGTCAGGCTGGACTGGAGCTTAATCGTCGAATGAGGATAAATGCATTGATGGGGGTCATTTTGGCTGGCTGCCCCCAGAGACAAAGCATAAAACGAGCTGGCAGGAGTCTCCCACCACTCGTTCCGAGCGTCAGTTTCCCCGCTCGTACCTCCTGGCCGGTCACCAGCACCAAGCTGTGCTCTTTCCCGTACTGGACTTGGCGGAAAATGTGGTCGAAGACCAGCAGTTCGCTCCAGCAGTTCTGCAGCAGCTTCATCTGGTCCCCAACCTCGGAAGAGAAGAAGCAGAAGGTTAGAAGAACGGATGGAAGCTGATCAAGGAGAGAAGCAACCTGGAATTAAGGAGAAACTTCCTGACAGTGCCTCCATTGTTGGAGCACTCACAACGTCTGGAGGCAAGCTGTTCCACGGATGAATTGTTTTGCACATCCAGGCCAGGCAGACCAGGGGAAAGCAACTTGAAACCATCTTTGAGAAGCAAAAGCAGGTTTGTGAACTCAGTGACAACACTCCAACATTTGGGGAAAACCTCTTCAAATTTGCTGCCTACGATGTAATTCATCCCTAAGCTAATAATACTCAAACACGCACCGATCTGCCCTCCAGTCACCCATCCCTTTCCACCAAGTGTCGGATTTCTGAATTGAGGCAGCTTGCATTTTGGACTGAAGAGCTGGGTGAGAAGAAGGAAGAAAGGCGACAAAGGGAAGCTAGTTGGATCCTGCAACTTAAAACCAACCCAAGGGAGACACAATGGAGTCGGCCCGTCTTTAGCTGCCTGTGCAAAACGCCACTGCTTATTCCAAAGCAGGGGTAGTCAACCTTGGCTCTTTTATGACTCGTGGACTTCAACTCCCAGAATTCCTGAGCCGGCTCAGGAATTCTGGGAGTTGAAGTCCATGAGTCATAAAAGAGCCAAGGTTGACTACCCCTGTTCCAAAGCTTTGGCGTTTGTGTCTAATCCTGCACGTGTTTCCTAGAAGACCCCGGTGTGCATTTGTTGGTAAACAAGGACAGGTCCTCCTTGATTTACGACCACAGTGGAGCCTGAAATTTCCGTTGCTAAGCGAGATGTTTGTCAAGGGGAGTTTTGCCCCATTCCACCAACATTCCTTCATTAAGTTGATCGTGGAAGTTGTTAACGTCGTTACGAAGCGAACCCCGTTTTCCCCGTTGACTTTGCTTGTCAGGTCACAAAAGGGGATCCCATAAGCCACGGGAAGACACTGCGACCAATCATAAATACGAGTCAGTTGCCAACTGTCTGAATTTCGATCATGTGACCGCGGGGATGCTCCCTTTTTTCCGGTGCCGTTGTAACTTTCAACAGTCACGACATGAACTAATACCGCTTTACAAGGCCTTGGTGAGGCCACATTTGGAATACGGCATCCAGTTTTGGTCACCACGATGTAAAAAAGATGTTGAGACTCTGGCAGAGAAGAGCAACAAAGATGATTAGGGGACTGGAGGCTAAAACATGTAAGGAACGGTTGCTGGAATTGGGGATGTCTAGTTTAACGAAGAGAAGGACCGGGGGGGGGGGGGGAACAGGATAGCAGTGCTCCAATATCTCAGGGGCTGCCCCAAAGAAGAGGGAGACAAGCTATTCTCCAAAGGGCCGGAAGGCAGGACAAGAAGCAACGGATGGAAACTAACCAAGGAGAGAAGCAACCTAAAACTAAGGAGAAACTTCCTGATAGTGAGAACAATTAACCAGTGGAACCACCTGCCTCCAGAAGCGGTGAATGCTCCAACACTGGAAGTTTTTAAGAAGAGACTGGACAGCCATTTGTCCGAAACAGTATAGGGTTTCCTGCCTGAGCAGGGGGTTGGACTAGATGACCTCCAAGGTCCCTTCCAACTTTATTATTATTATTATTATGGATCATCGCATAATCAGCCAGATGTTCAGATTGGATTTGGCATTTTGCCTACCTATCGAGTCCTTACCAAGGACCTGTTATTATTATTGTTGTTGTTCTTATTGTTGTTATTATCATTATTATTAAATGTAAGTCGAGGATTAACAGTAACATCTTGAAGCCCCAGGGATCTCATAAAAGTGTGGAAAAGTCCCACCGGGATAGGAAAAAGTTCTCCTTTTTTTTCTGTATTAATGTTGGGTTTTACGTTTTGTGGGAAAAGGGGAAAGAGAAATGTGTGTGTGTGGGGGGGTGTCCGTGGGGAGACAAAGACACACAAGGCAGAAGATGCTTGAACCAGCAAATCTCCAGAGGGGCTATTTAGAGGTGAAAATTGTTTTCAGGCTGGCTAATGGGGCCATTTCAGTGGGGGGGGAGAGAGTGTGGGGGGGAGGGATTTCCTGGGATTTCTAAGAGAAGAAGGAATGCCCTAGGTGTAAAATTAAAGAAAAGTTCAAATTTGCGCAAAGATTAGATAGAGGTGCATCAACTTTCTCTCTAAAGCACGTAAGATTCATTTTGAATCTCTGAGGTGGCTGAGCGGACGTGTCTGTGTGCTTGTGTGTGTGTGTGTGTGTGTGTGTTGTGTGCATATGCATTTCTTTTTTTGTAGACGACCAAAATATGAAAGCAGAAGCATTTGGGGGTCTTGCAAGCCCTACTGAACAACATTCAAAATTGCACAGCCCGGATCTCTACGAATGTCGGGCACACCTGTGTTCCCCTATGACACACACACACACACACACATGCACATACACACACACCAAACCCAGGGATGAACATGGGTGGGAGTTTCATCCAGAATGCAACAATTGCGTTGTAGGGAAAGTGCAGGGAGGTGTGTATGTGTGTGGGGGGGGGGGTTTAGCTGTGCACGCAATTATTTGGTGAAGATTGAAGCTGTCACTTGAACAATCTGTGAAGAGGGGGGGAAGGAAAGACAATCACACTTCCTCACAAGTCGAAGGTGTTAATAACAGGCGAAGCCCCCCCCCTTCAAATGCCAGGGTGATGGACTCCCTCATCCTCCACCTCCACCCCCACACACACACCAAGCCTTGCATCACACGGGAAACCTTTAATCCAGCGCTATGATGGGCAGCCAATACGTTTGATCAATAGAATGAATAAATAAATGAATAAATAAAAGATAGCTGAGCCAAGGAGAGGGAGCTTAACCCCCTGGCTGGATTAGTTCAGCCCCAAAGCTGCAACTTTTCTAACTGCTTTTCCCCCTAAAGGGAATAAAGGGGGGGGGTCTCCTTCGAAACCAAATTGCTCTCCGAATTCCTTAAGCAGTTAGCGGCTGGAATGGAGATCATCGGGGACCCAGGTTAAACAAGCCAAAGGACGAGGCCAGGAGAGGCAAGAAGGGCCCAATCCACCAGCCCGAGGCATGCTGGGTAACATGGGAGGAGGGGTCTAGCCTTCTAAGCCATCCTTAAACATCTTTCTCCCCCCCCCTCCACAAAATCAAAGGGGACCCGGATTGATGCTTGCAAGGGTTGCACTAGGAACCCAAGGGGAGAGGGTGGGTGGGGGTCTCTGCCCCCAAACAGAGACCAGATTCACACAACACATCCTAAGCTAAGGAAAAGAGGTTGTTCCTGGCTCTGTCTGGGAAAGGAGGGGGGAAATGTCCAGCATGTATGAACCCGAGCCTTAGCATTAACCCAAATTAACCCTGGTTGATTTGTCTGCCGGTTTAAAATCGACCCGTAGCCGCTGTAGACTTTAGATTGAGGTTTAGTGAGTTGTCAGAATGGGGTGCCCTGTGCAAACTCTCCTGTCTTGCTCCAAGCCAAGGGTTTTCCCCCACCCCACCCCACCCCGGGGAAAACAAAAAACAACAACAACAACAACAAAAGAGAGAGAAAGGAGCAACAGAAAAACAGAGGAGAAATAGACACAGGCTTAGCCAGGCAGTTGCGTACAGGAAAAGCTCAAATCTGCAGCACCTGCCTAGTCGGACACCAGAGCCAATCAGCCACAGCCGGCTCAGGCAGAGGGCAAGAGGATCCATTGCATTTCCCAGCAATCCTCAGAACTAAGCTTTGATTAGGACTCATTTCTGCTGCCCAAGTCGGTGGCTGATGATTTTCTCTCTCTCCCACCCACTCGCCGTTGTTCTCACACAACTATTGTGATTAAAATGGCAAAGGAGCAGCCTCTGGGGGTGGGGGGGGGGGCTTTCCAAGAAGCCTCCAGCCCCTGGCCCTGCCCAGCACATCCTAAGGAGGGGGGGGGAAGACCCTCCCCCCTGCAAGGAGAAGCAATCCTCTTGACCTGCCTATAGTCCGCGATGGTGCTCTTTGAGACATTTCCTTATCTAACTAGGCAACTTCCTCCGTGTTGGCGAGGGTAGGGGGTGCTCCTTGTTTGCCTGAACCTGGAAAAGACCCCCAAGAGGAGCAGAGCACACCCCTTGTCCCCCACCCCCCCAATTCCTATTCGTTCAAGCCATGCTTAGCACTCTCGCTCTCTCTCCCAGCCTTACAATTTGGACCTTAAGGACCGGTCAAGGCTGAGAGGCTTCCATTGGAATTCTCTACAGACCCTGCAGAGACCCTTCCCCTATTTCAAATAAGGCAGGGGGAGGTTCTCTGCTGTGTCACTAATGTCCATCCCGGGCTCACCTTTCTCCAGAGGTGATAAATGTACCTGGTAGCCAGGGATGAAATTACACTGAGCACTGATGGTGTCACCTCTTTTGCGTAATGAAAGGTCTGCAAGAAAACCACCAAGCTCAGAGAGCACCAAAGACTCCACAGTTCTCCTCCTCCTTCTCCTCCCTGCAAACCCCATTCCCCTCTAGCCCTGATGAAATAACCTAGTTGGGTAATGAAAGGTCT
Source organism: Crotalus tigris (assembly GCF_016545835.1). Taxonomy (NCBI): domain Eukaryota; kingdom Metazoa; phylum Chordata; class Lepidosauria; order Squamata; family Viperidae; genus Crotalus; species Crotalus tigris. The sequence goes on from NW_024100155.1 coordinate 650,028, forward strand.
GCAAGAAAACCACCAAGCTCAGAGATCACCAAGGACTCCACAATCCTCCTCCTCCTCTCTGCATCCTTCTAGCACTGATGGATGATGTTACCTAGTTGGGTCTTGAAACGTCTGCAGGAAAAACCACCAAGCTCAGAGAGCAGCAAGGACCCCACAGTCATCCTCCTCCTCCTCCTCTTCTCCCTTTCCACAGACCCCATTCCCTTCTACCACTGATGATGTATCCTTGTCAGGTAATGAAACAACTCCAAAGATGATCAGGGGTCTGGAGGCTAAAACATATAAGGAAAGGTTGCTGGAATTGGGTATGTCTAGTTTAATGAAGAGAAAGACCAGGGGGGACAGGATAGCAGTCTTCCAATCTCTCAGGGGCTGCCCCAAAGAAGAGGGAGTCAAGCTCTTCTCCAAAGCCCCTGAAGGCAGGACAAGAAGCAAAGGAGGGAAACTCATCAAGGAGAAAAGCAACCTAGAACTAAGGAGAAACTTCCTGACAGTTAGAACAATTAACCAGTGGAATAACCTGCCTCCAGAATTGGCAAATGCTCCAACACTGAAAGTTTTTAAGAAGAGACTGGACAGCCCTTTGTCCGAAATGATATAGGGTTTCCTGCCTGAGCAGGAGGTTGGACTAGATGACCTCCAAGGTCCCTTCCAACTTTATTATTATTATTATTATTATTTAAAACACCAAGCTCAGAGAGCACCAAGGACCCCACAGTCGTCCTCCTCCTCCTCTCCATTCTAGCGCTGATAATGTTATTTAGTTCGGAACGTCTGCAAGAAAACTCAGGGACCGCTCACTTCAAGCCTCAGCTACAAATATTCTCCTTTATTAATTAAAGGGGACATTAAGCACGGCAGGCAAAGAGCGTCTCTGGCAGCCTCAGGAGCCTCACCCAGCAGAACTGCTGCCCCTTCTCTCCCCCCCCCAATGGGAGGGTGGGGGTGGCTGCCTGCCTGCCTGCAAATCTTCTCCAGGCCTTGACACCTCATCTCGGCCCCGCTTAGAGACGGTATTTATGGCCCTCCAGCTTGACCTCTGCTCCGCTGCTCCCTCGTCCATAAACAAGCATCCCGAAGACCCTCTTTGGCCTGACGTCTACGGCGGTTATTAGCCGAGCCTCCGAAGGCCAGCCGCGCGACAGTAACCCTCGGCAGGGCAGGGACGGTGCGTGACTCTGGCCCCCGCTGATGGGCAAGCGGTGAGGGTCTCTTCCTCTCTCGTTTGTCACCCGCCCGGCTGACAGAATTACGGGCCTTTAAATGAAACCTATCTGGAGGAAGCGGACTCTCTTTTCTGCAGGCCAGAGTCCGCAGAATATTGCCTGGGACCTAGATGTCAAGAGGGTAATTAGACCCACGGGAAGGCAATTGTCTGCTGGCCTTCAGTCAGGGAAGGCGCCAACTTGCTCCCCCCCCCACTCACCAGGGACCCCAGGGACCTGGGAGTCATTGTTTGGGGTGGGGGGGGGGAGAGGAGAAAGTCCCGTCGTCCCTGTTCTGTTTTTTGCTTTTTTTTCTTCCTCTTTAATTTCGCTCTTCCTTTGGGACGGAGACAATAGGAAGCTTGCAAAGACGCCAATCCTTGCAGGAAGGACCGAAACATCCATAGGGGCGGCGGGGGGGCATTAGGACAGCAAAATCTATCCTTGATAGAGAATGTCTCTTATCAGACTCTCTCTGCAAAGGAGGTCTTCGGAGTCCTGGTTTCAAGGTTATTCGTTCAGCTGCCATCCTAGGAGAGTGTGATTTTTTTTCCCCCACCCACCCATTCTCTATCTCTTCGCTGTCACATTTGAGGGGCTGCCACAAAAGGTGAGGAGGGGGTCAGCTTATTCTCCAAAGCACCAGAAGGCAAGACAGGTAGCGAGGGATGGAAACCCATCAAGGAGAGAAGCAACCTGGAACTGAGGAGAAACTTCCTGACAGGGAGGACAATGAACCAGTGGAACGGCTGGCCTCTGGAAGTTGTGGGGGCTCCATCCCTGGAGGCTTTTAAGAAGAGACTGGAGAGCCATTTGTGTAAAATGGTATAGTCAGGGGGTTGGACTAGAAGATCTCAAAGGGGGAAGGGGGGAGGAGGAGAAGGAGGAGGAAGAGAAGCGGAAGCAGAAGAAGAAGCAGAAGCAGAAGAAGAAGAAGAAGAGGAGGAGGAGGAGGAGAAGAAGAAGAAGAGGAGGAGGAGGAGGAGGAGGAGGAGGAGAAGAAGAAGAAGAAGAAGAAGAAGAAGAAGAAGAAGAAGAAGGAAGAGAAGAAGAAGAAGAAGAAGAAGAAGAAGAAGAAGAAGAAGAAGAAGAAGAAGAAGAAGAAGAAGAAGAAGAAGAAGAAGAAGAAGAAGAAGAAGAAGAAGAAGAAGGAAAAAAAGAAGAAGAAGAAGAAGAAAAAGAAGAAGAAGAAGAAGAAGAAGAAGAAGAAAGAAGAAGAAGAAGAAGAAGAAGAAGAAGAAGAAGAAGAAGAAGAAGAAGAAGAAGAAGAAGAAGAAGAAGAAGAAGAAGAAGAAGAAGAAGAAGAAGAAGAAGAAGAAGAAGAAGAAGATTGTTTTGCTGTTTCCCCTCCTTGTGTGTTCATGAGTTTGGTCTTTTTGATGTTGAGAGACCAAAATCCTCTCTTTGGTTTTCTGAATTCAGATGTTCCAGGCAGTCTTTGGTTTCCGAGAGGAGAACGGTATTGTCCGCATATTGAAGATGGCTCAGGGTACTTCCGCCAAGCTTTCCCCCACTTTTTGATTCTTCCTCCTCGTGAGCATTTCAGCATACAGGATATCTCCACTTAAAGTCCCTCCTTCCCCTCCGCATGGGGTTTTCCAAAGGCGGGCATTGTTTTTTCCTCGTGACACGGGTGTGCAACCTACAGCCCCCTCAACCACTTCTAGCCCTTGACCCAGTATCAAACATCCTTCGAAGAGGAGCAGCTCAGCTTTCTGCTGAAGATTCAGTGACCCTCAGCATCTGGAGATTCTTGAGAGAAGAGGCAGCCGAAAGAAAGTTGCAAGTCGTAATTTGGGACTTTGGAGGTCTTCTAGTCCAGCCCCCTGCTCAAGCAGGAGACCCCATACCATCTCAGACAAGTGGCTGTCCAGCCTCTTCTTTAAAAACTCCAGGGACGGAGCATCCACCACTTCTGGTGGCAAGCTGTTCCACTGGTTAATTGTCCTCGCTGTTGGGAAGTTTCTCCTTAATTGCAGGTTGCTTCTTTCCTTGATTAGTTTCCATCCATTGTTTCTTGCCCGGCCTTCAGGTACTTTGGAAAACAGGTGGACCCCACCCTCTACCTTGTGGCGACCCCCTCAAATACAGGTCGTCCCTGACTTATGAGCACGATTGAGGCCAAAATTTCTGTCCTTAAGCGAGACATTGGTTAACTGAGTTTTGCCCCCTTTTGCGACGCTTCTCGCTCAGTTCTTAAGTGAATCCCTGCAGCTGATAAGTTAGTAACCTGGTTGTTAAGTCAATCTGGATTTCTCTCCCCCCCCCTTGACTTTGCTTATCAGATGGTCGTAAAAAGGGAACACATGACCTGCCTTCAGGTGCTCTGGGGAATAATTTGACCCCCTCTTCTCTGGGGCAGCCCCCTTAGGTATTGCAACAGTGCCATCATGTCATCCCTAGGGGAGGAAGACACAAAATCCATGCCTCGTTGTCACTCCACAAGGTGATCCAAGTATTACTCTGTGCCAAATATTTATATCTATAATAATAATAAAGTTGGAAGGGATCTTGGAGGTCATCTAGTCCAATCCCCTGCTCAGGCAGGAAACCCTACACCATTTCGGACAAATGCCTGTCCAGTCTCTTCTTAAAAACTTCCAGTGTTGGAGCATTCACCGCTTCTGGAGGCAGGTTGTTCCACTGATTAATTGTTCCTCACTGTCAGGAAGTTTCTCCTTAGTTCTAGACTGCTTTTCTCCTTGGTTAGTTTCCATCCGTTGCTTCTTGTCCTGCCTTCAGGCGCTTTGGAGAATAACTTGACTCCCTCTTCTTTGGGGCAGCCCTGAGATACTGGAAGACTGCTATCATGTCCCCCCTGGTCCTTCTCTTCATTAAACTAGACATACCCAATTCCAGCAACTGTTCCTTATATGCTTTAGCCTCCAGTCCCCAATCATCTTTGTTGCTCTTCTCTGTCCTCTTTCCAGAGTCTCAACATCTTTTTTACATCGTGGTGATATCTGTTCCTGCTTTTTATCCTGGCTTTCCCAGCTCAGATTGGGGCACATTAGCAGAAAACTCATCCTAAGCCCTCAACAAACCCAAAGAGACCAAGTTAAGCTGGCTTGTTCATCGGCACCGTCAAGACAGTCCTGGGTTTACGGCCGCATCTGGCCCCAGAACCTTTGTTGCCAATCAAGGCAGTGAATTGAATGAGTCGCGCCTGACTTTACCACCTTTTCCGCCGCTGTCGTTCAACGTGAAGTCGGTGGTCACTAAACGAATCAAAACTTCCCCCGTCGTTAAAGAAAGAAGACGGGGTGTGTTTTAAAAGATGGGATCATTTTTATCAATGGCTAGAGGTGAGAGAGAAAGGAACGTGATATGTACTACCTAACATTGAATATAGTAAGAAGACGACTGTTGAGCGATTAGCTAACATATTGTTTATAATGCAGAAATTATTATTCGTTGTTTTTTAAATACATGAAGCCAGACAACACATGCTGTTTGCTAAATATTAAGAATATTGTTTTAAAAAATCCTAACCCCAACCCCAACCCTATCCCTAATACTATAAAAATTTGTAGTTTATTTATAGTTTAAATTTATAGGGAGGAAGGAAGAAAGGAAGGAGGGAGGGAGGGAGGGAGGGAGGGAGGAAGGAAGGAAGGAAGGAAGGAAGGAAGGAAGGAAGGAAGGAAGGAAGGAAGGAAGGAAGGAAGGAAGGAAGGAAGGAAGGAAGGAAGGTCACAAATAGCCATTGGGTGATCCCGGGACATCGCAACTGTCCGTAAAGATGTTGCAATGGTCATAAGTGTGAGGAACGGTTGCAAGTTCACTTTTTATTTTTATTTTTTGTAACTTCAAACAGTTGTAAGCTGAGGGTTCCCTGTAGAAACCAGCAGAGACAGTCCTGATCCTGGGGTTTTTTTTTTTTTGTTTTAAATCTGACTATCCATTTTTCCTTTTTGCAAATGATTATTTATTCTCTGCAACCGTTCCTACAAAATCTGCCAGCTCATTCTCGCTACCGCAAAGACAGTTTCCAAGTTGATTTTTTGTACTTTTTTTTTTTTAATTGCGTGGCCTTCCTCCCCCAGCCCACCAATTTGGGGCAGGCAGATGATGTTTCAGAGCAGGTTAATAAACTTCGGAAAGAAAGAAAGAAAGAAAGAAAGAAAGAAAGAAAGAAAGAAAGAAAGAAAGAAAGGAAGGAAGGAAGGAAGGAAGGAAGGAAGGAAGGAAGGAAGGAAGGAAGGAAGAAAAAGAAAGAAAGACCTCTATATATAAACAGAGAGAAAGAGAGAGAGAGAAAAAGAAAGAAAGAAAGAAAGAAAGAAAGAAAGAAAGAAAAAAGGAAAGAAAGAAAGACCTCTATATATAAACAGAGAGAAAGAGAGAGAGAAAAAGAAAGAAAGAAAGAAAAAAGGAAAGAAGAAAGAAAGAAAGAAAGAAAGAAAGAAAGAAAGAAAGAAAGAAAGAAAGAAAGAAAGAAAAGGCAATCCGTCTTTTTTTTAAAAAAACATCCATTGCGTTGTTGTGGTTGTGAGGTTTTTCAGCTCGTGGCTCCCACCCACCCACTCACCCAGTCACCCACCAGACCCTGGGGGGGGGGGAAAGCTAACAAAAACGCCACATTTGCATAACCCTTGGAAAGAGGCAACGGGTTAAAATCATAATAGGTTAAAATCATAATAAAGTTACTTGTGAATATAATCCTTCTGCCTAGGCAATTTATTATTTTTTTGATCCTGCTTCAAAGTTGGAGGAATGAATTGTGGCCTTGAAAACAGGTGTTGAAGCTGAATCCTCCCCCTTCTCTGTCTCTCTCTCTCTGTCTCTCTCTCTCTCACACACACACACACAACACACTCACAGAGAACACACACACCCCACAGCTGTTTTGGGCTTACCACTTTGCTCATCCTCCTGATGGTTCAAAAACTCCCGGCCAGGATTTTCTCTTTGGCATCAGGAGATGCAAAGGAACTCCCCCCCCCCCTCCACAAAGTTTGTGTAGGAATTTTGAGTGAGGAAGAGGTGGTGGGATGGGGAAGCAAAACAGAAGGGATGGGGTGGTGGTGGTGTTGCAAAACGTTTGGAGGTCTCAGGAGCCAAGCAAGGGGTTTTTTTTTGAGGGGGGGGGGACCTATTTGAAGAAGAGTTTTACTACCCCTCTAGTAAATTAGTCTGTGTTGAATGCCAGAAAAGGTTTTATTAGTATTATTAGCCCACCAGTAGATTTATAAGGTGGTGTGAAAGCCACTTTCACCAGAGCTTTTTTTAAAAAAATTCCTGTTGAAAAGAAAAGAAAGAAATGGAGAGGGAAGGAAGGAAGGAAGGAAGGAGGGAGGGAAGAAGGGAATGAGGAGATGAGAATGAAAATTAGGAAAGGGAAGGAAGGAGATGAGAATGAGAGGAAGGAAGGAAGGAAGGAAGGAAGGAAGGAAGGAAGGAAGGAAGGAGGAAGGGAAGGAGGAGATGAGAATGAAAATTAGGAAAGGGAAGGAAGGAGATGAGAATGAGAGGAAGGAAGGAAGGAAGGAAGGAAGGAAGGAAGGAAGGAAGGAAGGAGGAAGGGGAAGGAGGAGATGAGAATGAAAATTAGGAAAGGGAAGGAAGGAGATGAGAATGAGAAGAAGGAAGGAAGGAAGGAAGGAAGGAAGGAAGGAAGGAAGGAGGGGCAGAAAGGGAAGGAAGGAGGGAGGGAGGAAGCAAGGAAGGAGATGAGAATGAGAAGAAGGAAGGAAGGAGGGAGGGAGGAAGGAAGGAAGGGAAGGAGGAGATGAGAATGAGAGGAAGGAAGGAAGGAAGGAAGGAAGGAAGGAAGGAAGGAAGGAAGGAGAGGCAGAGAGGGAAGGAAGGAGGGAGGGAGAAAGCAAGGAAGGAGATGAGAATGAGAGGAAGGAAGGAAGGAAGGAAGGAAGGAAGGAAGGAAGGAAGGAAGGAAGGAAGGAAGGAAGGAAGGATTTCAACGGGTGAGCAACACTTCCCAACAGAAATTGTGCTCTCTCTCTCCTTCAAGAAGGTATTTTTTACATGAAAGGGCAGAGATTTCAGGACAAGCAGAATCGGGTGGCCTGTTAGCCAATGAAACCTCCAGGCACAGGGGCAGTCTACCCCCAAATAGGGAAAGGGATACAGAGAAAAAAAAAAAGAAGGGTCAGGGTCTGGCCTTGCACTGGGGAGAACAGGAATTGGGGGTAGAGCAGGCAAACTCCACCGAGAGGGGAGGGTCTCTCCCCAGGCCACAAACCATGGTCAACACGAATTCACACACCCCTTTCTACTCTTCTGGCTAGCTCTCCAAATGCGTTGGACGCGAGCTTGCAGAAGGAGTCCTCTTTCCTTGGACCACAGCCTGTCCTGGAGATGCACACTCTTTTATGGACACGCACAAACACAGGTCGCACAAACACACAGGTCGATTTCTCCTTCCTCTCCTACAAAAATAGCAGCTACAGCTGGCCCTCTCCAGCTGGCCCTCTCCAGGTGTGTGGCAACATCTGGAGGTCCCTGCTGGGTCTCAGACCCTGTCCTTGAGCTCTCTTTCTGGGGGAGACCTTGCCCCCCCAAGGCTGGACCCTCCCCCCCCAACTTCAGAGCCCAAGAAGTGCCCCCTCCCCCTGCCCTCCCCCTGTTCCCCATCCATTGTTGACTCGGCATATCAAGCCTGGGGACCAGCTGGTCACACAAAGCGCACCCCGTAAAGTTCCCCCATTCACACATGGGGAAACAGAAGCACACCCCATTCACACATGGGGAAACAGAGGCACACCCTATCTCAGGAAAGGACCCCCCCGCCCCCCGGTTCTCCAGATGTCTCCTCTGAGGCTGCTTTACAAAGAAAACCCAGTAATGCTCCCAGTTCAAACTCCCAGCACTGGCTCCAACCAAGGGCTCTCCCCAGGAAGCTCCATGCTCCCCAGCCAGTGAGGCTGGGGACAATGGGCTTTCTGGCCTGAGACAGAACCAGGGAAAGAGGGGGTCACCCTTCCCCTAAGGCTGCTTTAGAAAGAGAACCCAGCTGGGCCAGTCACGGTCCCACGTCAAGCTCCCAGCACTGGCTCCAACCCAGAGCTCTCATCCCAGGACGCCCCATGCTCCTCAGCCAACGAGGCCGGGGATGATGGGCTTCCCGACCCGAGACCGCTGCAGAAGCTGCCCCAAGGGCTCTCTCCCAGGGGAAGCCCCGTGCTGCCCAGCCAGGGAGGCAGGCTGGGGACGATGGGCTTCCTGGCCTGAGACCGCTGCAGAACCTGCGTTAAGCCCCACGCGCCCCAGCCAGTCTGGGATGCTTGGGGAACGTGGGGGGGGGAGAAAGTCCCCTGCAGTGCTGCTTTTGGGGGGAGAGGGTCTCCCTCCCTCCCCTCCTCCCTCCCCAACCTCGCACACAGTGTGTGTGTGTGTGTGTGTGTGTGTCTCACCTCCAGCTCTTTGAAGAAGATGCAGCTGCGAGCCCACTCCACGATGGCGAAGAGGGTCTGGTCGGCCATCCTGCACAGAAGCCCGAAGGTGCTCAGCTTCTCAGGCCGCCCTTTGCTCTGCTCCTGCTGCTGCAGGCAGCTCAGGATGCGCTCCTTCAGCTGCCCCTCGTCCACTTCCAGCTGCAGCAGCTTCAGCATCACTTCGGGCACGTCCAGCGCCGTGGCGGGCGAGACCCCACCGCCGCCGCCCCCGCCGCCTCCTCCCGGATAGGGCTCCGGGAAGGGGTAGGCAGGGCCGGCCTCGTGAGGAGGGGGGGCGGCGTAGGGCTCCGGGAACTCGGACTTGATGGCCCGGCTGGCGAAAGGAGGGTAGTGGTAGCCCGAGAGGGCCCCGGGCCCCGGTGGGCCGGGGGCGGCCAGGGCGGGGGTCCCGTAGGGGCTGCGCTGGTAGTCGATCGGGGTCATGGCAGCGGCGCTGGGCGGCGGCAGCCCCTTGGCCGGCCCGGCCGGGGGCTGGTGGTGACCCCCCAAGCCTTGCAAGGAGGGCGGCAGACCCCCGTAGTCCACCGCCTGCACGGGCGAGACGATGGGGGGCGGCGGGGGCACCGTCTCCAGCTTGAAGCCGTTGGCCCGGATCAGCGCCTTCTTCTGCTGCTTCAGCGCCCGGTCCCGCTTGTACATCGGGCCGAATTTGTTCCGCCCGCCGCGCATTCGGTCGGCGCGCACGGCTGCAAGGAAGAGGAGCAGCGGAGAGGGGTCGGGGGGGGGGAGAGGAGGCCGACGGAGACCCCCCCCTGCCCGTCGGTGGGGGGGGGGACTTGAGCGGAGAAGGGCTCCCCCCCCTGCCTCTCAAGGGGGGGGGAGGAGGATGGAGAGCAGCCCCAGAGGAAAGAGCCCTGGCGAACGGGACGTTGCTGTTTGGCAAGCACCCCGACGAGCCTCTGGCTTCGCCGGCTTTTCCCCAGTGGTGTGTGTGTATGGGGGGGGGGGCTCCTCGGCCTGGCCTTGCTGCTCCCCACCCACCAAGTCCCCGGCGGGTTCTCAAGGCCGCGGCCGCCTTGCAACAAGACGGGGCTGCCTCCCCCGACATGGGGAGTCCGGAGCGCTTTTGCGCAAGAGGCCTCTCCGTTGCCTGTCCGGCTCTCCTTCCCCCCCCCCCCCGCCAAACAGAGCCATGAAGATTGGGGAATTGTGGGGAGGGGGGAACAGAGAGAGCGAGCCGAGAAGTTCCTTGCGGGGGGGGGAGAAAAAGGGGGGGCGGAAAGGCGAAGGGAACACCCTCAATGTAAAAAGAAGTTTTCCTTCTACAGTTCCTCCAGGCGCAGCGAGGCGGGGAAGGAAAGAAATTGAGGGGGGGGCGCCCCCCCCCACGTCCTCCCCAGCGCAGGTGAAGGGCGCAGGGCACCCTTCCCCCTCCTTCAAATGAGCGCCTGCCCTGCTCTATGGGTCTTCCCCCCCCCCAGTCCCCGGAGCAGCAGCCCTGATTGCACCCCGCTTCAAGGCTCGCGTCCACACGACGCGTTTCCCCGGGCTGCTCCCAAGCGTGGGTTGTTTTTTTTTTTTCTTTCCTTTCCTCCCTCCCCCCCCCCAGTGGAAGATTCAAGGTTTCCCCCAGCTGCCTTGGCGCCTCCAAAAAAGGAGCGGACCACCAAAAAAAAAAAAAAGGAGCCCGCCCATGGTTTTCGGGGCTCAAAGAAACCTTCCCCCGTTTTTTTAATGTCTCGGGGAGTTCCAAAGGCAGGAATAGGGCTGGGTCAACCCCGATTCGTTGAGCGGCAGTGAAGCTCTCGTCCAGAGAGGGGTGGGGGGGGCACCCAGGGCCTCTCTCGGAAAGAGAGCAACTTTGGACGGGAGTGTCTATGGACATTCTCAGTCTTCCAGGCCACGGTGGTCGCAAAGGGCCCTTTTTTTAAAAAAAAAAAGGCAACTGGACTTTTCTTGAAGACCTTTCGCTTCTCATCCCAGAAGCTTCTTCAGCTCTGACTGGATGGCGGTGGGGGGGGGGAATGGAAGGATTTATACCCCTTGCAGACCGCTGGTCACTAAAAGAAGGACCAAAATAAAGGAGCAGAGGTCTGCAAGGAGTATATAAATCTTTCCCTTCCCCCCCCCCACCATCCAGTCAGAGCTGAAGAAGCTTCTTGGGACCCAGAAGCGAAACGTCTTCAAAGAGAGAGAGAGAGAGAGAGAAAAGAAGAAGAAGAAGAAGAAGAAGAAGAAGAAGAAGAAGAAGAAGAAGAAGAAGAAGAAGAAGAAGAAGAAGAAGAAGAAGAAGAAGAAGGAAGGAAGAAGAAGAAAGGAGGAGGAGGAGGAGGAGGAGGAGGAGAAGAAGAAGAAAGGAGGAGGAGGAGGGAGGAGGAGAAGAAGAAGAAGAGGAGGAGGAGGAGGAGGCGGAGGAGGAGAAGAAGAAGAAGAAGAAGAAGAAGAAGAAGAAGGAGAAGGAGAAGGAGAAGGAGAAGGAGAAGGAGAAGGAGAAGGAGAAGGAGAAGAAGGAGAAGAAGAAGTCGTCTAGTTGCCTCTGAAAGAAACACTTTGGGACGTTTCCAGTGTCCTAAACATGGGCAGAGTGCCTGGCCTTCTCTCACCTCCAGCCCATCCCCAAACGTTTGGGGGGACCCTGTTGGGGGGGGGGATCCAGGCGAGAAATCTCGGCCAGATTGCCTGCCTTCCTCCCCCCCCCCACGCCGCTTTCTCCCGTCTGGGGAAGCACTTTCGTTTTCTCTGCTTTTCCAAGGCCGTCTGGCCGCCGGCGCAGCTGAGTTGCTTGCCTGCCCACGTCCACCCGGGAAGAGGGGACAGAAACCCACCTGGCTGCCCTCCGTGGGAGTAAAGCTAGAGGGGCTCTCCCTCCTTCTCTCGCCCCTCCCCAGCGAAGGCAAGGACGCCCCCCCCGCTCCCCCCCCCAAGGCAGACCCCAGAGCGCTCACCTTCCAGTCGCATCCCCACGGCCAGGCACTTCTGGAAACGGCAGTAAGGACACCTTTTCCGCTGCGTCTTGTCGATCTTGCAGTTCTGGGTCTCGGTACACGTGTAGTGCTTGTTGTTCTGCACGGTTCTCTTGAAGAAGCCCTGGGGGAGAGAGGGAGACGGGAGGGAAGAAGGAAGGAGCGCAAGCGGGCGCGGGAAACGACCCTCTCCTAGATAGGGGGGGGGTTTCAGCGCCCCCACCCCAATCTGGAAAACCCCCTTATCTGGGGATTGAAACCCCAGATTCCCCTGGTCTGTCCCGGGAGCAGAGGGTCCAAAGACCCCCTTAGATCCCCCAAACGAACCACCGCGAAGCCCGAATCGGTTTGGCTGCGGCGCCGTTTCATGTTTTATCTTTTCTTCGTGGGAACATCATAAATAATAATAATAATAATAATAATAATAATAATAATAATAATAATAATAATAAATTATATATTATATTATGATAATATAATATATAATATATTATATTATGATAATATAATAATATTCTGCTGTCTCCAGGCACTGCCACGTCCAAAAGTCTGGATAGTGGACGTGGCAGTGCCTGGAGACAGCAGAATAGACGAGAAAGAACTGGAGAAGATCACAAAATACAAAGACCTACAAATAGAAAGAGAAAGACTGTGGCAAAAGCAAGCAAGGGTGGTACCAATAGTCATAGGCTCCTTGGGTGCAATCCCAAAACAACTGGAGCACCACTTGGACACCATCATCGACATTGACAAATTCGCTATTAGTCAATTGCAAAAGGCGGCCTTACTAGGAACTGCTTCCATCCTGCGACGATACCTGTAATACCATCAAACATCCACATCTGCCTATCCCAGGTCCTGGGTAAGGACTCGATAGGTAGACCAAATGCCAAATCCAGTCTGAACATCTGGCTGACTGTGCGATGATCCATAATAATAATAATAATTTTAGAAAGTTTGCCGGCGTGTCAACGCAGTCCAAAGTCTCAAGCCCGGCTCTGGATACAATTCCACAGCTCACTGTAAAACTGGTTCAAAAAAAACCGTGTCCCCCGTTTTTTTTGGGGGGGGGACACGTCCTCAAGGCATCCAAATTCACACAGATTCACACAATTTAACACGGGACATTTTTACGGAAATTATTTAGGCTGGCCTGACCGACCTACTGCTCCCTCTCCTCGTATTATCCTCACCCCAGCCCTGCGAGGTAGGTTAACCTGGAAGAGTAGCCAAGCGTGAGCCCCATGCAGGGAATTCCAGTCCCTGCAGGAATTCAGCCGTTCGTTCTCTGGCCTCAGTGCCCATCCGTGAAATGGGCTTATAATTCTGGCCTCAGTGCCCATCCGTGAAATGGGCTTATAATCCTGGCCTAACTGGAAGGACCGGTTGAACAGGTTGTGACAACAATGCAAAAACTGTTGGCTGGTTAATCCCAAAGATGCCTTTTTTTTTCCCCCCCTCCGCGAGGCAACTGGAGTTTCTTGTTTTCTTTTGAAGACGTTTCGCTTCTCGCCCAAAGAAGCTTCTGAAGAAGCGAAACGTCTTCAAAGAAAAACAAGAAAGTCCAGTTGCCTCGTAGACGGGAAAAAAAAAATTAAAAAAAGCATCTTGGGGACAAGGTTGACCGGATGACTGAGAATCTTCGTAGATATTGACTTGTTAATCGTTGTAATTATTTAAAATAGCGTTATCACTATGAACCCGAGGTTCTTTCTAAGATGGCGCGCCTTAATAAGAAATTATTCCATTGACACTAACGTGCGAATTCCTGTTTTAATACGACCCCCACGATCTCCAGATTTCCCACGCTTCGTAAAAAAAAACAACCACGCGCTCCGTTCTCCTTTCTTTCCCTCGCCCACCCCTCAAATCCAAGGGCGAGGATCCTCTCCCGACCAGGGGCGACCATTTTCACGACCCTCCCCAAACTGGAGAATCAACCCTCTCCTGTCCCCAAACCGCATGAAAATAGCCAAAGGAAGAAAAACAAGCTATTTATTTTTTCTGTAAAGGCCCCGCGTTGATCTTAAAATGAAGGCGACCCGCGTTTTAAGGGGACAGACAGTCCCCTTCTTAAAAGTGGGGAGAGGTCGTTTGGGGACGGGGCTTGGTTGAAGGACACAGTCACTTCTTCTCCCCCAGCCCATTTCGAAGCGCCCGGTGTAAAAAAACCCCTCGATCAGAATTAAACTAGAAATAATAATAATAATAATAATAATAATAATAATAATAATAATGGGAAGGATTTTTCCGCATTCACCCCCCTCCCCATAATAATAATAATAATAATAATAATAATAATAATAATAATAATAATAATGGGAAGGATTTTTCCGCATTCACTCCCCTCCCCATAATAATAATAATAATAATAATAATAATAATAATAATAATGGGAAGGATTTTTCCGCATTCACCCCCCTCCCCATAATAATAATAATAATAATAATAATAATGGGAAGGATTTTTCCGCATTCACTCCCCTCCCCATAATAATAATAATAATAGTAATAATAATAATAATAATGGGAAGGATTTTTCCGCATTCACTCCCCTCCCCATAATAATAATAATAATAGTAATAATAATAATAATAATGGGAAGGATTTTTCCGCATTCACCCCCCCTCCCCAAATTAAATTCCCTCTGCCCCTCTGAGGCCCAAAGAAACCCAGGGAGACCCCCCCCCGCGCGGCCCAGTTCGGAGCCTCGGAGCGCCCCAGTTCGGCAGACCCTCCGAGGGACGAGCGGCGGGGGGGGGTCGCGGAAGCCCAGAAAAGGGGGCCGACTGCCCACCGGTTGGCTTTCGTTTCTAACCAGAAGGCGCCATTTCTCTCCCTATTTCCCATCTCAAAATATTTAGGAAAATGCTGAACAGAGCAAAAAAAGACCACCTTCCTTTCTTCAAACGCGAAATTAAACTCGCGGGGTTTCATTGCCCCCTCCCCCCAATACACACACACACACACACACACACACACACACACACATATATACACACACACACATATACACACACACATATATATATATGCGGGTGTTTGTATGTAGGTCTTTGGTTGTTCGGGTTTTCTCCAGCGTAAAAATTCCAATTTTACGCGGGAGAAAACCCGAACAACCAAAGACCTACATACATACATACATACATACATACATACATACATGTTAAAAAGGAGAAAAAGTGACTGGCAGCGTCTCTTCCGCGTTCTTGGAATGCCGTTCCCTTCCTAGGCTGCAGATGGAGAACCGGAGGAGTTGGATTCAAACAGATTCTCCCCTCCGTTTCTTTCCTCCTCCTCCTCTCTCTCTCTCTCTCTCTCTGTTTCTCTCTCTCCTATTTTTTTTTCCTCCATCCCTTCGTCTTCTTTTCCAAAGATAAAGAACTTTCCATTCTTTCTCCCTCCCTCTCTCTCTCTCTCTCTCTCTTTTTCTCTCTCTCTTCCCAGAAAAATCTTTCCGAACGAAGCGGCGGCGGCGTCAGGAAAGAAGGCTGGAGTGACGCCGGATTGAGGCTCGCTACTGCTGCTGCTTAACCGACCCCGGAAAATAAATAAATGGGGGGGGGGGCTCATTTTAACATCTGGATCTCTAAAGCGGTTTTTTTTTTTTCCCCCTTCCCGGTTCGGAGGAATTGACGCCCGGTTTTTTTTTTTTGTTGTTGTTGTTTTTTAAAGAAAAGAAAAAAAAAATCAGAGAAGAGCCGAAATTCGTTGGGAACTGGCCGGAATTTTGAATTCCGAAAAGAAATCGACGGGTTTTCGGTCCTGCAGCGCGAAAGGGTCCCCCCCGAAAGGCCGAGCCCAGCCCGCCGAGGCACGGAATCGCCCCGAAAACGAATTCGAAGCTAAATTCTAGAATTCTACATTCTTAAGAATTCTAAATAAAAAACGAAATCGAACACATTCCGCGCAGAGGCCGACCGCGCGGCCTTCGCTTCGACCCAGCGGCGAAAAACATCTGCTTTAAAACACACACACACACACAGACACACCAAATTAAACCAACCCACCGAGGCGGAGGTTTTGGGGTTTTTTTTTTGCTGCTCAGGCGTGCAATTGGACCAGCCAAATTATATTTAAAAAACAAAAACCCGAAGCCTGCCAGCGAGTGCCGAAGGCCGATTATGAATATTAAATTCGGATTATTCTTCTTCCTATTCTTTCTTTGCCGTCAAGAGGGCCGGATCCGACGCGTAAATGGCTCCGGGGCTTTTGGCTTTGGAGCCCGGCCTTCCTTTTGCTCGCCAACTCTTCTCCCATTCGTGGGGGGGGGGAGGAATAAAGACTCCCCCCCCCCAAAATCTTCTTCCTCTCCGCCCTCCGAAACTCAGAAGCCGCCGGGGGGGGTCTCTTTTGGGGTGCCAGGGGCATTCAGCGACCCTCCTCCCCATTTTGCTGGCCGACATTGACTATGATAATTCCGGGGGGGGGGCTCTGCCTTCCCGCCCCCCCCCGCCCGCCCCTACAGCCCCCTCCCCAAGGACCTACCTTGCAACTTTCGCAGGTCAGCAGTCCGTAGTGGTAGCCCGAGACTTTATCCCCGCACACGGGACACAGTTCGTCCAGGTCTTCGTCGTAGGAATAATCCATCACCTCCGCGGGCCTGCGGGGGGGGGGAGGGAAGGAGAAGAGCCGGGGCAGCGCCTGTCCGGGACCTCCCCGGCCAAAAAAGGGAGGGGAGAGGGAGGGTGCCCCGACGAGCGGCGGCCAGAGAGAGTGGGGGGCAAGCGGGCAAGCGGGCAGCTTTATAGCCGCGCGGAGGTGTGCGCCCGCTTGCGCCTCCGCACCGCTTCTTGGGCGGGCGGGGACGCCAAGGGAGCCCCCACCCCACTCCACCCCACCCCCGGGGAAGGAGGGCACTGAGATGGCTCCCGCGGGGGGGGGGCGGGCTCGGCCAGAGTCCACCCCTCCCCTCTACCCCCACCCACCAGCACCCAGCCTCCGCCTCCTCGTTTCTGCCCCCAGGTCGAGGGGGGGGCAGGGTCGCTTCTGCCTTCCTCACCCCCACCCCCACGGAATCAGAGCCCCGACGGAGCGCACCGGCCGCTCCAGGCAGTCTGCAGAGAGGCTGCGAGGCTGCGGGGGTGCTCGCTCTCTCTCCCTCCCTGGGGGGGGGCTGGGCTGGCTTCCCCACCACCACCACCCCGGGGCGCCTGGGCCCTGCGCTCCGAGACCCCACGCGGGTTCTTCTTGATGGACGGAACCCCGTTTACCCCACTGAGCCGCTTCCGAGGGGGCTTGCCATGCACCTTCAGCCGAGCGGTGCCTGGACTGGTCTAGACTCGGGTAAAAAGGCGCTTGTGGCTCGGGCTAAGACCGGGTGAATGGAGATTGGAGAGGCCCGTCTCGCGGGGATTTCGCCCACGCCAGAAAAGTAAACCATCAGCGCTCGCTTCGGCAGCAGGCATGCTGAACGTTGGAACGATCCGGAGAAGAAGAAAAGCCGACCTTAGACACACACACACACACACACAAACGCACACACACACACACAGAGGCAAGCACCCACACAAACCTGGCCCCTGACTTTCTGCCCCTCCCCCGGGTGACCAACTTCCCCTTTCAGCTGCCTCCGTGGGGGGTTGGCACACAGCCCCCATCACTCCGGGTCAAGAGCTGGAAACGTCAGGATGGAAACCGTAGTCCGGAGCCTTCGGGGCCGGGCAAGGCAAGGGGTTCAGGTAGCCTAAGAGATTTCTCCATCGAGTGGCTGGAGGGGGGGGGGACTCTGACTCTTCGCCCCACCCTTTGCCAAGGTGTTCTGAAGCCTTCTTCTTTTCCTTCCGTGGAAGAAAGGTGGAATAAAGGTGCGTTAGAGCTAGGACATCTCCTAGGAGAGAGAGGAAGGAAGGGAGGGAGGAAGGAAGGAAGGAAGGAAGGAAGGAAATAGGAAGAGGGAGGGAGGGAGGGAAGGAAAGAAGGAAGACAGGAGAATGAGGGAGGGAAGGAAGGAAGGAAAGAATGAAGGAGAATGAAGGAGGAGGAAGAAGGAGGGAGGGAAGGAAGGAAATAGGAAGGGGGAGGGAGGGAAGGAAGGAAGGAAAGAAGGAAGGAGAATGAAGGAGGAGGAAGAGGGAGGGAGGGAAGGAAGGAAATAGGAAGGGGGAAGGAGGGAAGGAAGGAAGGAGAATGGAGGAGGAGGAAGGGGGAAGGAGGGAGGGAAGGAAGGAAAGAAGGAAGGAAGGAAGGAAGGAAGGAAGGAGAATGGAGGAGGAGGAAGGGGGAGGGAGGGAAGGAAGGAAATAGGAAGAGGGAGGGAGGGAAGGAAGGAAGGAGAATGGAGGAGGAGGAAGGGGGAGGGAGGGAGGGAAGGAAGGAAAGAAGGAAGGAAGGAAGGAAGGAGAATGGAGGAGGAGGAAGAGGGAGGGAGGGAAGGAAGGAAATAGGAAGAGGGAGGGAGGGAAGGAAGGAAGGAAGGAAGGAAGGAGAATGGAGGAGGAGGAAGGGGGAGGGAGGGAAGGAAGGAAAGAAGGAAGGAGGAAGGGACAAAGTCTAACGAATTCTATAATTTTTGGGTGCCCTTGAACAGGAAGGAAGGAAGGAGAATGAGGGAGGAAATAGGAAGGGGGAGGGAGGGAGGGAAGGAAGGAAGGAGAATGAGGGAGGAAATAGGAAGGGGGAGGGAGGGAGGGAAGAACTAGAGTTATACCCTGAGAGAGGGGGGGGGGAGAGAAGGGGGCAAAACACACATCCGCACAGACAAACACTTCCCAAACGGCTTAAGTCTTAACAGAATCAGCTCTGGCGTTCAGGGTTAATTGTATCACACCAGGCAAGAAGTCACAAAGCCCTATTGTTGGTCTGAACCAACAATAGAGAAAACAGGGAGGGCAGGGGTGTGTGTGTGTGTGTGTACTTCCTCTTCTGCCCTCCCCCACGATGGAATTTCCCGGAGGGGGGGGCGGAGAAGCGCTCCGAGGTGCAGGACAGCACCAGCCCCCCCCCTCAGAATCTTGCAAGGGAGAGGTAAGAGAAAGGAGGAATCTGCTGACTTAAGGGGGAACACGTGGGGGGGGAGAATGGAACAAACGCCCCCCCCCCCAAGTGCGATGGATGCTCAGGAAAACTCACAACTCTTACAAGGGCGGTGGGGGGGCAGGCGTCGTCATGAGCTTCCATTGGTGCAAAGAAGGATTGTTTCCGCCCTGCAGCCTTTGAGCCCTGGGATGGGATCCTCGAAAGGTCATCCAAACGCTTCCGAAGGCTCTTGTGTGCCCACTGCTGCCTTCAGCGTTGCTCCTGCTTCTATCTTGGCATCAAACTCTGGGGGTGCTTTTGCTGGCCCAGCAAAGGCAAATATTCCCCGTACAAGTCCCCAATTTTTGCTCCTGGGCCCTGAGTCACACATCCCCCTGTGTGTGTGTGTGTGTGTCTGTCTGTCTGTCTGTCTGTCTATCCGTGAGGGTGCCCACAACGCTTTGCTTTTCCTTCCCAAAGGCTCCGGCGACAGAAGACAATCGGATCCCCCTAACTTCCTTGCCAGCCCGCCGAGAGAGCTAGCAGCCGTGGAAAAGCTGCTGGAGGAGGAACAACAGACCCCGGTGGAATCGAAAGCAAACTCAGGCGAGTAAACTAAGAGAGCCTTGCCTCCTCTCCTCCTCTCCGGCCAGGCCAGGCCAGGCCAGCCTCTTTAGAGGTCCAAAGATGGGGAGCCTTTACGCCTTCATCCCCCCTACGGGAGGCAGCCTTCTTCAAATCTGCGCACCTTGAAAGCTACCTCCTCAAGGAGCTGGCTGCAAGGAGTATGATTGCGCTGCGGGGACAGAGGCCGTCCTGGTGGCGGGGAGCGGGCACTGCTTATATTTACACCCAGACACACACACACACACACACACACAAAAGTGCAAGTCACAGTCTTGCACAATCCCCCTCCAGGTGAAGGCGCCTTTGCATTGAGGCTCCGTGTGGGGAGGGGGCACTCCTCACTCTCCCCCCCCCCCCCCGCCTCACATTGTCTTTCCTCGGGGCAGGCAGCCGTTCGGGAAGGAAGCATTTCCTGCATGTAAACGCAGCCTCCTCCTCCCCTGGAGGGGAAATGGGAGACAAGCAGAAGCCTCAAACCCTGTGGCAGAGGAATGAATGCTTGTTTAGTGCTGGAACCAGGGTAGCTGGGGAGAGGCAGAGTGCCCCTAAACATAGGCAGAGTGTAGCTCCTTCAAGGCCAGCCTGAAGCCTGCAAGGCTGAACCTTGGAAGAAGTAGACAACTTTAGGCCAATTTTTAGGTTTGCATCTGGGAAGGGACTGCCCAGATGTGCAGTCAGTTGGAAGGGTGCTTGAGGGGCAGTCCAACATCTGGAAAACTACAGGCAGCAGCCGCCAGCCTTAGCTTGGTCAAAAAGATGGCGTTGGCCTTCAACAAACTTTGCAGAGAGCATGTATGGTAATAGAGGGGAATAAGTCTAGAACAGGGGTCCCCAACCCTCATCCGTGAACCGGTACTGGGCCGTGGCATGCCAGCAACCGGTCCGCACAGACAAGCCAAGCCCCATCCGCGGGATGCAGGCAGCACACAAAACCACGCACCCTCCTGTCCGCGGAAAAGCTTCTCTCCACGGAACCGGTCCCCAGTGCCAAAAGGTTGGGGACCTCTGATCTAGAACAACGGACACCAAAATTGTCCCCTCTGTTCCTCTGATGTCCCCTATGCGTGGAATTCAAGAGAGACCCAGGCCAAAATGTTACCCCATCTTCTTTTTGACCATCCCACAAGACCTCAGAAGAGGAAGCCAAGTCACGCTGAAACTGACCGGCCCTGGTCAGTTTGCAGAAATCAATAAGCTTCCATCTGACGGGAAGACTCCTGCTCTAATGCCCGAGAGAGTAAGAATAACTGCTCAGGGCCTCCTTCTGAAGGAAAATCTGGATTTTCACAGAACGATTTGGAGAACTGTGGACAACGAAAGAATACACCAAATTCCCGAAAAGCCACATGACTTCTCTCTTTCCCTGTCTCCAAACATAAGAGTTAGGAATTCTGCTATCCCAAAGCCAAAACCAAAAGCAGGCTGGGTGACCTCTAAGACCTTTCTTTGGGGGACTAAAAGAGTTTTTCCTCAGTTTACAAGGAACCTTGTAAGGTCTTTTGGACTCTGGAATTTGTCATGGAGTGAAAAAGGACAATCCACTACAACAACAAAGCAACCGGTCCCAGCCTCATCCATTTCTAGCAGGCCTTCTCATCTACACATTCACCTGAAAAATGGAGGTCTCAAAACATTATCTGCTTGCAGCGCTAAGATGTGAGTAGGGTCACTTTCTGTATTTGGGGGGAGATTGGTGCGTGCTCTCTACCAAGAGAGCAAAAACACCCTGATGCTGCTGGCGTTCAAATTCATGCGTCTGAGCCCAGCATCCCCTTTTTCTAAACAAAACTTTCCCTCCCCCTGTCAGAGCAGGTTGTGGAAGCGAGACTTGTTGGGACCCACCATGGAAACTTTGTCAGGGAAAGTTCCTCCTGATCAGCTGGAGAAGAAGGTAGCCCCGATGGTGGGGGAAGAACAGAACTGGCAGATTCCAAGTCTCCCCAAGTAAGGAAGAGACCGTGGAAGGATTCTACTTCCAGTTCAACCTATTCAGGAGGTGAGATCTTCTTCCAGGCCACGGCCGGCCTAAATGGAGAGATTGTCCGACAATGCCACCAGCTCTCCGTCCCACCTCACCCCTAGCTAGAGACAAGGAATTATCATTGCAGAAGTAGATAAAAGTACAATTGTTGAAATGACCTTGGCAGTGGCTGTTATCAATCACTTACTTGGAAAGTAGCCCTTGGATTCTCTCTCTTTTTCTCTCCCCGGCTGATGATTCCACCAGCTTCTCCTTAGCTGTGAAGTTCTCCAAGAGTGAACGTGGCGCAAGGCCAAAGCCTTGGAATTCGGGTCTT
This sequence comes from Crotalus tigris, assembly GCF_016545835.1. Classification (NCBI taxonomy): domain Eukaryota; kingdom Metazoa; phylum Chordata; class Lepidosauria; order Squamata; family Viperidae; genus Crotalus; species Crotalus tigris. Next base: position 671,431 of record NW_024100155.1, read on the forward strand.
AATCCGGATGGAGCCACATGGAGTCCACTTTTGCAACCGGCTCGGGATCCCCCACTGCCAGGTAGAATCTGTGGACGCGCCGGTCCAGGCAATCGCAGCCTTTTGCCGAACACTCGTCCAGTCCCCGCCTTCATATGGTGACCATGGTAGGGTTGAAATTCTTGCTTCATTGGCTTCCTCCATGGCCACGTGACGGTGTTAGCAACAGAAGAAAAAAAAAAAGAACCAGAAAGAAGAAAAAAAAAAACAGAAAGAAGAAGAAGAAATGAAATTAAGATACAAAACACTGTTCATAAACCAGCATCAGAATGTGGCAGCTGAGAAGATAAAGAGGACCTTTGCCATAGATAAAGCAACACAAGAACGAAAGTTGTTAATAGATGGTTGAGGGAGGGGCCCTCTGTGGACAGAGAACATTAAAAAAAATAGGGGGGGGGAGGAGGGAGGGAGTGGATTTATTGCCGTGGTCCTGCTGGCCTGGACAGTTTTTCTTTCTTCTGCTCACCAACTCAGAGTTGGAAGACAGGAGTTTTATCCCATCCTGGTTCACCCACCACGGAGGCCACAGAGATGTCAGACCTCCATTTTGGCTCTTGTGAGCTGCTTGAGGGGTGTGTGTGTGTGTTTTGTCTGACTGCAGACCTGCCTTGTTTTTAAACCGTCTCTTTGGCAGAAATGCTCCCCTGCGCAAAGGCAGTTGCGATGCATCCATCAACCAAGAAAAAAGAAAAAAGAAAATTGTGCACAAATGCATCCAAGCTATATCTGGGTTGGAGGTGCCCACAAGCTGGTAGGTCACTTTGCAAAAGGTCTCTGGGGAGGGGGGCTTGCAAGTTCAAAGGGTAATTTTTTTTAGAAGGGGCGAAGAATGGTGTGCCCTACCAACATTTGTAAAAAAAAAAAAAAAAAACCCTCCCGGGCACCAATGGAGACGTGGCTAGGAGGCCCACCAGAATGCATCCAGATGTGGTCCAAGGGATGGAGCAATGGCCCTTGCGATGGGGAAAAATGAGAAATGGAACCAAGTCAAGGATGGGCAGGTCTTCTCAGGCTTAGCAGAACATGGAGAAGGATCTACTAGGATGGGAAGACTAGGAAGGATGGTGGCCATCTTCCAGAAGGTCATGGTGAACCCAACCATCTCGGAGAGAACGTTACAATGTCCTAATGTGACTTCACAATGTCCGAAAATTCAGGTATTTCTACCTGAGTGGAATCTAGGCTAATCCAGAGTGAGTTCTGCCTCTTCTCAACTTCATCGCAGATCTTAGGAGAACCTCAAAGATCATTCAGTCCAACTTCCAAGCCCAAGGAGGAGACGATTGTTCCAAAAATCCAGCCGGGATCTCCTTGTTTCACCACTGCCAGGTTTTAATAATCAGAATGTTCTTCTAAACATTTCACGGACATTCTTCTCCTTGTCCCTTGTATGGCTGCGGGACTTGGGTGTGGCTTGTTTAAAGAAAAGAAGAAAGAGGGGAGACATGATAGCAGCGTTCCAGTATCTGAGGGGCTGCCACCAAGAAGAGGGGGTCACGTTATTCTCCAAAGCACCAGAGGGCAGGACAAGAAACAATGGATGGAAACTGATCAGAGAGAGAAGCAACCTGGAATTAAGGAGAAACTTCCTGACAGGGAGGACAATTAACCAGTGGAACAGCTTGCCACCAGAAATTGTGGGTGCTTCGTCCCTGGAGATTTTTAAGAAGAGGCTAGACAGTCACTTGTCTGAGATGGTATAGGTCCTCCTGCTTGAGCAGGGAGCTGGACTAGAAGACCTCCAAGGTCCCTTCCAGCTTCTATTCTATTCTATTCTATTCTATTCTATTCTATTCTATTCTATATCCTTATTCTATTCTATATTCTATATTCTATATTCTATATCCTTATTCTATTCTATTCTATTTTCTATTCTATTCTATTCTTATTCTATTGTATATTCTATATCCTTATTCTATTCTATTCTAATTTCTATTCTAATTTCTATTCTATTCTATTCTATTCTATTCTATTCTATTCTATTCTATTCTATTCTATTCTATTCTATTCTATTCTATATTCTTATTCTATTCTAATTTCTATTCTTTCTATTATATTCTAATTCCTATTCCTATTCTATTCTATTCTACCTCGAATTGTTTGGTCCTAAAATGACATTAACACCCCCATCCCCCATCCCAAGGTTTTTGACGGGATGAAAAAGATAGCAATCTCATTTGCGAGGGAGTCTTGGCTCACTGTATTTCTTTTTTCAGCTGGTGAAAAGTCTATTTTCACCTCTTTTTGCTACCGCCTCTCGATTCCTCTTCGCCCATCTTCACAAAGACGTCCTCAGATGACAAGGCTCAAAAAAGGCGCAATCAGCAGATGAGAGACTACAAGGAGTTCTCAAGGCAGAATCATTTATTTCGGGACCAAAGCTACAACGGTACTAAAAAAAAAAGAAAATGCGACTTATGACTGGTCCTCCCAGTTATGGCCATGCAACACCCTCGTTTCCATGCTCACGTGATCAAAATTCTGGCGTTTAGCAACCAGCTTGTATTTACGAAGGTTTCAGCATCCCTGGGTCATGTGATCATCATTTGCAAGCTTCCCATCTGATGTCTGACGGGCAGTCACCACGGGGCTGGACTAGAAGACCTCTAAGGCCCCTTCCAGATTCTATTCTATTCTATTCTATTCTATTCTATTCTATTCTATATTTTATTCTATATTCTATTCTATTCTCAATAAAAGATTTCTAATTCTATTCTATTCTATTCTATATTTTATTCTATATTCTATTCTATTCTCAATAAAAGATTTCTAATTCTATTCTATTCTATTCTATTCTCTATTCCCTATTCTGTTCTATTCTATTTTCTATTCTATTCTTTATTCTCTCTTCTCTTCTCTTTTCTCTTCTCTTCTCTATTCTGTTCTATTTCCTATTCTGTTCTATTCTATTTTCTATTCTTTATTCTCTCTTCTCTTCTCTTCTCTTCTCTTCTCTTCTCTTCTCTTCTCTTCTCTTCTCTACTCCCTATTCTGTTCTATTCTATTCTCTATTCTTTTTTCTCTTCTCTTCTCTTCTCTTCTCTTCTCTTCTCTATTCCCTATTCTGTTCTATTCTATTTTCTATTCTATTCTCTATTCTGTTCTATTCTATTCTCTATTCTATTCTTTTCTCTTCTCTTCTATATTCCCTATTCTGTTCTATTCTATTTTCTATTCTATTCTCTATTCTGTTCTATTCTATTCTCTATTCTATTCTTTTCTCTTCTCTTCTATATTCCCTATTCTGTTCTATTCTATTTTCTATTCTTTTCTCTCTTCTCTCTTCTCTTAAGTGTGCTTCAGTTAACCACTGCACTGCTTGGCTTAACAATCATGGCAAAACATTGTAAAATTGACCGTCTCATTTAACAACCGCCCTGCTTAGCAACGGAAATTTTGGTTGCAGCTGCCATCGTTAAGCCTGGGATTAAGTCTTAATTTACTCAGCCTAAAGCACCCCTTGAAGACCGTTGAAACATCTTGGGGTATTGTTGATGGATTGATGTTTATCCCTTTTGGGGAAGTGGGAAGTGTCAGCGGATGACATTAATTTTTTTTAAAAAACAAAATCCCACGGAAAGCAAAATATTGCAATAATGCGAACAAGAAACTACAGCAGGGAGGTGGGAATCTTAGCAACGATCAAGCAGCCTCAAAATGACATGGGGTGGTGGGTATTTTGGAGGAGAGAAGAGGGTGGGGGGCTTTAGTAAGGGGGGGTGGGGTTCCCCTCTTTGCAGAATATCCTTGAAAACAAAATCCACAAAGTATCTTCTGAGTGGTTCAGTCCGCAGCTGCTGCTGTTTTTCTTCGGGACTGATAGCCGAAAAAAGAGGAGTTAAAAGTTTCTGAAAGTTTTTTTTTTAAAAAAAAAAATCTTAACTTTTAGGGTTTCCTCTCTAGAAAGTGAACTCTTTTCAGCCTGTTTTCCATGTTCCTAACTCACACTTTTTTTTTTTTCTGTGCCAGTCAGGAAGGTGTGTGATGGTTCGGGATCCCGAATCTTGCAGCTGAGTTGCACTGACTCTCTCTCTCTTTCATTGGCTGGGCTGCGGAGAAGAATGCCTGCGGCTGTCCAATCAGCTACAGAGAAGGGAAAAGTCACGGGGAAAATCTGGAAAAGCCATGCTTCTAATTTTTTTGAGGGGGGGTGTAAGTGGTGGTGGCCTTGTAGAACTGGACAAGATGGGCTTCAATTGTTGCAAAGGAAGGAGGGGGCAGAAGAAGATCCCCAAGGAGCTTTTTAAAAGAGGGGAACACCCCCCACTGCAAAAGAGACCCCAAATGCCCAAAGGATGAAGAAAAAAAATGTGTCGGGCTCCATTCCCGCAGAAGAAGGATGGAGAAGCAGATCCTTCAAAGAGGAGGAGATGGAACTCAAGAATAACTAGAAAAGGGGATCAGGATCTCTGGAGGCTGTCAGCAAATGGAGAACCTCAATTTCCCCCCCCCCCCTCCAGGGCTTCAAGCCACACCAGCTTTGGAGACAATACCCTCCCCGCCAGCAAAGGGAAAATGGGCCTGTTGCTAAGCAACCAGGCCCTTGCAAGAAGGTTCAGGTGTGCTCAGCGTCGTGGGCTTCTCTGCCCCTCTACTGCCCCCAGCCGCCCTCGGACCTTCCTGCGCCCAGCCTCGACGGCTCTCCCCACCACCCCCCAATTTGGGATGGTGGAATTGTCACGTTGGCCTGCGATGGGGAGCCCAGCAAGGGAGGAGGGTGCCAGGGGCCTCTGAGGGCCTGCAGAGTGCTGCAGGGTGGGCTGCTTGCCTGCATCGCAAGCCGAAGGACCCCTGGCCCCCTCCCTCTCCTACGCCTCTTCCCTGCACCCCAGCTGAAAGCAGCGAGCAAGCAAGCAAGGAGAGAGAGAGAGAGAGAGAGAGAGAGAGAGAGAGAGAGAGAGAGAGAGAGAGAGAGAGAGAGAGAGAGAGAGAGAGAGAGAGAGAGCTGGCTTCCGGCTGCATCGGAGGTAATTATCAGCCACATGCCAGATGTTCCCAGCCGGTGCCAATGTCATGAGAAATAAATCCCAGGAAGGTTCAAGGCCTCCGCTGGGTGGCTTCAGCTTCAGCTGCTCAGCCAAGAGCAGAAATGGCTCCCCAATTGAGCAGCCCCTTATTTTAGAGCAGGGGTCTTCAAATTTGGCAACTTTTAAGACTTATTTTAGACCAGGGGTCTTCAAATATGGCCCTTTGATGACTTGTGGACTTCAACTCCCAGAATTCCTCAGCCAGCATGGACCACATAGGCCAGGGGTCTTCAAATGTGGCCCTTTGATGACTTGTGGACTTCAGGTCCCAGAATTCCTCAGCCAGCATGGACCATATAAGCCAGGGGTCTTCAAATGTGGCCCTTTGATGACTTGTGGACTTCAGGTCCCAGAATTCCTCAGCCAGCATGGACCACATAAGCCAGGGGTCTTCAAATGTGGCCCTTTGATGACTTGTGGACTTCAGGTCCCAGAATTCCTCAGCCAGCATGGACTATATAGGCCAGAGGTCTTCAAATGTGGCCCTTTGATGACTTGTGGACTTCAACTCCCAGAATTTCTCAGCCAGCATGGACCATATAGGCCAGGGGTCTTCAAATGTGGCCTTTTATGACTTGTGGACTTCAACTCCCAGAATTTTGGGAGTTGAAGCCCGCAAGTCTTAAAGTGGCCAAGTTTGAAGACCCCTGGTTTTAGACCACAGCAGGTTTTTTTTTTTTTTTCTGGGGGAGCCAGGCGTATCCTTGCCAAGTTTGGGCATTCTGCATCTCTGGCCTTTTGGCCATGTTGAAGAACCTCTGTCGAATGAACCTTTATTATCGAAGTATAACATGTATACAGTGAGATTGGCTGAGCCTCCCTCCATGCCCCCCCCACCACAACTCACAGTGACTACAAACCCCCAACTTATTACACCCTGTGAGCTAATTGCACAGCACGCCTGTCATGCATGAAATTATGATGTCCCATTCAAGAGCCTGACAGTAGAAGCTGTTCTTCAACCTGTTGGTACGGCTGGCTATGTTTCTGTATCTCCTACCCAATGGGAGGGAAGTCATGGGAAGTCAAGGCTGGGGGGGTTGGGGGCCGGGGCTTGCTTGGGAGCCCCCCCTTTTTCCCCCTGGAGGGGGCAAGCTGGGGACAAGGATGGTCCCTGCAGTCAACCAGTTCCATTCTTCTTCCCAAACTGGTTCTTCGAAGTTTGGCAGACAAGATTGGCACTTCTTTGGGGGGGGGGGGGAAGGCTCCACTGCTAGGACCACCAAGGAGAAGAGATACTGTAGGTTCCATTTGGGGTTGGAGAAGGCTTGATGTCTTCTTCCAGCTTCTGGGTTCAGCCTCATCTTGGCTTTGCTTGAGTGGACCACAAGAAGAAGGCAAAAGGCCAGGCCTTGCTGCTGGACTGGGGGTGTTCTGGAGGTCCTAGATGGGGCTTTATATTGTTCTTTGGGGAGGGGGAAGACCCACAGACTCTACAAATGACCAGGAAGGCTTAGCCAAACATGGCTGAGACGTTCTCTTTGAAAGCCAAGGAACCTTAAGATGGATGCGTGGGGCACCAATTCTGTGGAGAAACTTCCAACTAAACATCCAAGGTCAGCCATGCCCAGAAGGCCTTGTCTTCCAATCGAGGGGGTGGCCTTACCCTTCAGCACCCCAATCCTTCTTTGGGGCCCAACGCTAAGTGACAGCACCACCATCCCAGTTCTCTCTAGACCAGTGGTTCTCAACCTGTGGGTCGGGACCCCATTTGGGGTCGAACGGCCATTTCACGGGGGTCGCCAAACAATGCAGTCCGCCATTTTTTTCCCCTTTTCCTTAGCTGTGCTGCTCCCTTTTATTCTATTGGCTTCTGAAAGCCAATAGAATAGACTCTCTTGAACAGAGTCTAATTAGATTGGCTTTCAAAAGCCAATCGGAATGGTCCAGGCTGTCTCTGCCCTGCTGAGCCCGCCAAAAGTCCCAGTCTGCAAACGGTGCTGCCCCAGTTGAGTCGTCCTCGACTTACGACCGGTTGAGTAGTCCTCGACTTACAAACGGTTGGGGGTCTCGGCATTAAAAAGGTTGAGAACCACTGTTCTAGACGAGCAAGGGAGCTGCGCCGGGGCCTTCCCCGTGCCACGCGCAGACTCCGCCTCGAAGCTGCATGGGTTTTTTGTGGGGGTTTTTTTGGGGGGGGATCTTATAGGTGGGAATGGAGGAGGAAGACGACCCCGTGAAGTTCTCCAGGCCTTCTTAGCAAGCTGTCCACCCTGAGTCTGGAACAGGAGGCCAGCGATAACTCGTGCAGGGGTCCTGGCAGGACGTCCTGCGTTCAGCCTTGATATTTCACGGAGACCAAGAGGGAGAGAGATTAAGGCCATTATCTCCATCCTCGGCCGGTTATCTGCAGCCTCTTGCCTCCGCCACGTTCCTGGAACGTGGCTGGAGCAGGTGTGGCCCGCCCCATATGATGCGAAGCGTTCCTTTCCCCACCGCTTGCCAAAGGTCGAGTCCCTGACTCCGGCGATAATTCCTGGGCTGCGCAAGCACGCCAGATGCACATGCTTGGCTGGGCTTGCGGTCAGTGGTCTGCCTGCAAGCCCTATCAAGCAAAAGAAGAGCCCAGCCCTTCGCAACTGGCTTCTCCTTGGCAACTGCCAGGAGCGCAAAGCCAGCTGGAAGTCAGAGCTGACAGGCTCATGTTGCCTCTGGAGACGCTGGGCGTGAAGGTTTGAAGCGATAGCTTGGACATCTAACTGAACGCTGACATTGATGCGAAGCATACGACGTAGCCTTGGGCCCCAGTCTTACAAGCCAGATGTGGCTGCGAACAAGTCTTGCGAACAAGGACTGGTGGTGGTGCTGGTGGTGGGGAGACCTGGTTTAAGCCAGGATGATTCCACCTTGCTCTGACAGAAAGGAAGGGCTGGTCCTGCTGTCCGTCTGATTTGGTCTCCTGCGCAAATGGCAATTTGGCCTTCAACCTTTCACTGCGTTGTTCTGTACACACCTGCGAAGTGAGCTGGTCTCCAGTCCTGGTTCTCCTTGTAGAAGGATATTTTAGACCAGAGGTCCCCAACCTTTTCGGCACCCAGGGACCGGTTCCGTGGAGTGAGGTTTTTTCCACGGACCGGAGGGTGCGTGGTTTTGAGTGCTGCCTGCATCTCACGGATGGGGCTTTGCTTGTTTGTGCGGACTGGTTGCTGGCATGCCGCGGCCCAGTACCAGTCCACGGACTGGGGATTGGGGACCCCTGTATTTTAGACAGTTATATTTTAGGTGTTTCGATCATGTTTTAGATGTTTCAATTACGTCTTAGACTGTATTTTAGACTGGTGGCTAAAACATACGATGAAGTTATGGGAACTGGGTATGTTTAGTCTAATAATAATAATAATAATAATAATAATAATAATAATAATAGTAAAGTTGGAAGGGACCTTGGAGGTCATCTAGTCCAACCCCCTGCTCAGGCAGGAAACCCTACACCATTTCAGACAAATGGCTGTCCAGTCTCTTCTTAAAAACTTCCAGTGTTGGAGCATTCACCGCTTCTGGAGGCAGGTTGTTCCACTGGTTAATTGTTCTGACTGTCAGGAAGTTTCTCCTTAGTTCCAGGTTGCTTCTCTCCTCGGTTAGTTTCCGTCCGTTGCTTCTTGTCCTGCCTTCAGGCACTTTGGAGAATAGCTTGACTCCCTCTTCTTTGGGGCAGCCCCTGAGATATTGGAATACTGCTATCATGTCCCCCCTGGTCCTTCTCTTCGTTAAAGTAGACATACCCAATTCTAGCAACCGTTCCTTATATGTTTTAATGAAGAGAAGGACCAGGGGAGACCTGATAACAGTCTTCCGATATTTGAGAAGCTGCCACAAAGAAGTGGGGGGGGGGGTTTCAACCTATTCTCCAAAGCCCCTGAAAACAGAACAAGAAGCAACAGAATGGAAACTAATCAAGGAGAGAAGCAACCTGGAATTAAGGAGGAATTTCCTGACAGTGAGAACAATTAGCCAGTGGGACAGCTTCCCTCCAGAAGTTGTGGGTGCTCCAACACTAGAGGTTTTCAAGAGGAGATTGTGTGGAATAGTGGACCATCACTTAAACATGAGCCAGCCGTGTGCGGCAGCAGCCAAAAAAGCTATTACATTCCTTGGCTGTATAAACAGAGACATAAAATCAAAATCACGTGAAGCATTAGTGGCACTTTATAAAGCCTTAGTAAGGCCACACCTGGAATGCAGCATCCAGTTTTGGTCACCACATTAGAAAAAAGATGTTGAGACCTTGGAAAAAGTGCAGAGAAGAGCAACTTTGATGATCCAAGGCCTGGAGACTAAAACATACAAAGAATGGCTGCAGGAATTGGGTCTGGCCAATCTAGAGAAAAGAAGAACCAGGGGTGACACAATAGCAGTCTTCCAATATTTGAGGGGCTGCCCCAAAGAAGAAGGGGGCAACATATTTTCCAAAGCACCAGAAAGCAGGACAAGAAATGATGGATGGAAACTAACCAAAGAGAGAAGCAACCTGGAATTAAGGAGGGATTTCCTAACAATTAGCCAGTGGAACAGCTTCCCTCCAGAAATTGTGGGTGCTCCAACACTGGAGGTTTTCAAGAGGAGACTGTGTGGAATGGTCTCCTGCTTGAGGCGGAGGGAGGGGTTGGACTAGAAGACCTTCAAAGTCCCTTCCAGCTTTAATTTTGTCATTCTGAAAGACAGAGAAAGCCTGACTGGGGAATGGATTGAAAACAGACCAAGTCAAGGCAGGCTATAAATCCAAAATAAGGTCTCCTTTTGCGTGGATGATCAATTTCTTCTTGAATTTTCCACCGCCCACCAAAGGGCTCGTTCTGGTTCAGTCTAATGGGCGGCACCTACTTTATTCCTACCCAATGGGAGGTTTTTTTCTCACCTCTACCAAGTGAGCTGTTGTTCAACACAACTGGAAAGGGAGCCTGTAGCCACACCATCGGGTTTAAAATAAATCTTGCGAGTTCTGATATAGGGCCCGGCCAGCTGAAGACAACCCCACCCACTCACTGGGCTGTCTCTCCTGGTCCGAAGGTCAAGCTAGCCTCTGACAAAACAGTCTGACAAGTCAAGTCCTTGAGAGCCATAATGGATGTTCCAGGCAATGCTGACATTTCTGATCCACTGAAAGATCGGGTTAACGAGAGGATGACGTTGGTAAGAGTGTGATGTTTGCCCTCTGGCTTGCGATGGCAGGCCAGGTGGCCTTCAGAAGTGAGTAATGGGTGTCCAAAAGCTGCAGCCCCTGCCCCAAAAGAGGAGAAGATCTACCCAGCGGTTGGAGGTGGAGATTAGGACAAGCTGTGGCCGGGTGGAAACCAGGAAGGACACTAAGCTGGGCAGGAATAGCCAGCGTCCCAGAAGGCACGCTCTGGATCCAAAAAGATCTTGACAGACTTGAACCATGAGTCCTTTCCAACAAAATGAAATTTAATGTGGAGAAAAGCAATCTTTTGCACCCGGGCAGAAAAAAATCAAAGGCACAAGTACAGATTAGGCGAAATCTGGCTCAAAAACAGTAACAGTGAGAGGGACCTTGGAGCCCTAGTGGACCATCCCTTAAACACGAGCCAGCCATGTGCGGAGCAGCCAAAAAAGCTATTACAGTCCTTGGCTGTATAAACAGAGACATAAAATCAAAATCACGTGAAGTATTAGCGGCGCTTTATAAAGCCTCAGTAAGGCCACACCTGGAATGCTGCATCCAGTTTTGGTCACCACAGTACAAAAAAAGATGTTGAGACTTTGGGAAAAGGGCAGAGAAGAGCAACTAAGATGATCCAAGGTCTGGAGACCAAAACATACGAAGAAGGGCTGCAGGAATTGGGTATGGCTAATTTGGAGAAGGACTAGCGGAGATATGATAGCAGAATTCCAGTCTTTGAGGGGCTGTCACAAAGAAGAGAAGGGGGTCAACCTATCTTCCAAAGCACCAGAAGGCAGGACAAGAAACAATGGATGGAAATTAATCAAGAAGCAACCTGGCCTCCCTCTTGGTCTTTCCATACTCAAATCCTTCAGAGATCACAAGAGCTTCTGTCCACCCCCCCCCCCAAAGCCCACTTCAGAACATCTGGACCCGCCTTGCTTTGATTCAGGACTTCAACCCAGGTGGCCCAAAGCTACAGGAACTCTACTTTTCTCCTCCTCTCCCAGGTCCCAAGAGGTGGACCTCCATTGGACAGAGAAAGGCACCAGCTTCATCTCCGTAGCTAAACCTCCGGAAAGGAATGAATGAAGAGGACTGGCATCTCCATGGAAATAGCTGCCAACGGGGGACTTTGTTGTCAGGGGAACCGACCGCCAGGGATCTGGTTTTGTGGAACATCAGCTCTGCAGAGAAGGGCCAGTTCCTGCACCAAAAACCGACTCTGGATCACTCCAGATCTGCTCCCCTCCACGTTTGGTGGCCAGCTGAGCCTCTTCTGAGAGATCCTTGTCCTACCACAGAGCTTTCAATCCCTTGTCAATCCCGCCTGGCCTGTTGCAGAGATGACAGAAGACTCATCCCCTCTTGGAGAGAAAGGATCCTTGGCCAGGTGCCCTCACTGGCTCCGTCGGCATGGCGATGTGGGGCTTCCCCACAAGGACAATGATGGCACAGAAAGCTTGGAAAGAAGCTGGTTCCAGACAACCAGGTTAGCCAGGCGAAGGCCAGCCTGAGTGATGGGCAAAGGAAATACGGGCTGGGGAGTGGGAGGGACCGGTTGAGCATCAGCATCACCTGGACGCTCTCATGAGCTTCATCTTAACGTCTCTGCTTAATGTTTCCAGCCGTTCAGGAAATCTGCCCAGAGAAGCTGTTTGGGAGAAATCCCAGAAGGGCCTTTGCTGACCACTCAGCCTATTCCAGAGTGGGCTTGATGTTTAGGGGAGCAAAGATGGGGTGGTAGAAGCAACAGAAGAGGGGCAACGTTTACTGGAGACGAAAACATGTGAAGAACAGCGGCAGGACTTGGGCTTGGCTAAAGAAGAAATAGGGGAGACACGATAGCAGTATTCCACGTATTTGAGGGGCTGCCCCCAAAAAGAGGGGGTCGAGCTATTCTCCAAAGCACCAGAGGGAAGGACAAAGAAACAATGGATGGAAACTGATCAAAGAGAGAAGCAACCTGGAATTAAGGAGAAACTTCCTAACAGTGAGGACAATTAACCAGTGAAACAGCTTGCCACCAGAAGTTTTGGGCGCTCCATCACTGGAGGTTTTTAAGAAGAGACTGGACGGCCACTTGTCTGAAATGGTACGGGGTTTCCTGCTTGAGCAGGGGGCTGGACTAGAAGACCTCCAGGATCCCTTCAGCTCTATTCTATTCTATATTCACCTTGCTTGGGTGTGGCTGCAGCCATTTCTCCTCAGGATCCAGCTACTCTCATCTTGGCGGCTGTTTACAGGTAGTCCTTGAGTTGCAACTACTCATTCAGCGATCGTCCAAAGTTACAAGAGCACTGGGAAAAGTGACTTACGACCGGTCCTGATACTTAACGGCCGTCGCGGCATCTCCATGGTCATGTGATCAAAAGTCAGGTGCTTGGCAATCGTATTTACCACGGTTGCACCGCTCCACGGTGACGGGATTGCCCACTGCAATCTCCCCAGCAAGAAAAATCAATGGCGGTGTGTACGTGTGTGTAATGCGGGAAACTGGATTTGCTTAATGACCGTCAGCCGTCTTTCGTTGATTCCGTGCTTCCCTTCGGTCGAGGCTGCCTTTTAGGTCAGCATGCTTACTCATTGGGGTCTCCCCCAAAAAAGGACGCCCGATGAGGCCTTCTCCGCATCCACCTTCACAGGTGAAACTCCCGGGCTGGAAGTCAAGGGATCCTGACCCAACCCAGCCTACTTTAGGGACTCTCCTTCTCCCACCCCTCCTCGAATAACGAAATGGGCCAAAATCCTAACCTTTGACCCCCCTACACAGAACCTGCGCCCCTCCCTCCCCCAATTACGCCCCATTGTAGCCTGTGCCAGTTGCAGGAAGCCGTTTGGCCCCTTTCCAAAGCACAAGACTTGAGTTCGCCACGAGAGACCAAATTGCATCCTTGGCAGCAGAAGGAAAAACAGGCCGTCCGAGAGCCGAGCGGTTGCAGAACTGTTCACGTTTATTACTTTTTCTAATACTCACTAAACATGCGATTTTAACACTTATCGGTCATGTTTCCAAAAGGTAGTCATGTCCAAGGAGAGCCGAGCGGAGGCAGCCAAGGTTCCCGCTGATGTTCCGGGCACCGCCAGGCTCTGGCGGCCAGAAGGAAGGTGCCAACAGATGCACCGTCCCCGATTTTTAAAAACCTGGCACGCGCTCCCGCCCGGTTGAACTCCGAGCTGGCGAAAAACATTTAACAGCTAAAGCACTCGCTAGTTGCCGTGTTGTGCTGACATCCTGCTGCCTTGATTTGTAACAAGGGATTTAAGGAGGAAAGGGTTGGCTGGAAGGAGTGGTGCCATCTCTCCTACTTTACAAGGGGTGGTGGTGGTAGGGTCCCCCCACCCACCCCCTGGGAAAGACCCAGGGGAGCGAGGAGACCCAAGGAAAACCAGGAAATCTGGGTTGGGCACAAAGAGGCTGCTTTGCGCCAAGGACAAAACTACGCCCGTGTCAGGAAGACACTGGAGATCCGTCAGCCGAAGCTGGGCTGGCAAGGAGCTGGTGGCACGCAAGGGTGTTTTGCGTTCCCAGTGTGCAGCCTTGACCCACAATGCCCCTTTCCACGCAGAGCCACTGTCAATTGTCATGACTGTGGCTTCTCCCTGAGTTAGCGGAGTGCTTGGGGTGCGCACGCAGCAAGGAAGCAATAACATCCCCGCCCCAGCAAATCAGACCCCAGGGCTACCTGCCCAAAAAATCACCCTAATTTTAATGTTGGAAATAGTATTAGAGTAAAAACAGTATATGCACTAAATAATATGAGAATATTTGTATGATCACCATGCTAAGATGGAATTCCGGTCGAGTCTTATAAAAAAATGAGTGTTGCTACAATGCATAATGTTGGATTCCTAGTAAGTAGTAGAATATGAAAGAAGGAAAATGTAAATAAGAAACAATGGGGCAATAAGGACAAATATTTCAAAGAAGAAAGAGAGGGGAAATGTAAAGAAGAGAAGAGTACTGTTACAAACTGTTAACAAAAAAGGATATATTACGTGCGTATGTGTGTAATGTTTGTTGTGTTTTGTTTTGTTGGTCTAAAATAAAAAAAAATCACCCTAAAGTAGGGAGAAAGAAGGGGAAGGGGATAGCAGAACACCCCCCCCCCATTGCTATGCCGAGTACACTTGCAACCAAATCTTACGGCAATTGTCCTGTTTGGTGCTTGGAGGCTGGGATGGGACTGTTTTTGGGATAAATAAGAGTATTTTCAAGGGAAATGGGCATGGCTAAATTATAATTGCCTTGTGCTGGGGGAGGGAAGACCTATCTTTTAAGGCTGAAATGGACTTTTTTGCCCCTGAAATGATTTGGATTGCAATTCCCATCAGCCCCAACCAGAATGGAAAACCTGTCCGCGGTTACGAGGCTTGTAAGCCCCAAACGTCCGCCCTGTTTGTTACAAGCCAGCAGTTTTGGTAAAGTTTGGGGGTAGCCTAGAACTAAGGAGAAATTTTCTGACAGTTAGAACAATTAATCAGCATCATTTAGGAGAAGCCCCTGCAATTGGAAACATGGCAAGGAGGGGAACGTTGTCTAGCAAAAATGGGAAACCCCGAATCCATTTTTTTAAATCTATCTCTGAAACAGAAGGATTTAAATTCTCCCAGTGATTTTATTTTTCTCTTTAATGAATCTGCTTGGCTTTTATTATAAATGCTTTGAACTTCTACAGCCATTGGAAGATATATAATGAATTCCATACAACATGGATCTCGAATGCCTCTGGAGCCAAAGGAAAATCAAGACCTTGTTTTGAGAAGGAAATTGTGGACCGATTTCAGTATTAAAACAATGACTATAAACTTTTTAATGCAATATCGTCTGAAAGGCTGAAGTTATTGTTTTTATCCACGAGGTCTTACCACTAGCTTTTGCTGATAAAAGGCAATTGGGGAGATAATGTGAGAACGGTCTCCAATGTTATAGAATACTTACGGTGCCGTAATGAGAAACAAGCAAAGTTTAATATTTTTGTATGCAGAGAAAGCGTTTGATGATTTAAATGGGGTCTTTTATGTTCAAGCTTTTGGAAGATGTGGACTTTGGGGGGGGGGGGGGAAATATTAGCCAAGTGGTTAAATGGATTTGCACGTTCTACCAAGCACGTATTAAGAAGGGAAACTTAACTAAGATGTGTAAAATTTGTCCCCACTCCTGTTGAATTCAGTTCTGGAAGAACTGAATAGAGAGATTAAGACCCAATGAAAAAAATAATGGGCGTGAAAATCAATAATAAAATACCTATGTTGATGGCTGATGATTCATTTAAATAAAGAGCAAAGTGGAAATTGATGCTTTTTTTCTTCTTCCCCATTTCCCTACTATTTTACTTGCATTTTATATGGTGATGATTTCAATAAAATGTGTGTGTATATAAAAAAAAAAAACCCTGAATCTTGATGGAAAAGTGGGAGAGATGGACACAGCCCTTGGCCAAATATTTCCTTCGGTTGGCATTTTAAAAAAGGTGGATTTTTAAAACACTTTCCTTTTTTCCTTTTCCTTCCTTCTTTCCTTCTTTTCTATGTCTTTCTTTCTTTCTTTCTTTCTTTCTTTTTCCTTCCTTTCTTCCTTCCTTCTTTTTTCTTTTCTTTCTTTCCCCATATAATCCCTTTGGAGATGCTCAGCAGGATGTCACACGAGAGGTAGTTTTGTTATGGAAATAGAGTCAATAATGTTAACAACTAGAACAAGACATTTTTTTTTTCATACACAGGAAAGGGAAATTTAAAAAAAAAATTATAATAAAACGTCCTAGCCCAAAAGGCGGCTCAGTAGAGGTTCATGGGTGTCCATGGGGAGAATACGATTCGAGGTCAGCCAGCTGCTTCTTGCCCAGGCTGGGATGGGGGGGGGAGGGAGTAGACTTCTAGACCATTGTTTCTCAACCTTGGCAACTTTAAGCGGCATGGACTTCCAAGTCCCAAAATTTTGGGACTTGGAAGTCCATGCCGCTTAAAGTTGATAAATACAGTTTTAGGCTCTCTGAAACGGTGGCCAAGAGTCCAAGAAAGAGACCTGGGGGAGGGTGGCACAAGCAGGATGGGCTCTGGGTTCTATTTAAATACACATCCCTGAGTTTCGGTGGGCACAGCCCAGGCGACCCACCTGCAGAACCCAGAACCCATCCCGCCGAGGGCCACCAGCACGCCGGAGGACCCTCCGACGAGCATTGCCATCTACAAAAGCACAAAAATCTTCTTTAAAAAAGCCCATTTACTAGTCACTTTTTTTCTCTCTCTCTCTCTCTGTCTCCTGTCTTGATTGCTGCCTTGGAGCCTGATCCGGGCGGACCCTCCTCGGTCTCCGCAGACTCACCAGCCCTGATGGGTTTTGAGGAAAAGGGAGCAGATCAAGAAAGGGAGGGAGAGGCAGGACACTTTTTTAAGGGGGGGTGGGGTGTCAGGGAGAGAAGAGGGCTGCTTTTCTGCTTTCAGAAATAAAATAAGGAGGTTTTTTTTTAAAGTTCAAGTTTAGAAAGACAGCGAGGATCGAACGACGGCGAGAGAGAGAAAGTTGGATTTGAAGGACTTGGGGGCGGAATGTTGAGCCCCTATCCCTGGGAATTTAAAAATAAGAAATTCCAGGGTTTTTTTTCTTGGCCACCATAGGCTGATGGGGGGGCGGATAAAAATGGGGGGGGGAGAGAATAAAAAAGAGAGGCAGGGGGAGATCTCCGCTCGCGAAAGAGAGGGAAGTCTTTGGTGTCACGTTTTGGGCTGAGTTGTGCCCTGAAGCCATCAGGCCCAATCTCAGCCACTTGCAGACGGGCGGATTTCGACTCCCAGAATCCTCTCCTGCTGCCCCCCCCAAAAAAAAGTAAAAATAAAGCCCCATGGGCGTCAGTTGTCCCCTGCCCCACAGCAGATACACACCCGGCCCCTTTTGCGAGAAAAGGAAGGGTAGTCGCAGCGTCCTTCAAACCAAATCCATCTACGGGGAGGGGGGGGAAGCCGACCTAAAGTCGCTCTACACACCTAAACTACGTTCCTATTTTTCTTCACCTAATACCTGAGTCCGTAACACCTTACATTCAGTTTACCCTGTTTTGACAGCTCTCCTCCTGGCATTTCCACCGGGCCGGGATGAAGGCGGCGTTTACCGTTAGCTTTCTGGCTCCTGGTGTCGGCCTCCTTGACCCCTATTTCCTGCCGGTGGGGCAGGAGAGGAGGGGATTAAAACCGAGGCCGCCCGAGGGTCAGTTGGCACCGTGGACCCAAGGATTCGGGAACGGGCGCATCCCTCCTTCACTGGAACGCCGTTTCCGGCCACGGGCGGGGTTCACATCCCCGAATTCTCGAATCCGAGGTTCCGACGCTCGGGTTTTTTCCGGCCGCGGGGACGGATTCGAGCCAAAAGGTAACGCGCGGGTCTCGTGGTGTGGACAGCTCTTTGCGAAAGGAAAAAAAAATATCCAGAAACCGTAACCCAAACTGCCAAAAAAAGGGGGGAGGAGGGTAAAGAAAAAAATCAAGCTTTTTTTTGGCCACTTGAGAAAGTGTCCGAGCAGCAGGAGACGCGTTCAGATCGCGTCCGCTGCCCGGTGAGGTATTCTCTTGTTTTGAAGGAAAAGAGGGGATTTTCCTGAGGGGAAAAAAAAAAAAAATAACAATGCAGCTGGGGCTGCCGGCAGTCCGTCCCGGGGACCGCTGCCCCACTTGGGGAGAGCCACGGAAAGACCCCCACCAATCCCAGCCACGGACTTTTTACCCGTTCTGCCTTGCTGGCATCTGTCAGCAACCGTCAAGTGGGGAAGGTGAGCCAGGCCCAGCCAGAAGCACCATCCCAGGGGGGCAGGTTTCTCCCCCTCCCCGAGATTCAAGAGGCCAAGGATTTGGGGGTGAAAAACCAAATGGCCTTGGTTTAGCCTCCAAATTGTTTCTCCTGCCCACTGGCGGGCAAGGAGAGCCCTTCACCCACCATTCCTGGATCGGTCTCAACCCAGCTGCTCACCTAGAGATGGGCCAAGCCTTGTGGGGGGGGGATTTCCACTTGATTGAGTCAAATATATGGGGAGAAAAAAGGGCATGGACTAAGGCACGTTTACAGCGCCATACTGTTGTGTGAAAACTGGAGCAAGACAGTGGACGGTGGGGCCTGGATCTGAAATAGTAGGGAAAATTCAAGGGACCCTTTTTCTTCCCCCCCCCAAAAAAATTAAGGAAGCACCATCAGCTGAACCCCAGGAATGCTAAATGTCTATGGACTGCCGCTGGACTGTCTTGTTTTTCCTTTGAAGACGTTTCGCTTCTCCTCCCAGAAGCTTCCTCAGCTCTGGCTGGATAGCGGGGAATGGAAAGATTTAGAGTCTCTAAAACAGGGGTCTTCAAACATGGCCCTTTGGTGACTTGTGGACTTCAACTCCCAGAATTCAAATAGAACAAGAGTCTCCAAACTTATAAGCTCCGAGTGGCTTCAACGACTCTCTAAAAGAAGGCAAATGAACAGCGGTCTGCAAGGAGTATAAATCCTTCCATTCCCCACCATCCAGTCCGAGCGGAAGGAGCTTCGGGGACGAGAGGCGAAACGTCTTCAGAGGAAAACAAGGAAATCCATTGGCCTCTTGGAAAACACAAAAAAAGGACCTTTGGGTAAACCCCGGAATGTTAGGATCAACCCCCTTGGTGCTGGTCCAGCTTTTCCTCTGTGTGTGTGTGTAGCAGTGTCCCAAATGGTTGTGTCCGTGAGAAGAAGAATCTGGGGGATGCGAGCAACGAATGGGGAGTGCCTGTGGGTCAAAATGACAACAGGAGGTCTCTGGGTGCATCTCTGCAGGCTTTGGATGGAGGGAAGGGAGATAATGGCCCCCATCCCTGCCCTGTTGGCTTGGCACTTCTCTAGGGGGGGGTGAGGTGGTGGTGGTGGGTGGGGGGACAGGCCACGGCCCACTGGGATGTGCCCCTTGAGGGGTACAGAACTGGCAGGCAGCACCTTCTCCATGAGGTAGTCTTAGTCATCATCAACCCAAGCCCCCCCACCCCGTTCCCTCCCCAGTATAAAAAAGATCTAATACCCCCCCCGAAAAAAAAAAAAACACTGTAACTAACATCTTCACATTCTGTAAACTGCACCCCCCAAAAGTGGTGAGGCTGGGGGGGGGTGGGATGGGGGGGGAAGGGATGGAAAGAAAGCCGTTGCAGGGGTTGAAGATCATACATTCAACTCTGTCGTGAAATAAATATTAAGAGGAGAAAAAAAAAATGAGTCAAAACAAAACCAAAACAACAAAAAAAAAAAGAAACAAAAAAACCCCCACACAACCCCTCCCCACACACACACACACAACGCCACACAGCCGCAACAACACTCCCTCCGTCCCTAAGGATTCGGCGGCCAAGGCTACCCACTGCCCTGCCGGAGGCTGTTGAGGTGGTCCCCGTTGGCGGGATCGCTGGGTGGTGTCCGCTCCGAGGTTCTTTGCTGGGAGGGGGGGGGTTTCCGAAGGGTGGGGTGGGTGGGTGGGTGTCACGGAGCTCCTGGGCCAGCTTCATTCCTTGTTCATGGAGGCTTTGCAAGAGTGCAGGACGGCTTTAAAGAGGAGGGGGAGCTGCTCCAGAGGGACGTTCACCATTTTTCCTGACAAGGCAAGGAGCCCACCGTCAGTTGTGACGCTCAGACCTGGGCCCGCCTGGATGCCCATACCGAGAGCCCTTAGACTTATAAACCGCTTCGCAGTGCTCTATAGCCCTCTCTAAGCGGTTTACGGAGTCAGCATATTGGCCCCCCAAAAATCTGGGCCCTCATTTTACTGACCTCGGAAGGATGGGAGGCCGGGTCAACCTTGAGCCGGTCAAGATCGAACTGCTGGCAGTCGGCAGAGTTAGCCTGTAATACTGCATTCTAATCACTGCACTACCATGACAGACAGACAGACAGACAGACAGACAGATAGATAGACAGACAGACAAATATGATAGACATAGAGATATAGACAGATATAATATAGGGAGATAGATAGATATGACATAGACAGATATGATAGATAGATAGAACCAGCACTTAAGACTTATACACCGCTTCAGTGCTTAGAGATAGATAGATAGATAGATAGATAGACAGACAAATATGATAGACGTAGAGATATAAAGATAGACAGATATAATACAGAGAGATAGATAGATATGACATAGATAGACAGATATGATAGATAGAACCAGCACTTAAGACTTATACACCGCTTCACAGTGCTTAGAGATAGATAGATAGACAGACAGACAAATATGATAGACGTAGAGATATAAAGATAGACAGATATAATACAGAGAGATAGATAGATATGACATAGACAGATATGATAGATAGATAGAACCAGCACTTAAGTCTTATACACCGCTTCACAGTGCTTAGATATCTATATCTATAGCTATAGATAGATAGATAGAACCAGTACTTAGACTTATAAACCACTTCACAGTGCTTAGAGAGATATAGATAGATTAGATAGAACCAGCACTTAGACTTATACACCTCTTCAGTGCTTAGATAGAAAGACAGATATAGATATATAGATAGACAGAGAGATAAGACAAATAGACAGATAGAACCAGCACTTAGACTTATACACCGCTTCACAGCCCTCTCTAAGCGGTTTACACAGCATATTAGCCCCCCAACAATCTGGGTCCTCATTTTACCGACCTCAGAAAGACGGAAGGCTGAGTCAACCTGAGCCAGTGAGGATTGAACTCCTGGCAGTGGGCAGAATTAGGCTGCACCGCGCCACCACAGCTCTTCGGATAACTAGGAAGATGGCTTGATGTGGAGAAGGGAATAGCCTGGAGAATTGGAGGGCAAGTTGAAGGAGCAACGATGGTGCCCTTGCTTGGTTTAGGACTTGTGGGTTGTTGGTCTCCAGAAGCTCTGGATGAAAACCAGCCCAACTTTCTTGAGCTACTCCGGGGCCTCACCCTAGAAGATCAGCTGGGTGCTTGGGACGAGCTTTGAGCCCTGGGAGTGATGTTTGTCAACCTGGGCAACACTCAGATGGGTGGACTTCAACTCCCAGCATTCTCCGGCCGTCTGGGAGTTGAAGTCCACCCATCGTAGAGGTGGCAAGGTTGAGAAACACAGCTTGGGAGACTCCCAGCTTCCAGCCGTCAGCCCAAGGAGGACCTCCTGAGCTGACTTGCTCACCTGCGATGTACCGGATCTCCGGTAGACACATCATCAGGTCCGGAAACCGGTTTGGCTGGTGCGGGTATTTGAACTCCATGAAGTCCTGGCAGACGTACCAGTATCGCTTGTTCAACTGCTCCAGCTGGGAGGCGTTGGCCAGACCCCGGATATCTGGATGGAAGACAGCACGTGAGGAGGAGGAGGAAGAGGAGGAGGAGGAGCCTCAACTCTGCATCTCAAACATAATGCAACCCATTGGCTCTCTCATTTGGCAAAAGGGCAATCGTGCCGCGTGCGAAGAGAGAAAGGAGAACTGAAGAATTGTCTTGAAGGTGACCAAACGTGGACTGTAAATCAACATCCAGACTCTCAGAGCTTCTGCTTCCATCTCCAAGCAAGCAGCCTCACCAGCAGGGAAGCGACACGTGCCGCACCCTCTTTCCAAATCGCAAAGTCGGGCGTTGGGCTGCACCCAACAGGTCCTCCCAACGGTGTATTTTGGCCTGCCGCACACAGCACGTAGTATACCTTCCTTGGCCCAGGTGGCGATGACGTTGGGGTGGGTCCCTGGTTCCATTTCTCGCGGGCTCTGTTTCCTTGATCCCATTTCCTTCGGCCTTTTGGGTCAGCCCAAGATGGAAGCTTGGGAGACCTTCTAGAAGTTGCCCAAGAGAACTCCCAGGTTTATTTTTTATTTTTCTATTTTTTGTCACTGGGCCACCAGGGGATGAGGCTGTTGGGAGATGTGATTGGCAACCTCTGGAGGGTGCCGGGTTGGCCTTGGGACCATGAGACCACCAGAAGAACAGGGCCATCAGAGCTGGCCATGGGACCATGTGGTTTGTGGTCTTCTCCTCCAACCCCCATGAGACCACCAGATGAACAGGGCCATCAGAGCTGGCCATAGGGCCATGTGGTTTGTGGTCTTCTCTTCCAACCCCCATGAGACCACCAGATGAACAGGGCCATCAGAGCTGGCCATAGGGCCATGTGGTTTGTGGTCTTCTCCTCCAACCCCAATGAGACCACCAGAAGAACAGGGCCATCAGAGCTGGCCATAGGGCCATGTGGTTTGTGGTCTTCTCCTCCAACCCCCATGAGACCACCAGATGAACAGGGCCATCAGAGCTGGCCATGGGGCCATGTGGTTTGTGGTCTTCTCCTCCAACCCCCATGAGACCACCAGATGAACAGGGCCATCAGAGCTGGCCATGGGGCCATGTGGTTTGTGGTCTTCTCCTCCAATCCCCATGAGACCACCAGAAGAACAGGGCCATCAGAGCTGGCCATAGGGCCATGTGGTTTGTGGTCTTCTCGTCCAACCCCCATGAGACCACCAGATGAACAGGGCCATCAGAGCTGGCCATGGGGCCATGTGGTTTGTGGTCTTCTCCTCCAACCCCCACGAGACCACCAGATGAACAGGGCCATCAGAGCTGGCCATGGGGCCATGTGGTTTGTGGTCTTCTCCTCCAAGCCCCATGAGACCACCAGATGAACAGGGCCATCAGAGCTTCGGGCCAGGATGGAAGCCCATCCTCCCGGCCACTTACCTTGGTTGAGGAAATTGATGGCCTTCATGCAGGCGTACTCCTCGTTGCTGACTTTCAACTGGCTGAACTTGCGATACAGGTAGATCAGGCGTTCCATAACTTCCATCCCTTCTTCGCTGAACCTTCAGGAAGAGGAGAGAAGAAGGTCTGAGACTCGATTCCCCAAGCATCTATCTTGAGGAACCAACAGAGGACGCCCCAGCAATGGAACGGAAGTGGCCTCCAGAAGCTGTGGGTGCTCCATCACTGGAGGTTTTTCAGCAGAGACTGGACAGCCACCTGTCTCAAATGGCCTAGGGCAGCGGTTCTCCACCTGTGGGTCGGGACCCCCTTTGAGGTCGAACGACCATTTCACGGGGGTCGCCAAACAACGCAGTCCGCCATTTTTTTCCCCTTTTCCTTAGCTGTGCTACTCCCTTTTATTCTATTGGCTTTTGAAAGCCAATAGGATAGACTCTCTTGAATAGAGTCTAATTCTACTGGCTTTCCAAAGCCAATAGGAATTGTCCAGGCTGTCTCTGCCCTGCTGAGCCCACCAAAAGTCCCAGTCTGAAAACGGTGCTGCACCCGTTGAGTAGTCCTCAACTTATGAGCGGTTGAGTAGTCCTCAACTTACGACCGGTTGGGGGTCGTGGCATTAAAAAGGTTGAGAACCACTGGCCTAGGGTCTCCTGCCTGAGCAAGGGGCTGGACTAGGAGATCTCCTAGGTCCATCCCAGCTCTATTCTGATGGATTGGCTGAACCAGGAGAGTGACTTGCCTCCAGAGGTTGTGGGTGCTCCATCACTGGACAGCCACGTAATCTGAAAGGATGTAGTAGGGCAGGGGTTCTCAGCCTTGGCAACTTTAAGACTTGTGGACTTCAACTCCCAGAAAGAAGTCCACAAGTCTTAAAGTTGCCAAGGTTGAGAACCCCTGTAGTAGGGTCTCCTGGCGCCGGGAGTAGAAGACCTCTGCTGTTCTGAATAATCAGATCATTGGCTTCAGGAAAAGCAGGGGGGGGGGGGAGAGAGAGAGAGAGAGAGAGAAAGGGTCTCTCTCCACTCTTCTGCTGCTTCGGGAGATGTATGCTTCCTCTCCCCCCCCCATTTCTGCTCCTCAGAAACCCACCCGAGCCGAGCCCCCCCCCCTGCATTCCCCAGAGAGCCAAACTGCAACAAGCTGGCCTTTTCAGCTCCTGATAAGCTCCTGATAAGAGGAACTATGAGCATCCCAGATGCTATAAATTTTGCTCTGCATTTGCAGCTGGGGGGGGGGCAGCAGAGTCAGGATGAGGGGATAGGAGGACAGACAAGGCTTGATTTAAAAGGGAGGGTGGGCAGTTTCAACAAAGATGAAGCCCAGGGCGGGTCAAGGTTTTCGAGCAAGAACACCACAAGTGGGAGAGGCGAGACAGATGTGCGGCCCAGGGGGAGGGGAAGGCTCGGCCCCCACGGCCAGAGTGTCCCAGGAGACTGGGGGGGGGCTTGTTGTGAAGAGCAGAATCCACATCTGGAAAGAGGAGGCCTTCCTTTATTGGGGTTTGGGGGGGGGAGACTTTTCAAATGGTTTTGGGCAGGGGGACCCTGGAGAATGGGGTGGGTTCAAGGAAATGCTCACATCTGGCTGATTAGGGCAGACAATGATGGGGGGGAGCTATGATTTGAGGGGACAGCGGGAACACCTGGATGTCTCTTCAAACACCACAGGCAGACAGTCCTTGATTTACAACAGTTCATTTACTGATTGCCCCAAAGGTGCTTTTTTTTTTCACCAGGCCACTGGACTTCCTTGTTTTTCTTTAAAGACGTTTCCCTTCTGCTGCAAGGAGCTTCTTCAGCTCTAGACTGGATGGTGGGGAAGGGAAGGATTTATGCTCCTTGCAGAGAGCTGGTCATTTGCCTTCTTTTAGCCCAGCAGTTCTCAACCTGTGGGTCGGGACCCCCTTTGGGGTCGAACGACCATTTCACGGGGGTCGCCAAACAACGCAGTCCGCCATTTTTTTCCCCCTTTTCCTTAGCTGTGCTACTCCCTTTTATTCGATTGGCTTTTGAAAGCCAATAGAATAGACTCTCTTGAATAGAGTCTAATTCTATTGGCTTTCAAAAGCCAATAGGAATTCTCCAGGCTGTCTCTGCCCTGCTGAGCCCGCCAAAAGTCCCATTCTGCAAACGGTGCTGCACCAGTTGAGTAGTCCTCGACTTACGACCGGTTGAGTAGTCCTCGGCTTACGACCGGTTGGGGGTCGCGGCATTAAAAAGGTTGAGAACCACTGCTGTATATTTATATTCCTGTGTCTGCTAGGAATACATACCCTTCCATTTGCCCACCGTCCAGTCAGAGCTGAAGAAGCTTCTGGGAGGAGAAGCGAAACGTCTTCAAAGAAAAACAAGAAAGTCTAGTTGCCTCGTAAAAAAAGCATCTTTGGGACCACCGTGTCCTGCAGGACAGAGAATCTCCATAGATGTTCATTTACTGACTGCTCAGACTTACGACGGAACTAAACAAAAGTGACTTTATGACCGGGTTTTTCACACATACGACCGTGGCAGAAGCCTCGTGATCAACGTTCAGACGCTTGGCAACTGACTCGTATTTATGACGGGTTGCAGCGTCCCGGGGTCGCGACGAGCCAAGTCAAGGGGGGGGGAAAGGCCAGATGATTCACTTAACAACCGTGTGACTAAGTTAACGACGGCAGGGATCTATTTAACGACGGTAGCAAAAAAAAAAGATGGTGAAAGCGGGGCAAAACTTGCTTAACCAATGTCTGGCTTAGTGACAGAAATGAAGATGGGATGTTCTCCTGCAGGGTTGATTCATGAGCTGAGGGGTCAAGGAGAGCCACTGCCCACGTGTCAGAGGGGGCAAATTTATGTCTAAGAAAACAGCCCTTGCCTCCGACCCAGGCAAGGTGGGGGGAGATCTAAAGGTGCTTTGAGGTCACCATCAACAGTCATTCACCCTGCAAAGGGGGCTGGGGGAGACGGGGACCGGCAGGCAAGGAAGTAGCCCGAGGTGCCTTCACAAAAGGGCCAGCTCGTTGATGCCACCAGTGGCTTAAAAAATTCTTCCGCCCTTCTCATCTCGGCAAAAAAGTTAGAAGACTCTCATTCCCCCCCCCAAAAAGGAGGGGTCCTTCCTACTGCATCCAGTTTTGGTCTCCACATTATAAAAAAGGACGTTGAGACTCTAGAAAAAGTGCAGAGAAGAGCGACAAAGATGATGAGGGGACTGGAGGCTAAAACATAGGAAGGACGGTTGCAGGAACTGGGCAAGGCTAGTCTAGTGAAGAGAAGGACCAGGGGAGACATGATAGCAGTCTTCAAAAATTTGGGGGGCTGTCACAGAGAGGAGGGGGTCCACCTATTCTCCAAAGCACTTGAAGGTCAGACAAGGAATAACAGATGGAAACTGATCAAAGAGAGATTGAAGCTAGAAATAAGGAGAAACTTTCTGACAGTGAGAACCATCAACCGACGGAACAGGAGTTGCCTTCAGAAGTTGTGGGAGCTTCGTCACTGGAGGCTTCCAAGAAGAGACTGGACCGCCATCTGTCAGAAATGGTGGCGGGTCTCCTGCTTGGGCAAGGGGGGTTGGACTAGATGACCTCCAAGGTCCCTTCAAACTTCGTTATTCTATTCTATTCCTTATTCCTTATTTCTATTCTATTCCTTATTTCTATTCTATTCCTTATTCCTTTTCTATTCTATTCCTTATTTCTATTCCTTATTCCTTTTCTATTCTATTCTATTCCTTATTCCTAATTTCTATTCTACTCCTTATTTCTATTCCTTATTCCTTATTTCTATTCTATTCTATTCCTTATTTCTATTCCTTATTCCTTTTCTATTCTATTCTATTCCTTATTCCTAATTTCTATTCTATTCCTTATTCCTATTCTATTCTATTCCATATTCTATTCTATTCTATTCCTTATTCCTAATTTCTATTCTATTCTATTCTGTTCTATTCTATTCTATTCCATTCTATTCTATTCTGTTCCTTTTCTATTCTATTCCTTATTCCTATTCTATTCTATTCTATTCCATTCCATTCCATATTCTATTCTATTCCTTATTCCTATTTTATTCTATTCCATTCCTTATTCCTTATTCCTTATTTCTATTCTATTCTATTCTATTCTATTCTATTCTATTCTATTCTATTCTTTGTCTATTCTATTCTATTCCATATTCCCTTCCTTCCCCTTTCCTTTTCCTTTCCTTTCCCTATTCCATTCCATTCCCTTCCTTTCCCTTATTAATTGGCCTTCTCCAACCAAAGACCCAGTTCCTCCTCCTCCTCCTCCTCCTCCCTCCCTCCCAGCACTGATGACGTTACCTGCTTGGGTGATGAAACGTCTTCCAACCAAACCCACCACGCTCGGAGAGCACCCAGGACCCCTCCCCAGCCTTTACCTGTGAAGCTCATCATCGGAGGGCGAATACTGGGCGGTGACATCCGCCAGGTCCCCGAAGATCTGCCTGCTGTAGACGGTGAGGGAGGAGAGCAGGATCAGCTCCTGCCAGGTGGAGCTGAGCAGGCAGGTGTAGTCCTTGATGGACAGCTCGCAGAAGAAGGGCAGCTTCTTGATCCAGGAGATCTGCCGGAAGAGCAGCTCATCCGCCAGACGACACAGCAGGGCGAACAGCTCGGCCTGGGTCACTCGGTACCTGGGGGAGCCGGGGACAGCCGAGAGGTTGGCCTGGGACAGCAAAAAGGGGATCTTCCGGCTCCAGATTCTCCTAGTATAAGGATAGGCAACCTTGGCTCTTTTATGACGCGTGGACTTCAACTCCCAGAATTCCTGAGCCAGCATGAGGGAAACTTTGGCCCCCTTTAGGACTTGTGGACTTCAATTCCCAGAATTCCTGAGCCAGCATGGGGGAACTATGGCCCCTTCATGACTTGGGGACTTCAACTCCCAGAATTCCTGAGCCAGCACGACTCAGCTTGGAAACTTCTCCTTTCCCCTCAGCATGGCTGGCTCAGGAATTCTGGGAGTTGGTTGAAGTCCACGTGTCATAAAAGAGCCAAGGTTGCCTACCCTTGTCCTAGTAGATCTCCACTAAATTTGTGACCGTTTCTGGGCAATTTAGATTAGATTAGATCAGATTAGATAACCTTTATTGTCATTTTTTTTCCCTGTGGGCACAATGGCACCCATTAAAAATGAAATTGCTTGCTCTCAGAGTGTACCCATACATAACACACATTTAAAACACACTATATTCAATATATGTATAGGACAGGGATCTTCAAATGTGGCCCTTTTATGACTTGTGGACTTCAACTCCCAGAATTCCTCAGCCAGAATAGAATAGAATGGAATAAGAATAGAATGGAATGGAATGGAATAGAATAGAATAGAATAAAAAAAATAGAATAGAATGAGAAATAGAACAGAATAGAATAAGAAATAATATAATATAATATAATTACTATAATATAATAATATAATTTAATATAATAATATAATGGAATGGAATGGAATAGAATAACACAATTGGAAGGGACCTTGGAGGTCTTCTAGTCCAGCCCCCTGCTGAATCAGCCGAACCTATCCCATTTCAGACCAATGGTCGTCCAGTCTCTTCTTAAAAACCTCCAGCCTGGGACCATCCACAACTTCTGGAGGCAGGTTGTTCCACCGGTTAATTGTCCTCACTGCCAAGAGGAGGAGGAGAAGAGCACAGCACTCACCCGTCTTCAATCAGCATCGGGGTGCCCAGGGGATCCAGGTCTTCTGCGGACACCAGCTGGCTGATGAGCAGCCCGTGGGCCTGGGGGTCAAGGGTGCGGGGCTGGGGGGGCAGCAGGGCGGTGTGAGTCGGGCAGCTGAGAAGGTGCGGCAGGTACTGATAAGGGGCGGACACCGGCGTGCCCATGTACTGATCCCTGAGAACTGTAAACCCGTTCATCTCCACCGACCTACTGGAAGAGGCAAAGCAGGGCTGAGAGAGAAGGGAGGGGAAGAGACCCCTGACCCATCCCAACGCGCCCCCCCCTCCCCAATCTCCGTGCCCCCCAATCCTTTTGCCTGGCCTCCCCGGAGTCCCACCTGGAAGAGGGCGTCGAGACGGGAGAAGGCTGATTGCTTTCCGACACCCCGTTGCCCGGAGAGCTGTTGTCGCTGTCTCCGTTGTTGCACCAGGAGATGTTAGCCTCCCCTTCGAATTCCTGACCGGACATGATCCGCTCGATCTCCTCCTCGGAGATCTGCCCCGCAGAGAAGAAAACCAGCCGGGGAGAGGAGGGTGAAAAAAATGGATCGCTCGGATCTGGGTTTACGGCTTGTTCAACCAGCGGAAGAGAGGCGAAACCCGCCCTCCGGGGAGGGGAGCGGGGGACGACAGGTGGGACGTTGGAGGCAGCGGCAAAACCACACCTTGCAAGGCACTCACCTGGACAGGTCCAATGCTCTTGTTCCGGCCCCCTGGCATGCCATCTTCGCGGATGGCTGGCAAGGAAAGGAAAGGAAGGTGGTTAGGACTCCAGCAAGGTGTCCATCTAACCACCCACGGGCCTCCTGTGTAGAGGCTAAGCAGATGTACCTGTCCTTTTCCCCCTACGTCAGTGGTTCTCCACCTGTGGGTCGGGACCCCATTTGGGGTCGAACGACCATTTCACGGGGGTCGCCAAACAACGCAGTCCGCCATTTTTTTCCCCTTAGCTGTGCTACTCTCTTTTATTCTATTGGCTTTTGAAAGCCAACAGAATAGACTCTCTTGAATAGAGTCTAATTCTATTGGCTTTCAAAAGCCAATAGGAATGGTCCAGGCTGTCCCTGCCCTGCTGAGCCCGCCAAAAGTCCTATTCTGCAAACGGAGCTGCACCAGTTGAGTAGTCCTCGATTTACGACCGGTTGAGTAGTCCTCGACTTACGACCGGTTGAGGGTCGTGGCATTAAAAAGGTTGAGAACCACTGCCCTACGTGCTCTTATATTTAGAGCAGAGGTCCCCAACCCCCGGGCCGTGGACCGGTAACCGGTCCACACAAACAAGCAAAGCCCCATCCACAGATTGCAAGCAGCACACAAAACCCACGCGCGCCCTCCGGTCCGCAGGAAAAACCGCTCTCCATGGAACCGGTGATCCCTGGTGCCCGAAAGGTTGGGGAGCTCCGATTGGGAGAGTCTTTTGCTGAGTGATAAAGGCCTGGAGACCACCTCCCCTTGACTGTAGCTGTCTTATGACCAGACCAGGGTGGCCTCGTCCCCATTACAGGTGATCCTGGAGTTAGAACAGTTAAGCCCAGCCCTAAACAAATAGTCTTTTAAGTCAGGCCAGGTGTGGACGGGAAGAAAGAGCAGAGAGACGGATCTGTACAACTTTCTTGTCCAGGACAACTGCCTTCCCAAAAGCCTCGCCGGCCAGGGGAAAAAACGGGGGGGGGCTCTCCCTTGGGGGAGTTGGTGGGGAGGGGGGGGGGGAAGCAAGGCTGACTTTTGTTTGTTTCTTTAAGCAAGTCTGCAGCTGCAAAACAGAGACTCCAGTTGTGTGTTGCATCCCTGGCCACTGCTGAGCGAAGAACTCCGGGCTCCCTCTGGTGGCCACACCCCAGACCAGCTGTCCCCCCCCCCAAAAAAACGTCTTGTTTCCTGCTTTTGGGGGGGTGGAGTGGGGGTCTAGCTGGCATCCAAGGGCCAAGCAGAGGCAGAGAAAGAAATGGCCCATTTCTTAAAGGAGCAGCTGTGGTCTGAAGCCCCAGCCGAGAACCTGGACAGCAGCTTCTGACGCTTCTCTAAAGTCACATAGCTTCCACCATCCTAGGATAATGGGAAGGTTGCTTAGATAGGGGTCAACTATGATCCACCCCTCTTTCTGTCTCTCTTTCCTCTCTTTCCATTTCTTTCTGTCTCTTTCCTGTGTCTTTCTCTGTCTCTTTCCTCTTTCCATCTTTCCTGTCTTTTCTGTCTTCCCTCTTTATCTTTCCTCTTTCCTGTCTTTTTTCCCCTTTTCTGTCTTTTTCCATCTTTCTCTTTCCTCTTTCCATCTTTTTCCTGTCTCTTTCCTCTTTCTGTCTCTTTCCTCTATCTCTTTCCTCTTTTCTGTCTCTCTTCCCTCTTTCTGTCTTGCCTCCTTATCTCTTTCTTTCCTCTCTTTATCTCTTTCCTCTCTTTCCATCTCTCTTCTCTTTCCTCTATTTTTTTGTCTCTTTCCTCCATCTCTTTCCTCTTTCTATTTGTCTCTTTCCTCTTTCTGTGTCTCTTTCCTCTTTCCTCTAGTTTTTTGTCTCTTTCCTCCATCTCTTTCCTCTTTCCGTGTCTCTTTCCTCTCTTTCTATTTGTCTCTTTCCTCTCTTTCTCTTTCTCTGTCTGTCTCTCTTTCCTACTACTCAAGACCAACACACAGATCAACCCAAGCCAAATTGATCTTTCGGGGCGGATTCCCCTCTCAGCTTTGACGACTGACCTATCCACAAGACCTCCCTTCGGGCTGAGTTTCTACCTTTATCTAATACCTATGGAGATTCTCAATCACCCAGGTCATGGTAGGGGTCCCAAGAGTGCTTTTCCAAAAGGCAACTGGACTTTCTTGGTTCTCCCCGCCCCAAAAAAATACGTTTCTCATTCCAAGAAGCTTCTTCAGTTCCGGCTTTTCGCAGATGAGAAGAAAAAAAAAAAACATTTTCGAGAAAGTCCAGTTCCTTTTTTTGGAAAATCACCTTTGGGATCCTTGCCTGACCTTCTCCCAGCACAGTTTCCCCCCTTCTCGGACCTTCTACCAGCAGCGAAATATCCCCCAAACAGAAAGGGAGGCCAGTCCAGCTAAGGAGGTTCACCACCAGCTTCTGTTCTAGGTGAGTCAATCTCCTTACGTCTTCCTCGGTGGTCTTCAAGCGGACAAGCTAATCTAGGACTTGACTCTGCAAGGGTTAACCTCTATCAGAATAGAGCTGGAAGGGGCCTTGGAGGTCTTCTAGTCCAGCCCCCTGCTCAAGCAGGAAACCCTATACCATCTCAGACAAGCGACTGTCCAGTCTCTTCTTAGATGGAGCACCCACAACTTCTGGTGGCAAGCTGTTCCACTGGTTAATTGTCCTCACTGTTAGGAAGTTTCTCCTTAATTCCAAAATTGCTTCTCTCCTTGGTCAGTTTCCATCCGTTATTTCTTGTCCTGCCTTCTGGGTGCTTGGGGGAAGGAGTGGACCCCACCCTCTTCTTTGTGGCAGCCCCCTCAAACACAGGCAGCCCTTGACTTATGACCACACAATCGGAGCCCAACATTTCTGTCCTTAAGTGAGACGTTGGCTGAGTGAGTTTTGCCCCTTTTTTTACGACTTTTCTCGCCTCGGTTCTTAAGCGAATCGCTGCAGCTGGTAAGTTAGCAACCTGGTTGTTAAGTGAAACTGGCTCCCCCGCCCCTTGACTTTGCTTATCAAGACGGTCCCAAAAAGTGCTCCCGTGACCTCGGGACACGGCAACGGTCATAAATACGAAGCCTGGGAATTTTGATCACGGGACCCTGCAAAAACTGGGAGAAACGGCCAAAGTTTTTATCCAGTGCCGCCGTTGTAACTTTGAACGGCCACTAAATGAATTTCGTAAGTCGAGGACTCACCTGTGCTGGAAGGCTGCTACCATGTTCCCCCCCCCCTTGAGGCTGTGGCTGGGTTCAGTGAGGGAGCAAGGAGACCCACCCAACTCCCCCACCCACCCCCGCCCCGGGGCCTTCCTGCCTGCCTGATCGGCACCTTTCCGGTTCATCCCCATCTGGAGGCACTTGAGGAGTCGGCAGTACTGGCAGCGGTTGCGCTGCTTGCGCGACATGACGCAGTTCTTGTCACGGCTGCATCGGTAGACCCGTCGGTTGCAGATGCTGCGCTTGAAGAAGCCTTTGCAGCCCTCGCAGGAGATGATGCCGTAGTGCAGGCCCGTGGCCCGGTCCCCGCAGATCAGACAGGTACGCTGGTCCACCCGGTCATCTGCGGGAGGAAGCCAAGGGTGACCACGTGAGAACGGGATAGGATAGGATAGGATACAATTCAGAATAGAATTCAGAATAGAATAGAATAGGATTCAGGATAGAATTTAGGATATGATAGGATAGATAATAGAATAGATAATAGAACAGAATAGATTGTAGAATAGACTAGACCAGAAAAGAAATAAGGAACAGAATAGAAATACAGAGTAAAATATAGAATAGAATAGAATAGAATAGAATAGGATTCAGAATAGAATTTAGGATAGGCTAGGCTAGGATAGATAATAGAATAGATAATATAATAAAATAGAATAGACTAGACTAGAACAGAAAAGAAATAAGGAATAGAATAGAAATACAGAGTAGAAATACAGAATAGAATGGAATGGAATGGAATAGAATAGAATAGAATAGAATAGAATAGGATTCAGAATAGAATTTAGGATAGGCTAGGATAGGATAGATAATAGAATAGATAATATAATAAAATAGAATAGACTAGACTAGAACAGAAAAGAAATAAGGAATAGAATAGCATAGAAATACAGAGTAAAATACAGAATAGAATAGAATAGAATAAGAATAGAATTAAATTAGAATAGGATAGGATTCAGAATAGAATTTAGGATAGGATAGGATAAATAGAATAGATAATAGAATGGAATAGACTGTAGAACAGACTAGACTATAACAGAAAAGAAATAAGGAATAGAATAGAAATACAGAATAGAATGGAATGGAATAGAATAGAAGCGAAGTTGGAAGGGACCTTGGAGGTCTTCTAGTCCAGCCCCCTGCTCAAGAAAGTAGCCAACCAGCAATGGGGAAGGACACCTCTTGACAAGCAGACCTGGTGGGACTCAAAGCACGGCCCTTTTAAAAGAGTTCTTGGGTCCAGAATAACAGAGATGGAAGGGATCCTGGAGGTCTTCTAGCCCAACCCCCTGCTCAGCCAGGAAGACCTATACCATTTCAGACAAATGGTTCTCCAATCTCTTCTTAAAACCTCCAGCGATGGAGCACTCACACGTGAGGAAACACTGCTTAGAATCATAGGGCTGGAAGGGCACCTTGGAGGTCTTCTAGTCCAGCCCCCCGCTCAAGCAGGAGACCCTATGCAATCTCAGACAAGTGGCTGTCCAGTCTCTTCTTATAAAACCTCCAATAATGGAGCACCCACAATATCTGGAGACAAGCCGTCCCAGTGATTCATTGTCCTCACTGTCAGGAAGTTTCTCCTTAATTCCAGGTTGCTTCTCTCCTTGATCAGTTTCCATCCGTTGCTTCTTGTCCGGCCTTCTGCTGCCTTGGAGGATAGGTTGACCCCCCCCTTCTCTGTGATAGCCCCTCAAAAATTAGAACCTCCAGTCCTTCTTTTCGTTAAACTAGACCTCCCCAATTACTGCAACTGGGGGGGGGGACCCCTGAAGGTTCAGAGGGAGGGGTGAGATGGAGAGGGCTGGCAAAGCAAGACAAGAGAGAAGCAAAACAGCTGGATGCAAGAGCTTCACCCCAAAGTGTGAACTCTGGTGGGTGTGAATGTTGACTCCGGCCACTTGTCTCCTGCCTCCCAGACTTTCAGCAACGGCAGAACCTCAACTGGGCCAGGTGGTGAAGAAAAAGTGGCCCCCATGAACTCCAACTTAATAAGATAGCTTTGAGGGAGGGGGGGAACAGGCAGAGAGTTCCAAGCACCCCGTCCTTCCCAGCAGCAGAGCTGTCACCTTCCACTAAACCAAGGTTTCCCATCCTGGCTTGGACAGAATGAGGCCAAAGAGGGCTCTGCCAGCCCCCCCCCCCGCAGGCATCCGCTAATCATGGCTTGAAACAGAGATGTCAAAAGCCGGAACGGTGCCCCCAGCAAGCAACTTGACGTGCCAAGGCCTGGCCCACATTTTTCCCCGGATCCTTGGCTGATCCGGCTTCAGGTGGGAAGCTGGCAAGGATTTGCCAGCCCACTGGGGCCGGCTAGGACCCCTCCAACGTCCTATCAAAGGGCCTGGGTTTATCCTACGTGCCCCCCCAACCCAATTCCCAATGGCTATTTTCATTGCCACTGAAATGGAACCCATTTGGGACAGAGGAAACAGGAAGAGATTTGGCCCCACCGCACTCTGCAAATGTGGTTAAAATTGAGTTTTTCACTCAGCCAAAGGGCTGGCAGAGAGGTCTGTTTGGGGAGGGGTGTGAAGGAGCCCACAACAAACAGGCATTTACAGCCAAAGGGTCTGTTGTGATGGCATAAGTGGGGGGGGGGAGGAACTTTAGATCAGGAGGGTCCACATCTCAAGCTGAGATACTCTACGGATTTTACAGGCACCCGGGCATTATCTTGGCTTTGGGTTATCTGATGAGCAGAGGAAAGAGAATTAATAGGGCTCCCTGGGCGGGTTTTTGAGTTTTTCAGCCCTCTCCCCATCCAAGCCACCAATCCTGGTTGGGGAGAGGAAGGAGGAGGGGGGCAAAGGACCATGCTGGAGGAGGAGGAGGAGGAGGAAGGGGGGGGGCTGTGGCCAGGCAGATGCCCCTGGCCAAAACCCTCCAGCTGGAGAAGGCGCAAAGGCAGCGGATGAATTTCAAAAGCTTTGCTCCAGTGACTGCACAAACCAGAGCAATGTCGAAGCTTGCTTCAAGACTCAAAAGAGGGGCCAACAAACGGAGGCATTGTTTGGGAGAAAGGCCCCCCCCCATTTGGAAAGTGGGAAGCCACCCACCCACCCAGAGCTTCCTAGCGTGGGAGGGAGAGGAAAGAAGGAAGGAAGGAAGGAAGGAAGGAAGGAAGGAAGGAAGGAAGGAAGGAAGGAAGGGAAGGAAGAGAAGGAAGGGAGAGAGGAAGGAAGGAAAGGAAAGAAAGAAGGAAAGAAGAAAGGGAGAGGAAGGGAGGGATGGAGGGAAGGAAGGAAGGAAGGAAGGAAGGAAAGAAGGGAAGGAAGAGAAGGAAGGGAGAGAGGAAGGAAGGAAAGGAAAGAAAGAAGGAAAGAAGAAAGGGAGAGGAAGGGAGGGAGGGAGAAAGAAAGGAAGGAAGGAAGGAAGGAAGGAAGGAAGGAAGGAAGGAAGGAAGGAAGGAAGGAGAGGGAAGAAGGAAAGGGAAAGAGGAGGGAGGAGACAGGAATGAGAGGTAGGAAGAAAGGGGAGGGGAGGGACCCTTACCAACAAGCCTCTTTAAGTCAATTGCTTTGCAAACTTTTTATTATTGTTTAAAAACACCAAGATTACCAAGCAAAGAGGATCAGCTCAGCTTGGTTAATTAAAGTCAAGAGCGCCATGTGCTTCCTTCCCCTGAGAATTGCTTCTCTCTCTCTCATTCTCTCTCTCCCTTGTTCTTTCTTTCTCTCCCTCTCTCTCCCCCTCTCCCTCATTCTTTCTTTCTTTCTTTTTTCCCTCTCATTCTTTCTCCCTCCCTTTCTCTCTCTCCCTCATTCTTTCTTTCTCTTTCTTTTTCTCTCTCCCTCTCTCATTCTTTCTTTCCCTCCCTCCCTCATTCTCTCTCCCTCATTCTTTCTCTCATTCTCCCTCGTTCTTTCTTTCTCTTTCTTTTTTCTCTCATTCTCTCCCTCCCTCTCTCCCCCTCGTTCTTTCTCGCTCTCTCCCTCAGTCTTTCTCTTTCTTTTTCTCTCTCATTCTCTCCCCCTCCCTCTCCCTTTTTTTTCTTTCTCTCTTTTTCTCTCTCATTCTGTCTCCCTCATTCTTTCTCTCTCCCTCCCTCATTCTCTCTCTCTCTCATTCTTTCTTTCTCTTTCTTTTTCTCTCTCTCATTCTCTCTCTCTCTCTTACACACACACAGTTCCGGGGCCAGCCCCCCCCCCAGCCAAGGGGGGAACGCCCAGGGAGCATTAAGCCCCTCTGCCCAAAACCGAGGCCTCCCCAGGGACTGGGCCAGCCAGAACCACCAATCTCAAGCCGATGGTGGCTGCCCCTTGGGCTCTAGGGTGGCAAGTGAGCTGCTGATGGGACAGGCAGCCCCTTTGCAGAGGTTTCTGGGGTGGGGGTGAGTTGCCATGCATTGTCCCACGGGGAGGGGGGGGAGAGAGAACCTCTGCTGCTTGCCCCCCCCACCCCCAAAGGTGGCAGTTTGCCACCCCATGGCTCAGCCTGGGTAGCTGGACCGTAACCACACACCTCCTTGGGCAACTTCACACTTTTGTCCCTCCTTCAATTCTCTCTCTCTTTCTGGCTGGGAAGAGTTTGGCTGGCTTTGATCTCGGAGGGGGGGGGCTCTGGGGGTAGAGGGGGGGCGAAGCCGCAAACCCTCATTTGGGGCCCATTTGGGGGCCCTCCTGCTCGGCTCTGCCCTGCCCACCTTTTCTTGTTTCCAGCAGGACTGAAGGCCCAGGGAGAGAAAAAGGGAAGAAATGGGGGGGGGGCTGGTTGTGTCCTTTGTAAGGGGGGGGGGAGAGAAGAAAGCAAAAGCAGGGAGGGGAGAGGGGGGCCTGAAGAAGCTCAGAGGCAGCCGGAAACTTCCAGCGGGGTCCAGGCACAAACAAAAGCAATTAACATCACACACACACACACACACACACACACACACACTCCTCCTTCTCCCTGGCATTTGTTTCACGCTTTTCCGAGCCCAGCACTTTCTGGGACAATTGGGGGACCCCCAATATCTGAGGATGGGGTTCCCTGTTTGGCCGGAGGGGTTTGGGTGGACAGCCACGGGACCCCGAAGGGGAGACACACCCCCCCCCACAAAGTTATCCCTGGTAGCCAGAGAAACAAGACACACGTAAACAACAACAACAAACTGATCGGAAAGCAACTTTTTCCCAAACTGTCAAAGAGGGCGGTTGGGGGGGGGGCAGAGAAAACATTCACAAAGGAGCCCCCCCCCCAAAATACCCACCCCTCTCTTAAAGGCCATCTGGGAAGCCGACAAACAATAGAGAAGCACTTCTCGGGCAACCGGTGCAGCCCCCTCCTCAAACTCTCTGCAAGAGGAGACCCCAGCCCCCCCCCACACCCGCTTTTTACCTTCCCAGGTCTCCATTTTAGGCTCCGCCAGGTCGGCTGGGGGGCAGCCATGAGGGTGGAGGGGGGCCAGGGCTTGGCTCAGTGCCCCTGCCCTGTGGCCATCAGGGATCCCTGGCTGCTCTCTGCCGGGGCACGGGGGGCCAGCAGCCCACCCTCCTCCTCCTCCTCCTCCTCCTCCTCCGGTCAGCTTACAGGCGGGTCACGTGGGCCCAAAGTTCAAGCCCTAGGGTCACAACTTGTGGGGACTCCCAGAGGAGGAGGAGGAGGAGGAACAGGAGGAGGAGGAAGAGAAGGAAGAGGAGGAGGAGGAACAGGAATAGGAGAAGAAAAGGAGAAGGAGAAAGAGGAAGAAAAGGAGGAGGAAGAGGAGAAGGAAGAGGAGGAGGAAAAGGAATAGGAGAAGAGGAGGAGGAAGAGGAAGAAAAGGAGGAAGAGGAGGAGGAGGAACAGCAATAGGAGAAGAAAAGGAGAAGGAGAAAGAGGAAGAAAAGGAGGAGGAAGAGGAGAAGGAAGAGGAGGAGGAAAAGTAATAGGAGAAGAGGAGGAGGAAGAGGAAGAAAAGGAGGAAGAGGAGGAGGAGGAACAGCAATAGGAGAAGAAAAGGAGAAGGAGAAAGAGGAAGAAAAGGAGGAGGAAGAGGAGAAGGAAGAGGAGGAGGAAAAGTAATAGGAGAAGAGGAGGAGGAAGAGGAAGAAAAGGAGGAAGAGGAGAAGGAAGAGGAGGAAAAGTAATAGGAGAAGAGGAGGAGGAAGAGGAAGAAAAGGAGGAAGAGGAGAAGGAAGAGGAGGAGGAAAAGTAATAGGAGAAGAGGAGGAGGAAGAGGAAGAAAAGGAGGAAGAGGAGAAGGAAGAGGAGGAACAGTAATAGGAGAAGAGGAGGAGGAAGAGGAAGAAAAGGAGGAAGAGGAAGAGTAAAAGGAGAAGAAAAGGAGGAGGAAGAGGAAGAAAAGGAGAAGGAACAGGAGGAGGAAGAAAAGGAGGGGGAGGGAGAGGAGGAGGAGGAGGAGAAAAGCCAGCAAACAGCACAACAAACACCACGCAACCCCCCCACACACACACCTCTTTGCCCCCTGTGCTTCCTCCGCTGGCCCCCTCTAGCAGCCGTGCACAGGGGTTCTTCCGCCTCCAGGAACATCCATGGGGCCCAGAGTCCCCCCAGATGGACTGGGCACCACCTGGCAAGCCAGCCGCGTGCCCACCGAGCCCCCTCCTTCCGCGCCTCTGCACCCTTCAGGCCTGGTCACCTTCCAGGAAGGCGGCTTTCCGGTTGGGAAAGGACCAAGATCCTCCCGGCAGAGCCTGGGGGATGGACAGAGCGCCCGGACGGACGTCTGGTCCAAAACGGCCGGAGGGAGCCGCCCCTCGGAAGCATCGGGCTGCAGAGCAGGACGGGGGGGGGGCTGCTCAGACCAGGCAGGAGGGTCCATTTTTGAGGGGTCCCGGATGCTCTCTGAGCTGGGTGGTTTTCTTGCAGACGTTTCATGACCCAACTAGGGAACATCGTCAGCGTGAGCATCGCTAGCGCTGATGATGTATCCTAGTCTGGTCGTGAAACGTCTGCAAGAAAACATGCAAGCTCAGAGAGCAGCAGGGACCCCAGAGTTGTCGCTATCTTCCTCCTCCTCCTCCTCCTCTTCTTTGCAAATCCCACTCCCTTCCAGCCTTGACGATGTTCCCTAGTTGGGTCATGAAACGTCTGCAAGAAAACAACCAAGCTCAGAGAGCACCAAGGACCCCACAGTCCTCCTCCTCCCTGCAAGCCCCACTCCCTTCTAGCACTGATCATGTCTCCTAGTTGGGTCATGAAGCGTCTGCAAGAAAGCTACCCAGCTCAGAGAGCACTGAGGACCCCACAGTCCTCCTCCCCCCTCCTCCCACTGATGATGTTACCTAGTTGGGTCAAGAGATGTCCCAACTGGTAAAGATAATATAGCTATGGTAGTTTATGAGAGAAGAGCTGCTTGGGCATTTCTCCTACGCTGCGTTCATGTGTTTGAAAGGGATGAGAGGAGAGGAAGGTGCAGGGAGGAAGTAGGATGGTAAGAGGAGAAGGGGAGGGGAAGAGAGCGGGAGGGGAGGAGAGAGAGAGGAGGGAAGTAGGGAAGGTTTTAGAGAGGGTGGACGCGGCCTGGGGGGAATGGGCAGGCGGTACCAATGGTTATGAATTTATTTTATCTTGTAAATTGTATTTTGCATGATGTATAAATGGAAAATAAAAACTTTTTAATAATAATAAAAAAAGAAATGTCTGCAAGAAATTCACCCAGCTCAGACACCACCAAAGAACCCACAATTCTCCTCCTCCTCCTCTCCGCAAACCCCACTCCCTTCCTGCCTTGATGATGTTCCCTAGTTGGGTCATGAAACGTCTGCAAGAAAACAACCAAGCTCAGAAAGCACCAAGGACCCCACAGTCCTCTGCTCCTCCTCCTCTCCGCAAACCCCACTCCCTTCCAGCCTTGATGATGTTCCCTAGTTGGGTCATGAAACGTCTGCAAGAAAATCACCCAGCCCAGAGAGCACCAGGGACCCCTCAAAGGCAGACAAGGCCCCACTCTTCCATAGGGGGAATGAGACCCCCCAGTGCAAAGGACGCCTCCCCCCCAAACGAGAAGAAGGGAAGCATTTTGGAAAAGGAGGCGAGCAACGTTCGTTCCCAACCTCCCTCCCCTCTCTCTCCCCCTCCCTCCCTCTCTCTTTCTCGGGCCATCAAATTAGATCACATCAAGCCAGCATTTCATGGAGTGGCCCCCTCTGGTCAAGTCCTGCGTGTTTTCTCAACAGTTCCCCCCCCTCCCCATTCCTGCCACTTTGCATTAACGCGTCTTTTTCCTGGCCCGCCTGCAGATAGATAGCGCGCAGGCTTTTTGATGTGTAAGAACAATTCATTTGCCCTGCTCTAATTGCTTTCTGAGTGAGCCCACCCCTTCGCCTTCCCTCCTAGAGCTTGCTGCTAATTTTCACAGGTACGCACACCTGTGTGTGTGTGTCTGTGTGTGTGGTTTTGAGGTACGCACCCAGGCCCGCTTCTGGGCTCTTCCGTAAAGCCACCAAAGTCAAAGCAAATTGTTTCTGGAGAGTTGCCCAGCTTACCTCTTTTTCCCCCCTGGAGATTTTGATTCTAATCCTCCAATTTCAAACTTTTTGCACTAGGGGACAACCCAAAGGTCTTCCAAACGTTGACACCCGATCCATCTCCCACCCACCATCTTGCTTTCCTAGGAGACTAAGCAATCTCCTGCTGAAGGCTTCAGAGCAAATGGAAGTTAGGGATCCTCAGGTCCAGCTCTTTGGCAAAGACTCTCTTCCTACAGCCCCCCTCCTTACCTCCTGCTTCCTACATCTCAACTCTCTCCTTGAGTGTTGGGGAAGACCAACGGTTCTACCATGGGAGGCCTACTCGCCTCTGAAGCATCTGACAAGGCTGGGACGCCAATGTCTGAGCTTCCGAAGGCTCAACTAGAGCCTGGTGAAGCACCGCGCCAGATGGGACACTCAAGATCTGGAGAACTTCCCTCTTTGCCAAGAAACCATCTTCTCCGGGACAGGATGGAGAGTTGCGGTTTCAAAGACACCCCTAGACTCTTCCTCCCTGGCTGAAACCCTACTGGGCCTTCAAACCAGGTTCTTCTCCCTTGCCAATAAGGTTTAACACAAAGGATCTTTCAGAGAAGAGCAACTAAGATGATCAAAGGCCTGGAGACCAAAACATACGAAGAACGGCTGTGGGACTTGGGTTTGGCCAGTCTAAAGAAGAGAAGAAATAGGGGAGACACGATAGCAGTGTGCCAGTATCTCAGGGGCTGCCACAAAGAAGAGGGGGTCAAATTATTCTCCAAAGCACCAGAGGGCAGGACGAGAAACAATGGTTGGAAGCTGATCAAGGAGAGAAGCAACCTGGAATTAAGGAGAAACGTCCTGACAGGGAGGACAATTAACCAGTGGAACAGCTTGCCACCAGAAATCGTGGGTGCTCCATCACTGGAGGTTTTTAAGGAGACTGGACATTCACCTGTCTGGGATGGTGTAGGTCCTCCTGCTTGAGGAGGAGGCTGGACTGGAAGACCTCCAAGGTCCCTTCCAGCTCTATTCTATACTTATAGCTCCTGCAAAGTGTGTTTGTCTATCAAATTGTTGTTGTTGTTAATTGCGAAGTCGTGTCCGACCCATCGCGACTCCATGGGCCACGTTCCTCCAGGCCTTCCTGTCCTCTACCATCTTCTGGAGTCCCTTGAAGCTCATGCCTATTGCTTCAGGGACTCCATCCAGCCACCTCCTTCTCTGTCGTCCCCTTCTTCTCTTGCCCTCCATCTTTCCCAGCATCAGGCTCTTCTCCAGCGAGTCCTTCCTTCTCCTTAGGTGGCCAAAGGACTTGAGTTTCAGCTTCAGGATCTGGCCTTCTAAAGAGCAGTCGGGGTTGATCTCCTCTAGGACTGACCGGTTGGATCGCCTTGCAGTCCAGGGGACTCGCAGGAGTATGGACAGTACCAAAAGACTCCTGGTCCAAGGCCTGGTGACCTTCTGTTCCATGCGCTGCCTTCCCTTTAAATCCCATTTTCTCCGGTTTAGCTGGCTGAGCTGTGTTTCAGCTCAGTGACCCACTTTTTTGTGCTGCTCAGCAACGGAGGCCCTAACGAGGAGGCGAGCGTTGCTTTGTAGACCCTCACTTCCCTTAGGAAGGTAGAGGGAGGGACATTCCCCCCTCTACTCCCCAGATACATCAAGAAGCTGGTGCAGAGTCCAGGGCA
Source organism: Crotalus tigris (assembly GCF_016545835.1). Classification (NCBI taxonomy): domain Eukaryota; kingdom Metazoa; phylum Chordata; class Lepidosauria; order Squamata; family Viperidae; genus Crotalus; species Crotalus tigris. The sequence goes on from NW_024100155.1 coordinate 713,921, forward strand.
TGGCAACGGGCACGCTGCCAAGCTGCGCCCCTGTGCCAAGGCAGAAAAAAGTTCTCAAAAATGCCAAGGGCTTAGCCCAGAGTCGCCCAGGAGAAACGCTTGCCTCAAATCCGACGAGACTCACAGACCGATAAGCTCCTCTGAAAATTTCTGCAGGGCTAGGCTTTGGATACCAAGGGAGATTGTGAACAAAATAATAGTAATCATCATCATCATCATCATCATCATCTGCCTATCCCAGGTCCTGGGTAAGGACTCAATAGGTAGACAAAATGCCAAATCCAGTCTGAACATCTGGCTGACTGTGCGATGATCAATCATCAATAATAATAATAATAATAAAGTCGGAAGGGAACTTGGAGGTCTTCTAGTCCAACCCCCTGCTCAGGCAGGAAACCCTACACCATTCCGGACAAATGGCTGTCCAGTCTCTTCTTAAAAACTTCCAGTGTTGGAGCATTCACCGTTTCTGGAGGCAGGTGGTTCCACTGGTTAATTGTTCTCGCTGTCAGGAATTTTCTCCTTAGTTCTAGGTTGCTTCTCTCCTTGATTAGTTCCCATCCGACGCTTCTTGTCCTGCCTTCAGGTGCTTTGGAGAATAGCTTGACTCCCTCTTCTTTGGGGCAGCCCCTGAAATACTGGAAGGCTGCTATCATGTTCCCCCTCGTCCTGATCTTCATTAGACTAGACATACCCAATTCCAGCAACTGTTCCTTATCTGTATTAGCCTCCAGTCCCCTGATCATCTTTGTTGCTCTTCTCTGTATGCTTTCTAGAGTCTCAACATCTTTTTTACATCGTGGCGACCAAACCTGGATGCAGGATTCCAAGTGTGGCCTTACAAAGCCTTGTAAAGTGGCATTAACACTTCACGTGATCTTGATTCTATCCCTATGACTCATTTTTTTTCCCCACGAGAGACTTGGGCTAGTTGAGGAAGCTTAAATATGGAGGAGGCACGCTTCCTACTTCTCTGTACCAATATAGGTACATTCATCAAATGAAGGGCTCCTCAGAAATGTGGTGTCAATTAGATCCTCAAGAGAAGAAACTTTCAACAACATCACTATGAGGATTGACTGGCTGGAAGACTTGGTTGTCCACTTTGCCTTACCCTGTCCAGGAGATGGGGATGTTCTATGAAGAACCTCTACCAAAAACCATGAAGAACGCCTACCAAAACCTATGAAGAACTTCTACCAAAACCTATGAAGAACATCTACCAAAACCGTGGACTTCACGGTTGAAATCCAACATAGAGAGACGCCCCCTTGGAGAAGACAGGGTCCTACTCTTCACCCCCACCTATACAACTCACAGCAGAGACATCCTTGCCTTATAGCACAGGAAAGAGGAATAATCCTAAAACAGTCAAAATCTGCTTCTCCAAAGTCATTGCAGCATGCTAAGAAGAGTTAGCGCTAAACTTTACTACTATTATTATTATAAAAGAATGTACAGGCAGGAAAAATCCCCAAAAACAAAAAATTGGCTTTTCGCGAAACCGTCTCCTTCACTAGCTTGAGGAAGCACCCTCCCTTAAAATAAGATGACAAAACGTTTGGGCTGCCAAAATCTTCTCAAGCTGAAGAGAGGGCAGAAGGTACCTGCCCACGAGTTCTTCACTCACTTTCCTTGGGGGAAACTGGGAAGGACCTCTAGTTTTGTCAACATATGGAGAGTCTGAAGGTCAGATCTGGAGGGTCTCTTGGGAACTCAAGCGAGCAAGACAATTGTCACACCTTTCCCTGGTGTTGCAAGGGACGGGTAAGGTCCACCAGGATGGACCAGGAGGAGCAAGACAATTGTCACACCTTTCCCTGGAGTTGCAACGGACGGGTAAGGTCCACCAGGATAGACCAGGAGCATCCAGCAGTGGTGGAGAACAAGAGTTCCTCTTCAAACGGCCATCCAGGGATGCCTCGGGCCCTACTCTATGTGTTTGGGAGCAAACTAAAGGCAGCTCTCAAAGCCTTGAAAAACACACGTTCCTGAGCTCAGCGGAGACGTTGGATCTGCGTTCCTTCCCACTTCAGGGATTCCGTCTCTCGTGTGCAAAATTGTTTGCACTCCAGCGGCTTTGCCCATCACCGGAGTCAGGGTGGAGGGAAGAAGGCACCAAGCTGCGGAGTTACAAGGGATGAACAAGGTCCACCAGAAGGGACCAGGAGCATCCACCAGCGGTGGAGAGAGCAAGAGTTCCTCTTCAAACAGAAGAGCATCCGGGGACACCTCGTGCCCTACTCTGGGTTTCAGGCCGGACTAAATGTGCAATTTTCCAGTCCTCAGCGAGGAATGAGGGGGAAGGTCCGCGGGGAAGGAAAGGGGCAGACAGGTGTCACGCTCAGACCAACCAGGCCCAGCTAACAAAACAGACGCGGGCTCATTTCCCCCCCCCCAAGCCACCCAGCCACCCCCACTTATCCGGCAAAGACAATGAGACACCCCACCAGCCAGCCAGCCAGCCGAATTACAGCCTCCGCACAGCCACATTTCAGCACTCGGCCTCTGGCCCAATCAGGAGGCGAACTCCGGCACGGCTGTGGCTCAGCAAATCGGCGCCGTCCCTGGTCCGCACGAGACGGGCCTTCCTTCTGTCCATCATCTGGGTCATATATAGTTCAATTCAAGTGGAGCAGACAGGACTGGGAAGAAGGGCTGGCGTGCGCACAATCCCTGTCTAGCTTGCCTGCTGGAGGCAACGGCCTCCTGAAAGGGACAAACCCACGGCTGGGGCGTGGGTGTGTGTGTGTGGGTGTGTGTGTGTCTCGCTCTCAAGCTGGTTCCAGCCCCGGATCTTCGCCGCCACCCCCAGGATCTCCACCTTCCTCGAAGCCAAAGTGGCCAGAATGGATCTCTTACGCGCCCTTGACCCTCCAGTCCAGTCCGGCACCACCTGAAACTTTGGAGGAACGCAGGATCCGGCTGCCGAAGACGGAATGGCGGGCTCGCCGAGTGGGGTCCAAGCCACCTCCTGTCCCCCTGCACGCGCACGCACACACACACACACACACACACCTCGGCCAGGTAAGCCTTTGAACCCCTTCCCCTTTGATCCTTGCTTCGCGCTAAAAGGGAGCCCGGGGAGAGCGACGGAGTGCCCCGGTTGTCTCCGCGCGCCACCCCAGCCCTGTCAGCACGTTTTTTTCCTTCTGGGCTCACTTCTGCACGTGCTCCTTTGTTCTCCACAACAGAAGCTTTTTATATACTTCTCATAATATGAGCCAGCTGGAGGGAGGCACAAACGGAGGGAAGGGTCGGAGAGAAGCCCCAACGCGCCGCCCCAGAGCGTAACAGCTCGTCTTTCTTAAGAGCTGGCAGACGGGCAAGAAGACGGGCAGCGCGGGAGAGGAGAAGAAAGAGAAAAAAGAGAGACGTGCAAGGCTTGGGCTGCCGAAGTTGGCGGGCAGAGGAGAGAGGGAGAAAGAGAGGAAGAAAGAAAGAAAGAAAGAAAGAAAGAAAGAAAGAAAGAAAGAAAGAAAGAAAGAAAGAAAGAAAGAAGAAGGAAGGAAGGAAGGAAGGAAGGAAGGAAGGAAGGAAGGAAGGAAGGAAGGAAGGAAGGAAGGAAGGAAGGAAAGAAAGACCCTATCAAATGGATGTAACTGAACACTTGCCTCAAAGGCACCGAGACGGACGCCGAACAGAGCCAGCCGCCAATGGACAAAGGCAGACAATCCCAGGTTATGCCCCTCCAGCCGTGGACCAGACAGGTCAGCCAGCTGCTGGGGGGGGGGCGTGGACAGGGGGGCCGGGAGGGTGAGGCACTCATGCTCCCAGCCGTGGCAACAGTGGGGCCTTGGGACCTGCCAGCCATTTTCCCCCAACTGTATGTTTGTGTGTGTGTGTCTGTGGAAGGGGGGGGGGCTTTGTGCTGTCTAAAGGAATGTGCTACTCGGAAGATGATTTTTGGAAGCTGGGGGGGGGGAGAGAGAGAGAGACGGGGAGGAGGAGAAGGGAAGGGAGAAGATTCAGGGGTGGGGGCATGCTCGCTCCCCCCTCCCTCTCCCCATTCTCCCCCCACCCTGCCAGTCGCGTCTGCTTTTGTCTAGCTCCCCATAATCTGTGCGTGCACGGCAGCTTAAGTTTTCCCGGGGACGGAAGAAAAAGGGGCCCCACCTGAGATTTGGCAGGCCGAGTTACAAAGCCGAGGGGGTGCCCGGCTTCCTCAAAACCAGATTCAGCAGCCCCCAAAAGGGAGGGAGGGAAGGAGAAAGAGAGGAGGGGGCTTAATTTCAGAAGCGGCCCCCAACAGACCCGAAGGAGCTTGACCTGGGTGTGATTTGACCTGGGTGTGATCTTTCTCCGGGCACATCTGAGACCGTTACAGGTGACCCAGTTCAGGACTTGGGTCACCGTGCGGCTATGTCTCTCTCTCTCTCTCTCTCTCTCTCTCTCTCTCTCTCTCTCTCTCTCTCTCTCTCTCTCTCTCTCTCGGACCACCCACCAGCCTGCTTTCCCTCTGCCGATGCTGCCTGCTGCGCCCCACTGGGGGACCTCAGAATGGGACCCCCCTGAAATATCACAGCCTTCTTTACAGGCACACCAGGTGCAAAACTCGAGGGACGAGTGCTCTCCGCGTGGAAATTGGCCAGCTCAATGCCCTGTTTTTTTTTGGTGGGGCAGCTGGGCACAATTAGGGGAGCGGGCAAAGAGCAGAATCCTCATGCTGGGCTGTCAGGCTGGACAGCCAATAACCCTCGCCCCACCCATTTACGATGGAGTAAGGCATCTTCCCACCGAGAGTCCCCTCTAACGTGCATTTTGCTGAATATCCCAATCCTCTCTCTTCACTGGATGCCCAAATCGGTAGCAAACCCCCCCCCATGCCGGCCTTCCTTGCAATTTAGGCTCAGTCAAATCTAAACACACACCCCCCAAAATTTTGCCCTCTCACTCACGCTCCAACCTGAAAAACAAACTGCTTTTTTTAAAATCCCCTTTTTCCAAAAGCACAATCCGCCGCCCCTATTAAGACAAAACCCCGGGTTGCAAAAGTCAGACAAACCGTGTTGGAAGTCGGGTTTCCTGAATTTGGGGTGGGGGAGAAAGCGTGTGGCAAAGGAGGCTTGGTCTGGCTTGCAGCCGGCCGCTGGAGCGAGCCCCCTTCGTACCGCCAGCTACCTGGATTTGAATAGTTTCCAGACAGCAATCATTTCGGCTCTGTCACTCTTCGGGCCCGCCGGACAATGGAGCGTTCTCCGGCGGGAGCCATGACACACAAAGGGGGCAGGGGAGGCAAACAGGAAATTGCGGCCTGCGTTCCTCCGTGGATGCCCCCCCTCCCCACCCCAGCCTGAATCACCCACCGCCAAGGGGATTGAGAGCTGGACGGCCCTCCCTCCATCAGGAGAAGGACAGTGGCCAACATCTGCCGCCCTTCTGAGTGGGGCTGCGGTTTAGAGAGAGTAAGAGAACCCACCATCCAAGCTGGGGGAGGGTCTCAGCTGCCCCCCCCCTGCTCCCCGGGTGGGTAGGTTTGTCACAGTTGCTGCTACAACAGGCGGGCGGGAGAGAAATCTGCCAAGACCCAAGACGACAGCCCTCGTGAAATCTGTGCCTCCCGTTGCGTGCATGAAGCCCCCAGGACTTCCATTTTCTCCCAAGAAACTTAGTTTAACCAAGAGGGCAAGCGGAGCCTTTGCACGGGGGGGGGTTCCCGATGATGCCTAAGGGCCTCTCTACAAGATATTAAGAGTTTCCTGAGAAGGTTAAGCATGGGACAAATCCTCCTTGTCATCACCATCACCATGATCTGTCCAATCGCCAGTTCCCACCAAGGAAACTTGGCACCCCTTCAAATCAAGTCAACGTAATAAGTAAAGATTCCTTAAAATGTTGACTTGGCGTGGAATTCTCTTCTTTCTAATGAAGAGGCACATCTGGAGGGTAGCCACCTCTGGGATTTGGAGGGGGCTCTCAACTCGTTGACAACAGCAAGGATGGCCTTCGACCGCCAGAACTGCCCAACGTCATTTGGCTTTAAGGACAGCATGGGGTAAAGCAGGGGGGGTCTTCAAACTTGGCCCTTTGATGACTTGTGGACTTCAACTCCCAGAATTCCTCAGCCAGGCATGCTGAATTCTGGGAGTTGGAGTCCACAAGTCATAAAAGGGCCATGTTTGAGGACTCCTGGGGTAAAGGAAGATCATTTCTAAGGCCACTTTCTATTCTTGCATTGGGGATGCCTAGATGAGAGGTGGAACCATCTGGAGAAGTTCCTCTGTCTTCAAAGACAGATGTCCTCAAAGGGAGACTTCACCAGAAGGCACCCCTTCATGTCACAGATGTGATGAGGTCTACCTTGGTTTTGGACCTTCTCTAAAGAAGGCAAGGGAGAAAACTCACTCTCCTCTTTCCCCGGCACCATCCCTGGTGGCCAAGGGAGCAGAGGACCTCTGGGTGGGACTTCCACATCAAGCCTCCAGTCCGCTAAGCCCATGGTTAAGTCAGGTCATCTTGGACTCAAAAAGAGCTGCTGGGCAAACCCCGCCAACCACAGCTTGCACCCTACTTGAGACGAAGACCTGGCAATGAGTCAGGCATGGAAGTGGCCTTCAGAAAGATCCATTCAGTCGTTCGGAGCTGTGGAACATGGTCTACACGAGCCGGTCCAGCCAAACAAGCTTTTAGCTGAACCCTTTCTGATTCCGCGCTCTCTGAATTAAAAGCAACAGCGAAGAGGAAGGCCTACTGGCGCAGCAGTTAGGGTGCAGTACTGCAGGCCACTCTAGCTGACTATGTTCAGCAGGTCAGCGGTTCAAATCTCACCGGCTCAAGGTTGACTCAGCCTTCCCTCCTTCCGGGGTAGGTAAAATGAGGACCCAGATTGTTGGGGGCAATGTAAATATATATATATACATTGCTTACTGGTGCGCACCGCTTAGAGAGTGCTCGCACTTAAAAGCGGTATATAAGTCTCATAAACAAATAAATAAACAAATAAATACTTGAAGGACCTTCTAACTATCTGAGGACTTTTTCCTAAGTCCTAATTGCCTTCCCATGTTATTGCTCTCGCAGTTTCTGTAACTTCTGAGCAGACACTGGGCGAGGAGGCTTCCTTTTCCGCTGGACTTTTGCGTGTCGTCTCCTTAAGCTGAGACGACACGCCAGATCCTGGCAAACGAGCCACAGAGATGTGGCAGGACGGTTCGGCCTTCATCATTACGTCCATTCACGTCACTGCCACGGCCGCGCCATCCCCATTGCTCCGGTCTAAAGATTCCCATCGTGCAGCCTCTGGCTTCCCTTTCCGTTCAGTGGATATTAAGGTCAATTAGGAATAATGGAAGGCGAAAAGCTTGCCAAGGAGATTAGACATCCCCAACGCTCCGGACCAGGCTGAGCTTGTCTGTCAACGTGACCTAGATTTCAGGAGAAACCCGTTTTGTTTGCTTAACTGCACATTCAAGTGCGGCAACCCGTCTTCCTTCCCACCCACCCCGGGCTCTCTCGGGCAAAATAATTGACATTTCTCAAATCCAAAAGAATGTCTTCTCCGCAAGGAACTCAGAAGGCACGTAGCAAGCGTTCTTCAGAAGAGAACATCGCTGCCTGGGATTCCCATCCGACTTAGGCCCTTGGCCGAGCTGGCTGTGCCTTCTGGGTAGCGAGGTCCCATCGGGAAGGGAAGGGCAGGCATCGCCAACCAAGCTGCCGAACTGAGCGAAAAGTCTGCTATCCGGGGTGAGGGGTGGGACCCAAGTCCTTTCCTTGGTTTGGATGCTCACCCTTGTCAGAAAATTGGCAAAGCAGAAGAATCCATATGTCAAAATTTTTCAGACCTCAGGCTCTGGATGGTATCTTGGCATTCTTAAAAGCAGGGCTAATAAACCACCATTGACAGGAAACCTTAGGCTATGTTACAGAGACGCAGAGAGTCAAACGTGGCTACTTCTAGTCTTTGATCCCTAACTAGGTGCCCAGCCAAGCTGCCAGCCTCTGCAACTGAGCTCTTCTTCTTTAGCGCCAAGACAGGTCTAGTTAGTGACGTTCACAGGAGTGCCAGCTTGCGTAATATTCACAATTTCTGATTTACTAACAGCTGGGCTTTCTTGCAGAAAAGAGTCCCGGTGGTGGAGACGTTCTGGAAGCTCTAAAGACGTTGAGTTGGAAGGAAGCCTCAGCACTTGGATGGACCTGCACCTTGGCCGCACGGACTGGGGAAGAGCAGATCCTGAAAAGACGGGCTACAAAAACCCGGAGCGTGTTGGAATTATTTGCAAATTGGGGAAAGCTGTTTTCTCTCCACCTGGTTAAGCTGAATAAAACCGAGGGAGCAGGATTCGTTGCGGTGGACTGCCGTCCCTGTGAAATTCTGAACTCCAGTTGGCTTCCCAACACATTTTTCTTCTGTTTTGGGCCTGAAGCAGAGGTCCACCTGCCCTCACCAGGAGAGCTTGTCCCACACCAAAGCTACCCCAAGAGGTTAGTCCTCTTGGTTAAGGAAGGTGAAGATATGGCACAGAAAGGTAGGTGGAAAATGGAAGTCTGGCTTTATGGGACAGGAGGTCCTTCACGGCCTTGACACAAGCAACCAAACCATCAAACAGCTTTATAAAACCCTAGTATGGCCACACCTGGAATACTGCAGCCACTTTTGGTCACCAGACTACAAAAAAGAGGTTGAGAGTTTGGAAAAAAAATTCAGAGAAGAGCAGCTGAGGATCCAAGGCCTGGAGACCAAAACATACGAAGAACGGCTGCAGGACTTGGGTTTGGCTAGTCTAAAGAAAAGAAGAAATAGGGGAGACAGGATAGCAGTGTTCCAGTATCTGGGGGGCTGCCACAAAGAAAAGGGCGTCAACAATTTACCTCTGTAGTTTTGGATTTTAGCAGAGCAATAACCGCACAAATAAAAATTGGACCGACCGCATTTTGCACGGCTAGGATGAAATCGCTGCGCCAGGATTTTCAGAACAAGCGAATGCCGAGATGTCCAATGAATGAACGCCCAGAGCGAGCGTTCCTGGAAACTCTCTATTATTGTGTCCTCTTTGCAAGGTGGCTCTTTCAAAGGAAACCTGAAACACGACAAATCGCTAATGATGTGAAAAACTCCACGCATTTCAACCGAACCGAAGAAGGTATTTTCAACGGTGGGGGTGGCTTATTGGTTCCGTCTTGGGTTTGTTTTGGAGAAAGGTGCACCGGAAGAATAGAATAGAATAGAATAGAATAGAATAGAATAGAATAGAATAGAATAGAATAGAATAGAATAGAATAGAATAGAATTAAGGAATAGAATAGAATAGAATAGAAATAAGGAATAGAATAGAATAGAATAGAATAGAATAGAATAGAATAGAATAGAATAGAATAGAATATGGAGCAGGATAGGACAGGACAGGACAGAAGAAAAATAAGGAATAGAAATAGAATAGCATAGAATAGAATAGAATGTGGAATAGAACAGAACAGAACAAGACAGGACAGGACAGGATAAAAGAGAAGAGAAACAAGGAATAGAAATAAGGAATAGAACAGAATGGAACAGAATAGAACAGAATAGAATGTGGAACAGAACAGGACAGGACAGGACAGAAGAGAAATAAGGAATAGAAATAGAATAGCATAGCATAGAATAGAACAGAATAGAATATGGAATAGAACAGAACAAGACAGGACAGGATAGGATAGGATAGAAGAGAAATAAGGAATAGAAATAAGGAATAGAACAGAATAGAACAGAGTGGAACAGAACAGAACAGAACAGAGCTGGAAGGGACCTTGGAGGTCTTCTATTCCAACCCCCTGCTCAAGCAGGAGATCCTATCACCTCCAGTGATGGAGCGCCCACAATTTCTGGTGGCAAGCTGTTCCACTGGTTAATTGTCCTCCCTGTCAGGAAGTTTCTCCTTAATTCCAGGTTGCTTCTCTCTTTGGTCAGTTTCCATCCGTTGTTTCTCGTCCTGCCCTCTGGTGCTTTGGTGAATAACATGACACCCCTCTTCTTTGTGGCAGCCCCTCAAATAATAAACTATAAATAATACAGTATATATGCGTTGTAATAATAAATATGCGTTAGTGCGCCATCGGCCTGTTCCTAGCAAAATCTCCTAGCCATTCCTCTCCAACAACTGAAGGAGAAGAAAAATGCACATTCTGAAGTGGCTTTCCAAGAATGCACAAAAAAACCCACTCCCTCCGTAGAATCTTCCTTCTGCTACTTGGAATTTTCTGGACTACCTTACGCGCCCAGCAAACGTTTTTACAACGGCCGGCGCATCGTTGCTTTCCGCAGCTTCGCAAAGGGCTCAAATTGTTCAACCGGGTGGTGTCCACGTGGGCTAGCTGGCACTCCCCAAACTAGGTTTTCCATCCTAGTTCCATCCTCAAGGGTTGAAGACAGCCAACAAGCCAGCAAAAACTACGATAGCTAATTGCAGACGACGGCATGACGAGGCTACGATGTCAAAAGCGACACAGGTTCGCTCGGTTACAATGCGGCATGTGTGCAAACCAGGGAACGCTGAAACGTCACGCACAATTGCCCGGGATTACCGACGATATGGCCACATCCAGCTTATCACAAGGCAGGAGGGACGCGCACGGAGGCCCGGGCCGTCCGAAGACAGCCCGTTGCGGCTTACGATAGCTTCAGTGAACATTCAACGCTGTCGGTGAGTTTGAACCTCTCGGGATAAACCACCGATCGTTGATTGTACCTTGAGGTTTATCACAGTCCTCACACACACACACACACACACAAAATGCCTCCAGGCATACAATTCACCAGCTGGGCGGTGTGATGCGTGCAGGAGAACTCACGAGCTTCAACAGAGACCCATTGCTTCGCTACAGGGGTCCCCAACACCCCGGGCTGGAGCCCGGCACCGGTCCACGGCACGTCAGTAACCGGTCCGTGCAAATAAGCGAAGTCCCATCCGCAGGATGCAGGCAGCGTGCGAAACCATGAACTTTCGTAGAGATGGGAAGGTGTAGAAAAAAAAGGGGGGGGAAATGATTCCCCCCCCCAATTTTTGCAGTTTTGTTCCACACCTTCGGGGGGGGGGTTTTCGCCATTTTTTTCCAAATGGCTTTTTTCCAAAGCCGTTTGGAAAAAAAATAAATTTAAAAAACCCAACAATTTTTCCAGGTGTTTTTGTAGATCTGCCCATCCGGTCTGTGGGCAAAGCTCTCTCCACGGAACCGGTTCCCGGTGACCCCAAAAGGTTGGGGGAGGCTGCTCTACGAGGTCTTGAACCCAACGCCGGTGTTGTCGTCCGGAGAGCACAAATAATGGCTGCACTCAACATTCATTGCTGTCGGTGGGTTTCGGGTTCGGTCAGCCCTCTGGCCAATGAATGCAAACTGCGGATCAAACAGCAGCAGGACAGAGGCTGGACACCCCCCACCCAGACCCCCAGATCTCCTCCTGCAGGTCCAAAGCATCCCCAGCCTTGACAAATGCACGCACACACACAATACACCCAGACGCACAGCCAATACAGAGAGTCCTCAGCTTAAATTGAGCCCAAGATTTCATTTTGGGTTAAGCGAGACATTTGCTAAGGGAGTTTTGCCCCGTTTTGCGACGTCTCTTGCTGCAGCCGTTGAGAGAATCGGTGCCGTTGTTCGCGAAAGGGGATCCTGTGAGCTGAGGGACTCTGCAACCGTTGTAAATGTGCGTCAGTTGCCGAGCGTCCGAACTTTGATTGCGTGACCGCGGGGATGCCAGAATAGTCGTAAGTGTGAAAGTGGTCATAAGTCTTTTTTCAGTGCCGTCACAACTTTGGTCACTAAATGAGGACTGCCTGGAATCTGCTTCTAACACACCACACAGGAAGCCCTTCCGAGCATCCCCAAGAGGCGGCTAGGACGGAGACATAATCAGAAGGGAGATTTGGGTCTGGACCAACGTCTTCAGGACGCGACAAACCTCGGCTCGCTCTTGCTAACTTCTGGATGGGAAGCAAGGGGATCTGGGGAGCCAGGGGTTTGGGGAGCCCTCTCCCCCAAAATCTATTCGAGGATTTGGGGGTGCTCCACACGGAGGCCATTCTCTGCCGTTCACAAGGCACCTTGAAACAAATCCAAAAACTCAGCTGACTTCAAGAGAGGAAGCAGTCAAAATCTGCGTACTCTGGATGCTGCCCTTAACCATGATTAAGCCACGGTCAAGTAAAGAAGGTGTCACTCACTGTAGACAGATACCAAGGATAGGGTGGGGGAGGATGGTCATCTCCCTTCCGTAGCACAACATACAGGCAGTCCTTGACTTAGGACAGTTGGTTCAAAGTTACGACCGTTTTTTCACAGTTGTGACCTTGGCCACGATCACGTGATTAAAATTCAGACGCTTGGGTCGTATTTATGACGGTCGCAGTGTCCCGGGCTCACGCGATCCCCTTTTGCGACGTTCCGACAAACAAAGTCAAGGGGGGGGGGGCAATCCAGATTCACTCAACTTATCCAGCGCAGTGATTCATTTAAGAACGATGGCGAGAAAGGTCATAAAAGGGGGGCCAAACTCGCTTAACAAATGTCTCACTTAACAACAGAACAAGGCTCGGCTCAATTGTGGGTCGTAAGTCCAGGATGGTGTGTGTGTGTGTGGGGGGGGGGAAACTAGCAGGACACCCCCTTTCCCCAAATTAGAGAAAGTCGTTACTTACTGCCAGCGTTCAAGAGCAGCATCGAAGAAGGGGTGTTCATCTGTTCAACATCTGCAGCTGGGAAGGGAAAGAAAGAAGAGAGCAGAGTCTAAGACGGGCTTGGAAAAAAATATATCAGATATTTTGTTCAACCGGTAGAGAGGGCTGCGTCGTTTATACCTCCTTGTTCTCCCACCGTCAGTCTTAAGCCAGGAATCCTGGCTTAATTACCCTGAGAGGAAGTCTAATGGGCCCCACTTTGATTGCACGCTTGCAGGAGTTGGGAAGGGCCAGTCTAGAGAAAAAAAGGACTAGGGGGGACATGATAGCAGCCTTCCAGTGTTTGAGGGGCTGCCACAAAGAAGAGGAGGGGGTCAACCTATTCACAAAAGCCCCTGAAAGCAGGACAAGAAACAATGGATGGAAACTGACCAAGGAGAGAAGCAACCTGGAATTAAGGAGAAACTTCCTAACAGTGAGGTCAATTAAGCAGTGGAACAGCTTGCCACTGACTCACGTTTATGATGGCTGATGTGTCCCGGGCGGCCTTCAAGCAAAGTCAGTGGGGAAGATGGATTCCCTTAACGGCGTGTGATTTAAATAACCGCAGGGACATGCTTAACAAATGGGGGGGGGAAAGCTGTAAAAACGGGGCCAAACCCACAACAAATGTCTTACTTGGCCCCATAAGCCCCCGTTAAGCCGCGGAGTGTCTGTATTTAGCAACGGCTGGGCCACCTTATGGAAACAGCCTAAGGTGCCAGCAGGATGCAGGCGCGCGCGCGCGCACACACACACACACACACACACACACACACACACACACGGGTCAAAATGGGACTCGCAGGATGGAGATCCCCCCCCCCCAGTCATCCTTGGCCACGGCAGGGCCGAGGGTCACTGCTACAAACCGTGCAAACGTTACACCAATGCACAAGTCCGCTGGGGCTGTACTTGGGTGTACGAAAATGAGGGACGAGGGATGGAGGGAGAACAGCCTGCCATGAAAGTTGGGGGGGGGGGGAATGGAGGAGAGAAAGGCTGGAAAGGACAACACAATCAAAGCCCCCTTGATCGGAGGACCAGCTGTTGCTGGCCGGGGCTCCTTGACCTTTGCCCTTTCCTCCGACCACGATGTGAAAAAGGGAAGGGGGGGGGAGAAACGCCAATTGTTGACCATCATTGTCCTGGGGCCTTGAAAGGAATAAATAATTTAGCACGCTGAGCTGATGGCCTTTTTTTGGGGTGGGGGGGGAGGGCTGTTTGGCTCTTTGGGGGCCTGCAATCAAGACCTGGGGTTGCTTTGACCGGTTCCCCTCTTTTTTTTTTATAGCCTAATTGGGTGCCATAACATAAATCAATTATTTCTCCTGTTTTAAGGGACAATGGGCGCCATTCTTCTCCGGGGGCCGGCCGGGCGCTCCTGTTCCCTTCCCAGCCTTCTGCCTGGGTCCTTTTTTTTTGAGTTTTACAGCTGTACAGTCAACACAAGGAGGGGAGAAGAAAACAGTCCGGCCACCACTGCAGGGTAGGGGGGACACACCGTGGGGTGGGGTGGTAAGGCTGCCCCACTCTGACCTTCTCCTGACCCGTGGCTGGCCTTGCCCCTGTTTATCCTAACCAAACTGGGGGGGGTGGGAGAGGGAGGGGTCCTTCCCCACAGAAATGAACTTAGCCTGAAGCTGCAGGAGAGGAGTTGACTTTGAGGGCCCCAGGTGAGACCCCGATTTTAGAATTAGAACAGAATGGAGCCGGAAGGGATCTTGGAGGTCTTCTAGTCCAGCCCCCCGCTGAAGCAGGAGAGCCTATACCAGTGGTTCTCAATCTGTGGGTCGGGACCCCATTTGGGGTCGAACGACCCTTTCACGGGGGTCACCAAACAACGCAGTCCGCCATTTCCCCCCCCCTTTTCCTTAGCTGTGCTCCTCCCCTTTATTCTGTTGGCTTTTGAAAGCCAATAGAACAGACTCTCTTGAATAGAGTCTCATTCTATTGGCTTTCCAAAGCCAATAGGAATGGTCCAGGCTGTCTCTGCCCTGCTGAGCCCGCCAAAAGTCCCATTCTGCAAACGGTGCTGCACCAATTGAGTCGTCCTCGACTTACGACCGGTTGAGTAGTCCTCGACTTACGACCAGTTGGGGGGGGGGTCGCGGCATTAAAAAGGTTGAGAACCACTGGCCTATACCGTCTCAGATAAGTCTCCTCTTAAAAGACTCCTGGCCAACTTCTCCACTCGTGGAGGAGAGGGCTGAGTGTGCCTCTTCAGCGGCACCGCCCACCAAATGAAACCCAAAGACACCTTTCTGTGTGTTGAAAGACTACAACTCCCAGCATCCCTAGCCAGAAGCACGGGGGGGGGGAGATACCGTCCCCGAGTAGCAGCAGAGCATGAGGTTGCAAAGAGGAGATGGGCCACTGCTTTGAAGAACGGGCGTTCCTCCTTAAAAAGGAATGAGCAGCTGGCCGAGGGAGGGGGGGAGAAGAGAGAGAGAGAGAAAAAAAAGAGAGGTGGTCTCATTTTGTTAAAATTCACCCTTCCAAAGAGGGGAGGGGTCCCCCACCGGGAAGAAAGCATCTTCACACCTACCAAAGGGCGGGTCATGTTCGGCGGAAGGCTCTTGAGAAAACCCTGGAAGAGAAGAGAAACAGATTTACTGCTATAAATGGGGGCTCATTTTTTAACACCGGCATTACAAAGGGGGTGGCTGGTCAAAAGGAGACCATGAGGAAGACATTGCTAGCCCTTTGGGGGCCCAGGGAGGGTCCCCCACCACCCTTCCCCCTTCCAAGGTTGGCCACCCCTTCTGGGTGGAAGCGTGGCCGAACGAACGCCAAGGAGGCTTTGGAAACACCCACCCAGGACACGGACCCTTGCGAGAAGCGATCCAGGCAAGCAAGCCAGCAGGACATGTGGAGAGGACCCCCCCAACTCTTTCTTGAGAGCGTGGTGTCCCACCTGCCCTCCATAATGGGAGAACCAAGGGCAGGAAAGTCCCACTGGCTACGTTTTGAGAGGTGGCAATCTAGGACCCCAATCCAGGTGCCGTTCGGTCAGGAAGACCCTCTAGGTTTGGCCAACTCTTCAGAGACCCACGCCCAAGACCCTCCAAGACAAGAGTAGGCAACCTTGGCTCTATTATGACACATGGACTTCAACTCCCAGAATTCCTGAGCCAGCATGGCTCAGCTTGGAAACTTCTCCCTTCCCCTCAGCATGGTTGGCTCAGGAATTCTGGGAGTTGAAGTCCACGAGTCATAAAAGAGCCAAGGTTGCCTACCCCTGCTCTAGGAGATATGACAGGCATGGAAGACCTTCTTCCCTATTAACCCATGATCCACCTTTGGAAAAGAGGTAGAAGGGCAGAGCTTCTGAACCCTGGGCAAACTATCCCAAAGTAGATAAAAGTGGTCTTTCTTTGGAGGTAAGCAACCCACCAACCCCTGGCCCAACCCAACAGAGACATTGAAATGGACTTATCAACGATTGCCCCACGTACTACGGCATATTCGTCAATCTGCCACAGTATCCCTATCAAGACGAAATTAATCAATGAAATGACCACGGGGGTAGGGGAGGTGAAGGTGTTGGAATGACACAAGGATGAGTTAGTCCTCCAGTTACGACACGTTTGCTCAGTGAGGGTTCAAAGGACCACCAGTGCTGAAGGTAGGGACTTAGGATAGGTCCTTAAAGCTTGGTAAGTCAAACTTTCTGATGAGTAGTTCAAGGCAACGAAGGCAAAATTTGGGGAAACCTCAGGGGGGTCCAACCTGGACCACTTTAAGACGTGTGGACTTCAACTTCCAGAAATCCATGCTGCCTGGGGAATCCACAGGACTTAAGGTGGCCATGGATGGACACCCCAATGTAGCCCCAAGCCAGCCCAAACCTCTTCCTTCCTTCCATGCTGCCTGGGGGATGCTGGGAGTCGAAGTCCACCAGTCTTAAAGGCTGGACATCTCTGGATGATATGATAAGCTCACATTGTATCTCAGAAGATCCCTGGATCTTACTTAGCTGATTAGGGGAGATGATAACGGCAGCCCAACGCACCGGGCATCAGGGCACCAACTCTGAAGAAAACGAGACTCGTCCTATCCTAGAAAAATTCTGTTTTTTGGTTTTTTTTTTACCTTTCGCCGAGAAATTTTAGGCGATGCAGCGAGTTAATCAGACACGCAGCATAATCCCTGGGGAAGATTACACAAACTTTACAGCCACAGCGGAGTGTGATGGTAGCAGCCGAACCAGGCCTAACCGGATTTGGGAAAGGAATTTCCTTGGGTTTGGGGTGGGGAGGGGGAGAAAGAGAGAGGAAGGTGGGAGAGACTCCATCAGCCCTGCCCTGACCACTGGGTGCTACGGCCGCTGCTGCTTGGGAGCCACCAAAGGTTGAATGCCACTTCAGAAATGCGGTCGGGCACAACAAACAAATAATCGGGATGAAGACGACCAAGCCTAGAATTGAGGTTTAAATTTCAGTCGTGGAGTTGCTGAATGAAGTAGAGGTGGCCACTCTGTCCGGTGGACGAGATTTCTCTTTCTCTTTCTCTCTCTCTCTCTCATCTCTCTCTCTCTCTCTCTCTCTCTCTCTCTCTCTCTCTCTCTCTCTCTCTCTCTCTCTCTCTCTCTCTATATATATATATATATATATAGATATATATATATATATATATATATATATATATATATATATATACACAAGCACAAAGCCAAAGATCCCAGCCTGAAGATGACGAGTGGGACCTTGTCGAAACGTCGCCAAGATACTCTCAATCTTACACGGGAAAAGACCCAAATACGCCAAGACCTGCATATATATATATATGTAGGTCTTTGGTTATTCGGGTTTTCTCCCGCGTCAAATTGGAAGTGTCTTGGAAACGTCGCCAAGACACTTCCAATTTGACGCGGGAGAAAATCCGAATAACCAAAGACCTACATACAAACACCCGCGAAAACCTCAGAAAACATACATACATACATACATATCCATATATCTTCTATCTCTATCTCTCTTATGTATCTCTATCTAATCTATCAATCTCTATCATCACTATCATCTATTATCTCTATCTATCATCTATATCTAATCTATATATTTAATCTATCTATATCATCTCATTATATCTATCTATCATCTCTTTCTATCTATCTATCTATCTATCTATCTATCTATCTATCTATCTATCTATCTATAGAGAGAGAGAGACAGAGAGCTATTCCTATTGCTTTGGCAGAGGTAGGTAGAAAGAGAGAGACAAAGAAAGAAAGACAGAAAGAGAGAGACAGACAGAGAAGGACAAAACTGTTTCAAATAGGGAAGTGGTAAACAGCTTCTCCTTGATCCAGCTGTTCACGCCAGCTTTGGAAACGGGTCCAGCTGCTGCTCCTGCACGTAGGCAGTGAAGGCAGCCTGATTGAATCATCCCTCATATCTCTCAGCCACTGAGGAGTGACCCCGGGGGTCAGGCCTGCATGCTCCAAGCCGGGGAAGGGAGGAGAGAAAAAACACCCAGCAGCAGCCTTGCTCTCACCAAGCTCCCGAAGCCGAGTCCCCGCCAGGCTCCCGCCAGGCAGCAAAGCATCTGAATGGATCTCCAACCTTGCAAAGCACGCCCAGGACACGTGCAGGAGAGTCCCGCAGCTGCAGGGCCGGCCTCACCCCTGCCTCAGATAAGCGGAATGCAAGCAAGCTCAGGTTCACTATGGAGAGCCTCAGGGTTAAGTGCCGCGAGGTGCTTCGTGCTCCTCTCTGCCCTTCAGTTTGCCCGGTGGGTCTTCTGAAAGCAGCCACCCAGGGCCAAGTTGCAGGAAAGGCGACAGCAGCTCAGCCCCTCGGCTTACGTGCCGGACGAGACTCTGCTCTGCGGGACGAGTGGCGCAACTGGAAAGCACAGGGGCTTGGTGCTTGGCCTCCAACCCCCGCCAGCCGCAACTTCCATGGGCCGTGATCTAGGCACAGAGGAGAGAGAGCCTTACGAAAGCGGTCGAATCGGAAGCAAGGGTGGACAGTCGCGATTCTCTTTAAAGCAGCTTGGAAGGAAAAGCCAGCGTCTAAATCCCAGGTGCTGGGAAAGTTTGCACGGGTGCAAATCTCTTCGTTTCCGTCAATAGAATAGAATAGGAGCTGGAAGGGACCTTGGAGGTCTTCTAGTCCAGCCCCCTGCTCAAGCAGGAGAACCTATACCCTTTTAGACAAGTGACTGTCTAGCCTCTTCTTAAAAATCTCCAGTGATGGAGCGCCCACGATTTCTGGAGGCAAGCTGTTCCACTGGTTGATTGTCCTCCCTGTTAGGAAATTTCTCCTTAATTCCAGGTTGCTTCTCTCTCTGATCAGTTTCCATCCACTGTTTCTCATCCTGCCCTCTGGTGCTTTTGTGAATAATTTGACCACCTCTTCTTTGCGGCAGCCCCTGAAATACTGGAATATTGCTATCATGTCACCCCTATTTCTTCTTTTCTTTAGACTAGCCAAACCCAAGTCCTGCAGCCGTTCTTCGTATGTTTTGGTCTCCAGGCCTTTGATCCTCTTAGTTGCTCTTCTCTGAACTTTTTTTGCAAAGTCTCAACATCTTTTTTGTAGTCTGGTGACCAAAATTGGCCGCAGTATTCCAGGTCTAGTGGCCTCGCTAGAGTTTTATAAAGTGGTACTAATACTTTGCGTGGTCTTGATTCCATGCCTCTGTTTATACAACCCGAGATTGTATTAGCTTTTTTTGGCTGCTGCCGCACACGGCTGGCTGATGGTTAAGTGATTGTCCACTACGATTCCAAGGTCCCTCTCACAGTTGCTGTTTTTGAGCCAGGTCTCGCCCAGTCTGTACTTGTACCTTTGTACCGATAGCCATTGTACGATGGCTCCGGAGAGAGCGCAAACGAGAAGGGCTCTTTGACACCCGTCACTCGTCGCAGGTGGTCGAAGTTCTGCTTGGCTGACGGAGCAAAGCCTGATCCTGTCATCCGAGCACCCGGCCAACTGCCCGGGTATCTTTTCTCTGAGGGCGACACTGATAACCCAGGAAATTGGGACACCAGGCCGGGCGAAAGGAGAAAAAGAGGATCTCCGATAGCGAAACGGGGTGGTGGGAATGAGAAGGGGGCCCCCCAACAAGCATATGGTGGTCCAAGACCCTCCCAGCTCTGCGTCCTGGGAGGTGGAGATGGGTGGGTGGGTGGGCTAGATAAGGTTACCAACTCTACAGATGCCTTCTCTCTAAAGCTGGCAGAGCAAATGGGACACCCAAGAAGAAGGATGGCGAGTGAATTTGGGGAGGGTCTTTCCTTTGTCCGTCGTCGCAAGGCCAGCTTGCCGCGGCACGAGGCTGCTAGGACCAGACCAGGGCTTCACACTGACCACTTGATCACAAGTATCTATGATTAATGTTTAGTGACCGTTCGAAATCACGACACCGGGGAAAAGTGACAAGACCGTTTTTCACACTTTTGACTGTTGCCGAATCCCCGTGTTCATGTGATTGACATTCAGACACGTGACAACTGGTTCGTGTTTATGACGTTTGCCATGTCCAGGGATCGCGTGATCCTCTTTTGCGATCTTCTGACAGGCCAAGCCAAAAGGGGGGGGGGAGCCAAATTCACTTAACCACCGTGTGATAAATTAACAACTGCAGTGATTCAGTTAGCAACAATTGTGGCATGAAAACTCACAGAATGGGGCAAAACTCACTTAACCAATTTCTGACTTAGCATTGTAAGTCCTGGGCTCAGCTGTGGTCAAGACTTTTAATAATGCTTCATTGCTGAGGGTCTTTAAGAAGAGATCTAGCGCAGAGGTAGGCAACCTTGGCTCTTTTATGACTCGTGGAGTTCAACTCCCAGAATTCCTGAGCCAGCCACGCTGAGGAGAAATGGAGAGGTTTCCATGCTGAGCCATGCTGGCTCAGGAATTCTGGGAGTTGAAGTCCACGAGTCATAAAAGAGCCAAGGTTGCCCACCCCTGGTCTAGGGTCTCCTGCTTGAGTAGGGGGCTGGACTAGAAGACCTCTAAGGTCCCTTCCAGCTCTACCCTGATGGACTGGAAGATCACTGTGCTACCAACTAGGTCAGTGGTTCTCAACCTTTTTAATGCCGCGACCCCCAACCGGTCGTAAGTCGAGGGCTACTCAACCGGTCGTAAGTCGAGGACGACTCAACTGGCGCAGCACCGTTTGCAGAATGGGACTTTTGGCGGGCTCAGCAGGGCAGAGACAGCCTGGACCATTCCTATTGGCTTTTGAAAACCAATAGAATTAGACTGTATTCAAGAGAGTCCATTCTGTTGGCTTTCAAAAGCCAATAGAATAAAAGGGAGTAGCACAGCTAAGGAAAAGGGGGGAAAAAATGGCGGACTGCGTTGTTTGGCTACCCCCGTGAAATGGTCGTTCGACCCCAAATGGGGTCCCGACCCACAGGTTGAGAACCACTGAACTAGGTGGTCATCTCTGAACGGGATTGATTAGGCACTCGATTAAGACTTAAAACTGACCTTCTACTCAACTGATCAAAAATTTCGCTCCTTCCAGAACTCTCGGTAGAAAGACGCCACCAGCTCGGGTTGAGAATGAGGTGGGGCCATCCTGAACCCAAGAGGACCATCCCACATTCAGGGCCTGCCCTTGAAATCTGGGTCAATTTGTAACCCGGCTTGACTTATTTCTGATCCGCAGTCCCCCACCTGTCCTTGTCCTTCCCACTCCCCGTCCCGGTTTCAAGGTCCTTCCAAGGCTGTTTTGCAACGGGCAAGTAGGAAATTGCTCTTTGTCCCAGCTGCTGAAGGCCTGATTTTCAGATAGGTCTTCGTCATCCTGGGAGCTGGCACGAAGGGATACCGGACCGTTCTCCCCTCTGTGGTGCAGACCCACATCAAATAATTGAGGAGAGGAGCAACCTGGAACTAAAGAGAAATTTCCTGACAGTGAGGACAATTATCCAGTGGAACAGCTTGCCTCCAGAAGTGGTGGATGCTCCATCACTGGAGATTTTTTAAGAAGAGACTGGACAGCCATTTGTCTGGAATGGCATGAGGTCTCCTGCTTGAACAGGGGGCTGGACTAGAAGACCTCCAAGGTCCCTTATGGCTCTATTATTCTTCCTTCCTTCCTTTCTCTTTCTCTTTCTTTCTTCCATTCTTCTTTCCTTCCCTTCTTTCCTTTCTTCCTCTTTCTCCCTGTCTCCTTCATCACTGGAGCTTTTCAAGAAGAGACTGGACAGCCATTTGTCCAGAATGGCGTAAGGTCTCCTGCTTGAACAGAGGGCTGGACTAGAAGACCTCCAAGGTCCCTTCCAGCTCTATTATCCTTACTTCATTCTTTCCTTCCTCTTTCTTTTTCTCTTTCTTTCTTTCTTCCATTCTTTCTTTCTTCCTTCCCTTCTTTCCTTCCTTTCTCTTTCTTCCTCTCTCTCTCCCTCCTTCCCTTCCTTCCTCTTTTTCTTTCTCCCTCTCTCCTTCATCACTGGAGCTTTTCAAGAAGAGACTGGACAGCCATTTGTCCGGAATGGCAAAAGGTCTCCTGCTTGACTAGAAAACCTCCAAGGTCCTGTCCAAGGTCCTCTTATTCTGTAATTCGGCTGGTCCCAGAAGGAAACATCCTTGTGAGAAAGAGGAAGTCCTTTTTGACCCGTATTAATGCTAACACATTCACACAGCCTCGGTGGTTCTACCAGAGGAGCCATTTGACCGGGAACTGCATGGGGGTGAAACAATTCCAGATCTTGAGAAGAATCAGAGGCAGATGAGGGAAAGCGCCTTAAAAGTAGCCGTTTGTCCAGAATGATCTAGATTCTCCTGCCTGAGCAGAGGGTTGGACTAGAAGGCCTCCAGGGTCCCTTCCAGCTCTATTATGATTGATTGATTGATATGGTCTAGGGCAGGGATAGGCAACCTTGTTCCCCTCATGACTGGTGGACTTCAACTCCCAGAATTCCTGAGGCAGCCACGCTGAGGGGAAAGGGAGAGGTTTCCAAGCTGAGCTGTGCTGGCTGAGGAATTCTGGGAGTTGAAGTCCACGAGCCATGAGGGGGCCATAGTTCCCCCATGCTGGCTGAGGAATTCTGGGAGTTGAAGTCCACCAGTCATGAGGGGACCATAGTTCCCCCGTGCTGGCTGAGGAATTCTGGGAGTTGAAGTCCACCAGTCATGAGGGGGCCATAGTTCCCCCGTGCTGGCTGAGGAATTCTGGGAGTTGAAGTCCACCAATCATGAGGGGGCCAAGGTTGCCTACCCCTGGTCTAGTTTGATTTATATATATACACATAGATGTTAAATATATTTATTTATATAAAACTATAAGTTCGTGTCAAGAGTCTCTGACTTCATTTGGGATACCTGCTGCACAATTCCCTGACACCGCTATAGTCAGGCACGCTGGCTGAGGAATTCTGGGAGTTGAAGTCCACAAGTCATCAAAGGGCCAAGTTTGAAGCCCCCCTGCTTGTGGACTTCAACTCCCAGAATTCCTCCGCCAGGCACGCTGGCTGAGGAATGCTGGGAGTTGAAGTCCACGAGTCATAAAAGAGCCAAGGTGGCCTACCTCTGGTCTAGGGTCTCCTGCTTGAGCAGGGGGCTGGACTACAAGACCTCCGAGGTCCCTTCCCTATTATTCCTATTATTCCACGATATCAACCTCTGCAAAAACTCTCTGCTTTTAGATCCCCGAATTCCAGAGACGGACGTGACCGGGGACGGGTGGCAGGACCCTTCCTGCCACCCGTTCCACTGGCTCACCCAGAAAAAAAGGGCTGGAGAGTTTTGGCCAAAGGCTGAGCACTCCGCAACGAAGCCATAAATAGTTTTGTGTCACGTCCCCATCGCTTTTATGATGTTTGCAAAGGAGGCCTGCATTGATAAGGTTCTCTCCTGTTTGGACTTGCAACACACAAAGGGGAAGAAGCAGGCTATTTCCCCAGTCCTTTCCGCCTCTTATAAGGGGGGGGGCTCACCCCAAGACCAGGGGGGCTCTTCCCACCCATTTAGGGCCACCCCATGGCTTACCCACCCACCCCGGGCCTTGTACCCCTGGGCAGCTTCCAATGATTATTGCCCCGATTCTTTTACAACAGGAAACCCAGTAGGATCCAGCTGCTGGCAGATCCCCAAGAGCTGCTTTGCAAAAGATCAGCAAGGGTTCCTTGTTCTCCCCCCCCCCAATCCCATCATTCAGAGAGGGAGGAACCCACCCACCCTTGAAAGGCCCTGGGTTAAAAAGTAACCAGGCTGCCAAGGGGAAAACCAGTGGGCTTTTATGCTCAAAAAGGATGAAAAACCAGCCGTTACGAAAACAACAACGTGCAAGGGACACTTTGTTTGTGGCTGCTTTTGTTTTCTCTTTAGCTCAAGAGAGCAAAACACGGGTGCAGCTTCTCCTAAAAATAAAAAAAAATAAATAAAATCTAACCCAGTGTATCATTTGGGCTCTCTTCCCCCCCCCAAAAGTAGACCCTTTTAAATAGGGACGGAATTTGGTTCTCTTCTTGCAGAAGGAAGAGGCCTTCAAAAGCCCCCCCCAAATATATATATATATATATATTGAGAGACAATGAACAGAAGGAAAAAAACCACGCCATCGGCAATCACTAACGCCTTTCCAAATGGGAAATTAAGCTTGTTGCATCTCAGGAACCAAAGCGCACGTATTTCCCCCAGCTTCCATTAATAAACCCACGATAATTCCATTGGTCAATAAACAAATCCATAAAATATTTAAATGTATCATGTTAATCAAGGGAAATAGAGAGGGGATGGTGAAATGTATTGAGTTGACTTGTTTCTATATGTGTTTACTTTTGAATGTTGGACCACCCAACCACCACGGTGGGTCCTGAGTACTTTTTCTTAAGAATTAAAAAAAACAACAACAATAAAATGTGATAAATACAATAAACAAATCCATAAAATGCTTTTTTGTTCCCCCCACCATTCAGTCAGAACTGAAGATGCTTCTTGGACGAGAAGCGAAACGTCTTCAAAGAGGGGAGGGGAGAAAGACACAGAAAAAGGCGAGCTACCTTTTGGGAAAGAAAAGAGGAAAAAAAAAGCACTTTGGGGGATATTTCCCCCTTGTTTTTCTCACTCTCTTTTAAGGTTTTGACTTCCTTTTTCAATCAGCCTTTCCCGCCAGAGACGGTAAACCCACAATACTTGTTAGAAAGGACTAACATATTCTTCCAAGGATGAGCCCATGATGCTAGCTTATCCTGGACACCCCTTTAGGACCGTGTTTACCAAGGCCAGGGTTTATTTAAGTTTTCCAAAGAGTTTGCTCTCTCTTGGTGATCCAGCCAGAAAGAGACGGTCAGAATCCATAGCCAGCCACGTTTTTTTGCAAACCAGGAAAATAAGCTGAGTTGGCATTTTTTGCAGGCTAAAAAACAAGCCAGCATTGCGGGATTGAATGGCAGAAATGGAAAAATATTTCCACTCATGTACAGTACATAGACTAGAAATTTCCACTCATGTACAGTACGTAGACTAAGCTAGAAATTCATTGGCGGTATTATTGTGGCTGCATTCCGATGCAACGATACATCAGAATATCCTGCTAATAATATCTTGGTAATAATCCTATTATCCTCCTTTTTTTATGACTGTAGCCCACATTTTACTGCTATACAGCTATCCACAGATATGAAAGACATGGAGCCAGCCATTGGTTCCCCCCCCCCTTTTTTTGCAAAAAACTAAAACTAAAAATGTTTGCTTTTTTTCAGCAGCAAGCCAAATTGAATCAAACTTTTCAAACATTAAAGATCTCAACTTGGCCACATTTCAAAAGGAAGATGTTTGCCCCCCCCTCTCCCGGTCTCGCTCCAATTCTGTTCTGAGTTCAAAACACGTTTTTGGAGTTTGAAAGGGGGGGGCTGTCCCAGAACAGCCCTTGTCAAACGTAAAGCGATTGCTTTATCCTTCATCTGAGAACTATCTTTATATTCAACCTGCGTAATTTTATTCTCCAAAAAGACACAGTTAACGGAACAAGAATAACCGAATCGGATGGGACCTGGGAGGTCTTCTAGTCCAACCCCCTGCTCAGGCAGGAGACCCCATACGCCATTTCTTCCAAGCTAGGTTGGTACTGAGACCAGCCTGATGGCTTCACACGCCACTCAACAAGCGACAACTGCTAAACAATCCAACTCTTTGGCTCCCGTTTAGCCAAAGCAACTTTTTCGGAGCACTCACACTACGATAGACTATTCCTACACAGTGCAGTTCCACCAACGGCATCAGGACTTTCCCAAGGAAAACTTCTTCCTAACGGCAGGAAAAGGGTAGAGTCGAGGCACTATAAAGATCATAAACTGATCATCCATCCTCTTTTAATCGGACTCCAAGAGTCATCGTACACTGCAGTTTCCCTTCCTGCTGAAAAGATTTTTTTCCAGTCTCAAAAGTTTGACAAAATGCCTCCCATTCCATTTTATGGCGAGGAAGAACACAGAGATGGTTACGCCGCCCTCCCAAATGGCTTTCAAGGGGTTTTTTTTTGGGAGGGGGGGAAACAAACAAACAAACAAAAAAAACGAGGTTGAACACAGGCAAATGGTTAGCCAGGTCTTGAGATAGCTAAACACACACCTTCCTGAAAAATAACTAAACGAAACCTCATTTTCTGAAGATTTCCCAAACAGAGGAAATTGTACGAGCAGCACAGGTTTAATCCGTGATATCCCCACCCATTCCAAAAAAAAAAAAAAATCAGTTCTCTGATTGCAACTTTCCTAACACATTTTAATAATAACAATAAAGAAAAAAGGCAGAACCTTTTAATAGGATTTCCTAAAATGTCTTTGTTGGTAAAAAATAGTGGAAATTTCCAGACCTCACCCTCTTGGTCACAAAGACCCCCCCCGCCATAAAGTCAATTTCTTAGTTTTAAAGAGTCAACGCAAATCATCAATCGACAGCTTTAATTGATTTGAAGCCGGGTGATGGTTTAAAACAAAAACAAAAAGCTTTAAGTGGGACCCCGTCCCTGTTTCTCCACGACAAACAACCTCAAAGAAGCAGGAAAATGAGGGTAAAATATAATTTACCCCTGAAAGAGTATGTTGGCCTTTTAAATGCCTTTCAAATTCAGAACTGAGCCCTATCTACGCTCAAGACCAGCGAACGCCTTGCTTTTTCTGCACAAGCTACAATTTAAAAGTCGCCATCCTACACCCGCTGAATAAAGGAAAGGGGAGGGGGTGTTCAGGACTGACGGAAGCAACCCCTAAGTCAACTTTTTTGTGGGGCCCCCGGGCTGTTTGTGCAACACAAAACCGGGTGGGGAGGGGGCAGAGAATGGCTAAACAAGGGGTCCACCCAAATTGAGTCTAGAATCATGGCGAGATTATATCCCTCTTGGAGAGATCCCCGTCCCCAAAGGAGGGATAGGAGAGGAGAGGGAGAAAGAGAGAGACCCCCCATCCCAATTCCCCCCCTTTTTTTAAGGAGGAGAAAAAAAGTTTAATGGGGGAAGGAGGAGGACGCAAGACCCCCCCCTCCCCAAAAAGCAGCAGAAACTTGCAAAATGGGGGTGAAGCTTTGTCAAATTCAGTTCAGGGAGGGAATTGAGATTTGCAGGGGGGGCTCCCTTTTTTTAAAATCCGAGGTGAAGCCAAATTACAACACAATGACCAGAGGCGGATAAGAGCGCTGGGGAGGGATAACACGCTGGGGTGGGACTTGTTTCTCCTCTCCCCCCCCCCCAAGTTGCAAAATAAGCCACACATTTTGCAAAACACAGTTTGGAGATGGCCAGGAGGGGAGGGAAGAAAAGGGAGAAGGTGGGGGGGGGAAGCCTGGGGTCTTTTTGTGTGTGTGTTTTGTTGTGGTGGGGTGGTGGTGGCCGCGGTGGTGGGGAGCAGGAGGAGAGGACCACCTCCCTTTCCCCCCCCACTCCAGGGCTCCACGCCAAGTTTCCCATCACAATGTAGGGCCCCCTTGCATTTCTATGGGGTTTTTATTGATCCCCCAGCCTTTCAAGCAGGATCGCGGAGTTATAAAATATTCACAACGCCATTGAGGGCCGAGATTGATCACTGCCCCGCAGAGGAAGTGGGGATAGAAGGTGGAGTGGGGGGAGGAAGCCCCCAACCCATTATTGGGAGCCCCCAACCCATTATTGGGAGCCCCCAACCCATTATTGGGGACTCCCAACCCATTATTGGAAGCCCCCAACCCATTATTGGGAGCCCCCAACCCATTACTGGGGACTCCCAACCCATTATTGGGAGCCTCCAACCCATTATTGGGAGCCCCCAACCCATTATTGGGAGCCCCCAACCCATTATTGGGGGGGTGTCTCTTCTAAAGTATGCTGGAGCCCCCTCTCCCCCAACTTCGTTTCTCCAACAGGGCGCCCCCCCCAAAAGACACCCTCCCTCTTTCCCACGATCCATTTACTCCCCCTCCTCTGGACTCTCCCCCGCCAATTAGCACCAGCCACTGTGGGGGAGGGAGGGGGGGTCCTGCCAAGGTGGGGGGGGGATGAAAGAGGCTTTGCAAGCCCCCACCCATTCTTGGGGGGCGGCTCTTTTAATGCAGGATGGACCCCTCCATACCGGCCGCTCCTTCCCTTTCCCAACCAGGCGCCCCCCCCGCCCTGAAAGATACTCTCCCTCTTTCCCAGAACCAACACTAGAGAGGGACGACCCTCCCCATCGGGCCCCCTCCTCTGAGCTCCCCCACCCATGATTCCCAGCCACGGCGGGCTCAGGCCCGTGGAAGGACCACCCCATCGTGTCCCCTCATGTGGACTCCCCCACCCATGACTCCCAGGGGTCTCGGGGCAGGGGAGGATGGCTTGGGGGCGCCTACTGTTGGAGGGCGGAGGACGACCCATCCCATCGGGACCCCTCCCCTGGGCTCCCCCACCCATGACTCTCAGGGGTCTCAGGGCAGAGAAGGATGGGCTTGGGGGGTAGGACGATCCTCCCCAACGGGCCCCCTCCCCCACCCGTGGTTCCCAGGGGTCTCGGGGCAGGGGAGGATGGGCTTGGGGGCGCCTACCGTTGGGGGACGGAGGACGACCCTCCCTCGCCTGGACTCCCCCACCCATGACTCTCAGGGGTCTCGGGGCAGGGGAGGATGGGCTTGGGGGGGAGGACGACCCTCCCCACCGGGCCCCCTCCCCTGGACTCCCTCACCCGTGATTCCCGGGGGTCTCGGGGCAGGGGAGGATGGGCTTGGGGGCGCCTACCGTTGGGGGGCGGAGGAAGACCCTCCCTCTCCTGGACTCCCCCACCCATGACTCTCAGGGCAGAGGAGGATGGGCTTGGGGGCGGAGGACGATCCTCCCCATCGGGCCCCCCTCCCCTGGACTCCCCCACCCATGATTCCCAGCCAGGGCTCCGGGGGGCGCCTACCGTTGGGGGGCGGGGGCTCCGGCCTCCTCTCCGCGGCCCCCGCGCCGGGCGGCGGCTCGGGCTCCATGGCGCTCAGGTGGAGGGCGGCGGCGGCGGCGGCGTCTCCCCCGCAGCCAGGACCCCTCGCCCGCCGCCCCGCCGCCGGGGGCCCATCGCCGCCGCCGCCGCCCCCCGCTCGCCTCGCGGCGGCCGCTGCACACGGAGGCGCCCCGCTCAGGGCCACGGCCGCCGGCTCCGACCGCCCAACCGCCCGCCCGCCGGTCGCTCCCGCTCCGCCGCCTCGTCCCGACTGAGCGACCGGCCGGCACCGCCGCGCTCCCCACCGCCCTCGCGCATGCGCCGCCGCTAGGGGCACGCCGGGAAGCGTAGTCCGCCGGGCGGAACCATTCCCAACCCCCACACACAAACACACAAACACACACAGAGTTTCCCCCCCGCCTTCCTCTTCACCGCTCGGCCTCCGCCGCCCTTGCCCTCCCCTTGGACCGCTCCCCGCGTCCACGCCTTCCCCTTTCCTCAGTTTCTTGATTCTTCCCCCCCTTTGGTGAGGGTAATGGGTTCGCCCAGCGGTTGGGGCCGGGCGCGTAACCCCGCCCCCTTCGTGAATATTCATTCTACAGCGAGAATGAATTCTCTCTCTCAGCTGGCTCGGGTTTCCCCCGAGGGGAGGGGCAGGGAGGAGAGAGGGGCGTGGCCAAGGAGGAGGAGGAGGAGGGGTTTCGACCCTCACCGGGGCCCACCTCTTCGGGTTGTTGTGAAGATCAACGGGAGCAGCAAATCAAATCCAAGCTTTTATGATTTTTCTCTTTTATAGAAAGGAAAGGAGAATAGAGGTAGTCCCCCCCACTTGCCGGTTCATTTAATGACCGCTCGGCACTGAAAAAAAAGTGACGTGTTTCACTCTCGTGACCGTCGCAGCAACGCCAGGGTCACCTGATCGAAATCCAGACGCTTGGCAACTGACTCATATTTACGACGGTCGCAGCGTCCCGGGGAGGGTCACGCGATCCCCTTTTGCGACGTTCGGACAAGCGAAGTCAACCCCCTTGCACTTTGTGGCATCTTTCGGAGGGGGGGGGGTGCTTAATTTTAGGCTGAGGCAAGTCATCCTCGGTTTGCGGCCACCACTGAGCCCAAAATTTCCGTTGTTAAGTGAGTTTTGCCCCACTTTACGACTTTTGCTACCACCGTTGTTAAGTGAGTCGCTGCAGTTGTTCAGTTGTAGCATGGTCATTAAGGGAATCTGGCTTCACCCCACCCTTGACTGAGCTTGTCGAAAGGTCGCAAAAGGGGATCACGTGACTCTGGGACACGGCGACCGTCATAAATACGAGTCGGATGCCAAGCCTCTGATTTTTGATCACGTGATCACGGGGATGCTGCAAAGGTCGTAAGTGTGAAAAATGGTGAGAACTCATTTTTTTTCAGGGCTATCGTTTTCAGGACTTTGAACGGTCACTAAATGAACCGTTGTAACCCGAGGACTGCCTGCAT
This sequence comes from Crotalus tigris, assembly GCF_016545835.1. Taxonomy (NCBI): domain Eukaryota; kingdom Metazoa; phylum Chordata; class Lepidosauria; order Squamata; family Viperidae; genus Crotalus; species Crotalus tigris. The sequence continues at coordinate 744,362 of NW_024100155.1, forward strand.
TAGGGATTGAGGGGATCCTCAGCATCCCCTTCCCCCCCCTCCCAATCTGCTAAGGATCCATCGGATGGACTGCACGAAAAATAGTCACCAGGGGGCGCCCTCGGACTTACTCTGGGGAGAGCCAGGAATCCTGGCTACAAAAGTCGGGTTCACACGCCATTGCCCTCCTCCCCCCGCATGTAAGTTTCTGCAGGGATATACGGGGAGGCTGGAATTACGGGGGAGGGGAGTGCCCAAGGGCAGGGGGCTGCTCACTCCCCTCGAAATTTGAGGGGAAAGACAGTTGAGTCCCCGCAGCGCTTTCTGTTTAGGCCAGAGAATAGAATAGAATAGAATAGAATAGAATAGAATAGAATAGAATAGAATAGAATAGAAAATAGAATAGAATAGAATAGAATAGAATAGAATAGAAATGGGATAGAATAGAATAGAATAGAATAGAATAGAATAGAATAGAATAGAATAGAATAGAATAGAAATTAGAATAGAATATATATTAATAGAATAGAATAGAAATTAGAGTAGAGTAGAATAGAATAGAATAGAATAATTAGAATAGAATAGAATAGAATAGAACAGAAATTAGAATAGAATATGTATTAATAGAATAGAATAGAAATTAGAATAGAGTAGAGTAGAGTAGAGTAGAGTAGAATAGAATAGAATAGAATAGAATAGAATAGAATAGAATAGAGCTGGAAGGGACCTTGGAGGTCTTCTAGTCCAGCCCCTACTCAAGCAGGAGAACCTATACCATTTCAGACATGTGACTCTTCTTAAAAATCTCCAGTGGTGAAGTACTCACGATTTCTGGTGGCAAGCTGTTCCACTGGTTAATTGTCCTCACTGTTAGGAAGTTTCTCCTTAATTCCAGGTTGCTTCTCTCTTTGCTCAGTTTCCAACCATTGTTTGTTTCTTCTCCTGCTCTCTGCTGCTTTGGTCCCTGCTTTCCTTAAAAAAAAGAAAGAAAGATAGAAGTTGGGATGGGTGCAAAGCTACCCCTGGGGCGTCTGAAGAGACCCCCCCCCTTGGAGGGAGAGGAGGTCGCTGACCAGCAACGGGACAGGATCTCCGGCAAGATCACGGAAACGTCGGCTCGGCCTCGCTTTACCCCGTCTGCGAAATGGGCCCAAGGGCCAGCCACCCAACGAGGCGCGCGCTCCAGAGCTGGTGCAGAAGGCTCCCTCCCTCCGTCCGCCCATCAGCCCGGATCTTCCGCGCTGGCCAGGGCGAAGGGGGCGGGTGGCGCCCCTCCAGCTCAGCCCAGAGGCGGGGGCACCGGCCGGGAAGCCCCTCCTTCCCTGCCCGCCACCCTCCAGGGCTCCCAGACTCAGCAGGCAGAGCCCGGGCGCGCTCGGATAGCGGAGAGGTCCCTGCCCGGTCTTGCGCACCCGTTCTGCCGCTGCCCGGGGGTCGACATGGGCGCCCCGAGGGGTCGGGGGCGCCTGGCCTGGATCGCCGCTCTTCTGCTCCAGCTGCTCGTCTCCTGCGTCCCGGCGCAGGGCAGAGGGAAGGTAGGAGCCCCCCTCCCCCCTGGAATGGGGCAGGGGGTGCCCATGCCCACCCCGGGACCTCCAGGGAGCCCCGGGGATGGGGTGCCGCAGGCTGCTTGGGGAGCCCCCTTTGACATTGGGGGGGGCTCTGCGCCCCTCGAACCCAGAGCCTCGCCTCGTTTGGCTTCGCGACTTGTCCATTTTCAATTTTTATTTGCATTTCTCCGACTTTACGCCACCGCCCGGGTTGAAAACGGCCCGCGTGCGCCCTTCAAAGAAACACAGAAGCCTTGAAAGGCTTCCATCAAACGCGTCGTATTGAGCCAACCGGGAATCGTGGCTTAGTGGAGGTCTGGAGCGGGTCTCGGGGTGCCCGTTGCGCCCCTTGGATCAGACAAGCCAACGACCGACTTTAGCCTTTGGGGAACAAAAGCCGGCGGGGGCTGATCTCTTCCTGCCCGCAAAGGCTGGAGAAGCCAGGAGAAAGTCAATTTATTAGAAGGGGAAAAAAAGTCACTTCTTCATTTAAGGCAGTTTTGGAAAAGTAACTTTTGCTGGAAAGGAAAGTGGTTCCCCCCCCCTTTTTTTTTTTTTTTTTTTGCTTGGATCGCCTTCTTTGCTTGGCCCCCGGTGTCTCCCTTTCCGGAGGTGCATGGTGGGTGCTTCTGAACATGTGCAGAGGGCCACACCTCTTTTCCCCAGATGTTTAGGGTTGCTGCTTCTGGAGGCAAATCAACCAGTCTCTTGGGGGGGGGGTTAAAAAAAATAGGTAGGATAAATCCATAAATTAGCCTGAGTGACACCTCCATGGGAAGTAGGAGGGGGGAGCTTTTATTGATTTATTGAAGCCTGGAAGTCACCAGCATCCACCCAGAAGTGTTGTTTGTTTTTTTTTCCTCCCAATGGTGGGTCAATCCCGGCTTGTAAGAGAGGAGGGGGAAGCCCCCCCACCAATCCCAGAACAGCCTGGATCATCTGTGGCAGTTTTTACAGCCGGATCGCCTCCCCCCCCCCTTTTCTCCAGTCAGTAAGGCTGACTCACCCCCTCCATGACTTCCAAGGGACCAATTAAAAGGGGATCCACTGGGTTGCCAAAAAAAAAAAAACCAGATCAGAATTGATTTTCTGCTCCCTTTCTGCTCCCTCCCCCCAGTCTTTATCCCTGTGCAAAGTGAAAGCAGCAACCCAACACACACACACACACACACACATAGACCCGAAAACCCAGGCAAGGGATAATGGCTTTTCTCTGCCCCTCCCCGTCCCCCCATCGCTACTTTGCTTAAAAAATTAGGACCTGGGTGCACAGTAACACACACACACACAAACCAAAGTCCTGCTCTCCGAAATATTTATGCGCCAAGGGGAGGTGGGCCCGGGACCCCGGTTTGCTAGCATTCCTCACCCCCCTGGCGTATTTCACATCAAACAGCCATGTTTTTCTTGGGAAGATAGTTGGAATTGTAAGGCAAGGAAGACGGGGGAGAAGGGAACAGCTCGCCTCCTGGAGTTGTGACTGCTCCATTGCTGGGAGTTTTTAAAAATAGACCGCCATTTGACGGGGATGGTATAACAGCACTCCTGCCTTCACCAGCGGGGTTAGACTAGAAGACCTCAGAGGTTCCTCCCTGTCCTATAAGTCTAGCTTCTAAGGTGCTGCCGTGTTGTCCCTTCTCCCCGTGGTGAAATCCAAGAAATAAAATGCACCAACTTTTTCAGGTTGTCGAGATGCTGGCCGCTACGGAGATGCCCAGTTTTGTAGGGAAATTTAAAAAAAAACAGAGAGAGAGAAAAAAAACCTTAAAATAGTTGAATATGTAACTGTGCCGGGAGACAGAGGCGCGAAATGGAATGCAGGCAGTCCTCGAATTTCAACTGTTCATTTAGTGACCGTCCAAAGTTACAACGGCGTTGAAAAAAGTGGCTTGCGGCCATTTTTCACACGGCCCTTGCAGCATCCTTGCAGTCGCGTGATCAAAATGCAGACGCTGGGCCACTGACTCGTATTTATGACCGCCGCAGTGTCTCCCGGGGTCACGTGACCCCTTCTGGTGACCTCCTGACAGGCAAATTCAAAGCAGATCCGCAGAACGGCCGGGTTACTCGCTTATCAACTGCGGTGTTTCGCTTAACAAAAACGGCGAGAAAAATGGTAAAACGGGACAAAACCCACTTAGCAAATTTCTCCACTTAGCAACGTAAAAGGTTTTGGCCTCAACCGTGCTCATAAGCTGAGGACTAACCCGCATCTATTCTTTCCATGATATGTAATAATAATAATAATAATAATAAAGTTGGAAGGGACCTTGGAGGTCATCTAGTCCAACCCCCTGCTCAGGCAGGAAACCCTATACCATTTCGGACAAATGGCTGTCCAGTCTCTTCTTAACAACTTCCAGCGTTGGAGCATTCACCGCTTCTGGAGGCAGGCGGTTCCACTGGTGAATTGTTCTCCCTGTCAGGAAGTTTCTCCTTAGTTCTAGGTTGCTTCTCTCCTTGGTGAGGATTCCCTGTCAGAAATAGTGTAGGGTCTCTTGCTTTGGGGGGTTGGACTAGATGACCTACAAGGTCCCGCCCAACTCTTTTATTCTAATTGAAAAAAAAAATCTGTAATTTTTAGGAGGAGCTGATGGATGGAGGCAACTTTTCATTTCTCCTCGGGATCTCCTGGAGAATGTTTACAGCCTTTCCCGCCCCCCCCCCATGGCAACACAACATTAACTGCGCCACTCCGTAAATAGGCCGTGGGATAAGAGTTAGGCAATCTTTAAAAAAATGGTTTGCCAAAGACCGCCTCGTCCCAAAATAAATCATCCTGGTTTGTCTTTTTCCCACTCTTCTCCAGTCCATTGGCAGCTGGAGTGGGGAACAAGCCCCACCCCACCCCACCCAAGGACATTTTTTTCGGACAGCTGCAAAGATTGAGCACGCTTGTTGGGTGGGAAAACTGACAGGGTGCGAGGCAGGGAGGGGCTGCGGGCACTGACCTGCATGCCAAAGGCTTCTGGGATGCCCTGGATTTATAAACAGTTGAAGGGACCTTGGAGGTCTTCCAGTCCACCCCCTGCTCAGGCAGGAGACCTAGGCCTAGACCAATTCAGACAAGTGGCTGTCCAGTCTCTTCGTGAACACTGGAAGTTTTTAAAAAGAAAGTGGACAACCTTTTGTCTGAAATGGTATAGGGTTTCCTGCCTGAGGGTTGGACTAGATGACCTCCAAGGTCCCTTCCAACTCTGTTATTCTATTCTATTCTATTCTATTCTATTCTATTCTATTCTATTCTGTATTTTATTTCTATTCTATTCTATTCTATTCTATTTCCTTTTCTGTTCTATTCTATTCTAATAATTCCTATTCTCTTCTCTTCTCTTCTAATAATTTCTCTTCTCTTCTAATAATTTCTCTTCCCTTCTCTTCTCTTCTCTTCTATTCTAATAATTTCTATTCTATTCTATTCTATTCTGTATTTTATTTCTCTCCTCTTCTGTATTTTATTTTATTTCTATTCTATTCTATTCTGCATTCTATTCTATTCTATTCTATTCCTATTCCTTTATTCGATTCTATTCTATTCTGTATTTTATTTCTCTTCTCTTCTGTATTTTATTTCTATTCTATTCTATTCTATTCTATTCTATTCTATTCTATTCTATTCTATTCTATTCCTCTATTCTATTCTATTCTATTCTATTCTATTCTGTATTTTATTTCTATTCTATTCTATTCTATTCTGTATTCTATTCTATTCTATTCTATTCCCTGCAGTGTTGCTGGGCTAGAGTAACTCCGTTCCTCCCTTTGGGAGAACAAAGCTTCTGGCTTTGTGCCACTGACGTCTCCGGACACCACCTGCTCCTTGTTTCAACCCCCAAGGATTTTTGCTCTTCCGCTGCTGCAGATTCCAAGCCCAGGCAGAGCTTTTTCGGCCATGCCACCTGTGCACACAAGCCCCAGAGAGGGGGGAAGACTTCGGCTTCCCCAACGCGGGTTAAGCGGCTTCCGCACAGCAGTGCCAGCAGCCGGGTCTCCCCAAGGACGGCCGTACCACACCCTGCTTTGGAGCGAAGCTTCTGCTGGTTGAGAGTTCCTTGTTCCCCTCCCAGTTCCTGGCCGAATCCATGTGATTCCTGTTTATGGAAGCCGTTCGCAAGACATTCCAGGGGTGTGTTGTGTGTCTGTGCCAATTCACAACGGCCGTGGCACAACTCACCGCCGGACAAGAATTTGCACTCATGCCGAAGAAGCAGCGGAACAGAACCGCTAACGAAAGGATGCCAACGGAGGGGACCGTGTGAAATGGGAACGGCAAAGATGAAAATGTTTTATTTTATTTTGAAGCGTTAAATTGAACTGTGAAAATTGTCCCCCGGTGAGTTTGCCCCACAGCACGTTGGCTATGGTGTGTTGTGGCAAGTTGTTTCCCGTTCCGTTCCAGGGGGTAAGTTTCCAAAGCCCCTGAAGGCAGGACAAGAAGCAGCGGATGGAAACTAATCAAGGAGAGAAGCAACCTAGAACTAAGGAGAAACTTCCTGACAATGAGAACAATTAACCAGTGGAACCACCTGCCTCCAGAAGCGGTGAAGGCTCCAACACTGGAAGTTTTTAAGAAGAGACTGGACAGCCATTTGTCCGAAATGGTATAGGGTTTCCTGTCTGAGCAGGGGGCTGGACTAAATGACCTCCAAGGTCCCTTCCAACATTATTATTATGGATCATCGCACAGTCAGCCAGATGTTCAGACTGGATTTGGCATTTTGTCTACCTATCGAGTCCTTACCCAGGACTTGGGATAGGCAGACGTGGATGTTTGATGGTATTACAGATATCGTCGCAGGATGAAAGCAGTTCCTAGTAAGGCTGCCTTTTGCAATTGACTAATAGCGAATTTGTCAATGCTGATGATGGTGTTCTCTGCGTCTGTTAGGTCTCCAGAGCTAAAAAAGCTCCCTTCACTTTTTTTCTGTCTGCCACCTTAACTGGTTCCACTGGTATCCCAGCCAGCAGCAACCTTGTTATAGTGGGGGAAATGGTGAGAGTGGAAGAATCACGTGGCACCCTTTTCCCAGGCTTGCCCCAAGGAACTCTTGGAGCAAAAACAGGTTTTCTGCTTCTAAAGCCACTTTGAACATTATTGGGAGTGTGATGAGCCAGGGAACGGGGGTTCCCCCCATTCCCCCCCCCCAGTTTCCTTTCTCTTGGCACCGAGATCTGTGAGCCCGCCGTTCTTTGATGCGGTGCCTGGACAGCTGTGTGGAGCTTCCTGGCCAGATGTGACCTTTTCTGATCCCTCCCATGTAGGCCTTTGGAGACCCGGATCAGCATGTTCGCATGACCTCCGAGGGCTCCGACTGCCGCTGCAAATGCATCCTGCGCCCGCTTGGCAAAGCTGCCTGCGCCCGTCTCCGAGAAGGTAGGCTCTCCTGCCTGAGCAGGGGGTTGGACTAGAAGACCTCCAAGGTCCCTTCCAGCTCTGTTATTCTATTCTATTCTATTCTATTCTATTCTATTCTATTCTACATTCCATATTCTATTCTGTTCTGTTCTGTTCTGTTCTGCTCTATTCTATTCTATTCCATTCCACTTCCATATTCTATTCTATTCTATTCTATTCTGTATTTCTATTCTGATTTGTTTCTATTCTATTCTGTATTTCTATTCTATTCTCTATTTTCTTCTCATCTCTTCTCTTCTCTTCTATTCTATTCTGTATTTCTATTCTGATTTTATTCTATTTTATTCTATTCTATTCTGTATTTCTATTCTATTCTCTCTTCTCTTCTCTTCTATTCCTGTATTTTATTATTCTATTCTATTTTCTATTCTATTCTATTTTCTATTCTATTCTATTTTCTATTCCATTCTAAGGCAGCCGGAGGGGGGAGGACTTCTACACTGTGGAGACGATCAGCTCAGGGGGCGACTGCCGCTGCTCCTGCACGGCCCCCCCAGCCTCGCTCAACCCCTGCGAGGACGAGTGGAAGATGGAGAAGCTGAAGGAGCAGGCCCCCGAACTACACAAGGTATGGAGGGGGCAGAGGCAGAGGGTAGCCCTCCCCAGTTGTCAGAACCCCGCAGGTGCACCCCAGAGGTGGTGCAAGACCCCTTCGCTGTCCACCCCCCCAGGCTGAATGGAGCCCCTGGTGATTGGGCCATAGTCACCCAGCCAACCTTCATGGCTAAGGCAGGACTAGAACGCACTCTCTCCCGGTGACTGGCTGAAAGTCACCCAGCTGGCTTTCATGCCTTAAAGCAGCACTACAATGCCCAGTCTCCTGGGGACTGCTCCAAAGTCACCCAGCTGGCTTTCATGGCCAAGACGGGACTAGAACTCACCGTCTCCTGGTGATGGGCCCGAAGCCACCCAGCCGACTTTCACGGTTAAGGCGGGACTCGAACTCACCACCTGTGCCCCAACCACTGCTCCCCGCTTCCTCTGCAGCTGCAGTCGGTCATCGACCTGCTGGAAGGAGCCCTCTACAGCATGGACTTGTTGAAGGTCCATTCCTACATCGACAAGGTGGTGGAGCAGATGAACACCTTGGAAGAGGTGACCGCCAACGTCTTGGGGTTCCTCCTCCTTTAGCAGCAACTGGGTGGGTTTAGAGAAGGTGGAAGGGCAGGGGGAGTGAGGAAGGGGGTCTCCTTCATCCCTGGAGATCATATGTCCCGCTGGAAAAAGCCGGGATCTCTTTTCCGCTGACCCCGGATTTAAGTGATCATTAAAGTAGGTTCTGGATAAAGGATGGGGGGGGGGGAACAAGAGCTGCTCACCAGCAGAACCTGAACATGATGAGATGACTTGCAATGGGTCTGTTTGAGCAGACCATGCTGGTTTGGAGTTCCTGAGCCGGGCTGGACTACATGGCCTCTAGGATGCCCTGGGTTTCAGAGGCTCCCCGAGAAAGGGGAAAGGAAGTCAGGAAGGCTGGTTAACTGAGTCAATGCAGTATAATATTAACATACTAATGTTATTATTCTTACTTATTATTATTAATAATAATTAATATTATCACCCCCACACACACACTCGATCCCTTCTCCCCACCCCAGACGGTCAAAACCAACCTGAGCCGCGACAGCAACGTGGTGAAGGAGAGCGTCATGCACTTGAGTGACCAGATGAGGCGCTACGAGAACTACTCGGACATCATGGCGGGCATCAAGAAGGAGCTTTCGAACCTGGAGCATCAGCTGCTGCAGAAAGACGCGGCCGTCGCAAGCCCCGAACTCAAGGCCCAGGTTAGTCCCTGTCGTTCTGGTTGGAACTGACCGGTCAAATCCATCTCCTTGAAAATTTGGATCCGTTTATCTGTTTGTCCTTCCTTCCTTCCTTCCTTCCTTCCTTCCTTCCTTCCTTCCTTCCTTCCTTCCTTCCTTCCTTCCTCCTTCCTTCCTTCCTTCCTTCCTTCCTTCCTTCCTTCCTTCCTTCCTTCCTTCCTTCCTTTCTTTCTTTCTTTCTTTCTTTCTTTCTTTCTTCCTCATTCTTCTGGAAGTTTTTCTCGCCCGCCCTGCTTGCCTTGAGTTTGCACTTTGTTCCTCTTCCCTCCCCTTCGCTTTGTCCTTTCGTGCTGCGTCTGTTCAGACCAAAACGGCTTTATCACAGCCTGGTTTGCAGGCACAGATCTGGAGAGTTAAACTGAAGGCTGGACAAGGAATAACGGATGGAAACAGGTCAAGGAGGGATTCAACCTGGAAATAAGCAGAAATTTTCTGAAATGTTGGAGGTCTCCTGCTTGAACTAGATGACCTACAAGATTCTATTCTATTCTATTCTATTCTATTCTATTCTATATTCCAATTTCTATTCTATATTCCAATTTCTACTCTGTTCTATATTCCAATGTCTATTCTATTCTATTCTATTCTATTCTATTCTATTCTATTCTATATTCCAATTTCTATTCTATTCTATATTCCAATTTCTATTCTATTCTATATTCCAATTTCTACTCTGTTCTATATTCCAATGTCTATTCTATTCTATTCTATTCTATTCTATTCTATTCTATTCTATTCTATTTTCTATATTCCAATTTTTATTCTATTCTATATTCCAATTTCTATTCTATTCTATATTCCAATATGTATTCTATTCTATTCTATTCTATTCTATTCTATTCTATTCTATTCTATTCTATTCTATTCTATATTCCAATTTCTATTCTATTCTATATTCCAATATGTATTCTATTCTATTCTATTCTATTCTATTCTATTCTATTCTATTCTATTCTATTCTATTCTATTCAATTTCTATTCTATTCTATTGTCTATTCTATTCTATTCTATTCTATTCTATTGTTATTCTATATTCCAATGTCTCTTCTCTTCTCTTCTCTTCTTTTTTCCCCTGAGCCTCTGCGTTGTTCCCAGTTTGTGTTTCTCTCCCCATCTTAGGACCCTGCAGGACGCCAGGAGAGCGTTCAGAAATATCCCAGTCCTCGGAAAAGCCTGGGGGACAAAGAGACCCCCAGAATTCCCAAGGAGAAGTCCCTCAAGGCAGAGAAACTGAGGAAGGAAAGTGCCAAAGGGAGGAAGGGGCTGCCACTGGCCAGTTCCAAAGCCCACTCCTCCGGGCAGGAAACAGTCATCCGGGGTGTTGTGTACTACAAAGCGGGACATCGAACGGAAGCTGAGGGGGTGGCGAGCAGCCGTGGTGAGTAAGGGGGAGGGCAGGGGTCCCAGGGAGCTGCCCCCCCCCGAATTTTGCCAAATCAAATGCAGTTTGGTTATTACAGTACAAAAGTAGTCCTTGACGCACGACAACGGAGCCCAGCTTTTTCGCTGCTAAGTGAGACACGCGTCACGTGAATGCTCCCCATTTTACCGCCGACCTCGTCACGGTCAATTGCTGCAGTTGTTAAGTCAGTAACCTGGTCGTTAAGCGAATCTGGCTTTCCCCCCCCCCCCCCGACTTGGCTTGTCAGAAGATCAGAAAAGTCACACGTGATCCCTCTCTGCGACGGTCGTAAATACGAGTCAGTGGCCAAGCGTCTGAACGTTGATCACGTGACCGCAGGGGGTACTGCGATGGTCATCAGTGTGAAAACGGTCAGAACTTCGAACGGTCACTGCTGTACGTCGAGGGCGATTTGTACGAGTCGTCCTCCACTTACGGGGACTGGAATTTCCGTGGCTAAGCAAGTCGGTCGCTTAAGAGAGTCACGCCGGATTTATCTGACCTTTTCCCCCGGGGCTGTTACGCACATCGCTGCCGTTAAATTAATCCTGCGGTCCTTAAACGAATTCAACTCCCCCCCCCGCCTCCTATTGGCCGCCACAGGCTGGGAAGGTGGCCCGTGGTGGGTCACGTGACCCCGGGGCGCTGCAATCCCCGTGGCTGCCACGTGCCCAAAATTCTGATCCGACAAGCTTGCCGAGGCTGGGAGGGTTTTAAGTGGGAGGACCAGTCCTAGTTCACCCCCCCCTTTTTTTTCATTTGCCATTGTAGCTTTGACCAATGTTGTAAGTTGAGGACTGTCTTTGGGGCTTGCTAAGAATGCTCTTTTCTGGCAGAAAACCTTGGGAAGGAAGCTGGATCCAAAATGGCTGACCCAGAGACCCTCTCCAGAGCAGGAGAAATCCCTTCGACGGCTTCCCCTGCCAACGCCACCTCCGTGCCCATCATCCCCAGCATCGGCGCCATGCTCCAAAGTCGGTCTGGTGCCCCTCTGCTGTCCAGGAGGCGTGGCCACGTCCCCGAAGTCCCTCCCACGCCCAGCCACGGTAGGTGTGAACCCTTCCTCCATTGGGGTTGGGTTGGGTTAGGAAAGCCGACGCAGTCCTGAGTTGCATTAAGAGAGGGATTCAATCAAGATCACGTAAGGTGCTAATACCCCGCTGTAAAGCCGTAGTAAGGCCACACCTAGAATACTGCATCCAGTTTTGGTCTCCACACTATTAAAAAAGACGTTGAGACTCTAGAAAAAGTACAGAGAAGAGCGACAAAGATAATCAGGTGGACTGGAGGCTAAAACAGATGAAGAACGGCTGCAAGAACTGGGCATGGCTAATCTAGCGAAGAGAAGGACCAGGGGACACATGATTGTAGGGTTCTAATATTTGAGGGGCTGTCACAGAGAGGAGGGAGTCAACCTATTTTCCAAAGCACCTGAAGGCCAGACAAGGAACAACGGATGGAAACTGACCAAGGAGAGAAGCAACCTAGAAATAAGGAGGAATTTTCTGACAGTGAGAACAATCAACTGGTGGAACTGGAGTTGCCTTCAGATGTTGTGGGAGCTTCATCGTTGGAAGCTTTCAAGAAGAGACTGGACAGCCATCTGTCAGAAATGGTGTAGAGTCTTCTGCTTGGGTGGGGGGTTAGACTAGATGATCTACAAGGTCCTAACTCTGTTCTATTCCTGTTCTATTCCTTATTCCATTCCTTATTCTATTCTATTCTATTCTATTCTATTCTATTCTATTCTATTCCATTCCATTCCATATTCTATTTTCTACTCTACTCTACTCTACTCCACTCCACTCCATTCTATTCCATTTCATATTCTATTCCATATTCTATTTTCTACTCTACTCTACTCTACTCTACTCTACTCTACTCTACTCTACTCCACTTCACTCCACTCCATTCTATTCTATTTTTCCATTCCACTCTACTCCACTCCACTCCATTCCATTCCATTCTATTCCATTTCGTATTCTATTCCATATTCTATTTTCTACTCTACTCTACTCTACTTCACTCTACTCTACTCCACTCCACTCCACTTCATTCCATTCCATTCTTACTTCTGATGGAAAGAAAGTGGGTTGGGGGTCTCCTTCAGTAGAGCTGTGCAGGCCCCTGGAACAGAGCTGGCAAACGTGGCAGGGTGGGGTGGGGCAGCCTGGTTGCCAATCCTTCCCATCCTCTCCGTTGGACCCACAGCACCCAGGGCCTCCTGCGAGGGGACCCTAAAGGCGGTGGAGCCCCCCCAGGAGCAGCACAGCTTCGGTCGAAATGAGGGCGCCTGGATGAAGGACCCGGCGGCCTCCGATGACCGGATCTACGTGGCTAGCTATTATTACGGGAACAACCTGCTCGAATTCCGCAATTTGGAGAATTTCAAGCAAGGTGAGAAAGGGTGGAGGGAGGGGAGGATGGGGGTGGGGGTGGGAGGGGGCACCGCACACCTGGGGAGACAAGAGGGGTGGGCTGTCCGTGGACTAAACCGCGGTTTGCGACATGGGACCGATTGAAGGAACCATGGTAGTTTTGCCTATCGTGAGTTGTAGTTTGTCACCACGAGGGCTAATTGTGCAGAACACCCGAAAGGAGACTTAAAGCACCTTCCCACGCAGGGAAGCAGATTCAGAGTTTGCAGAATATATATATATATATATATATATATAAAGAAAAGAGGATTTACTTGCTTCCTTTTTCTCTTGTTGGCTGCTTTGTTCTATTCCTTCCTCCTTTCCTTTCCGACTTCCCTCCTTCCTTCCTCTCATTCTCGTCTCCTTCCTTCCTTCCATTTTCTTCTTCTTTTCCTTTCCTTCCTTCCTCTTTCTCATCTCCTTCCTTCCTTCTTCTCCTTTCCTTTCCTTCTCATCTCCTTCCTTCCATCCTTCCTTTTCTTCTTTCTCTCTTTTCCTTCCTTATTCTCTTTTCCTTCCTTCTTTCTTTCCTTCCTCTCATTCTCATCTCCTTCCTTCCTTTTCTTCCTTTCTTTTCCGTTCCGTTCCTTTCCTTCCTTCCTTCCTCTCATTCTCATCTCCTTCCTTCCTTCCTTCCATTTTCTTCTTCCTTTCCTTTCCTTCCTTCCTCTTTCTCATCTCCTTCCTTCCTTCTTCTCCTTTCCTTTCCTTCTCATCTCCTTCCTTCCATCCTTCCTTTTCTTTCTTTCCTTTTTTCCTTCATTCTCATTTCCTTCTTTCCTTTCCTTCCTCATTCTCATCTCCTTCCTTCCTTTTCTTCATTTCTTTTCCGTTTCTTCCTTCCTTCCTCTCATTCTCATCTCCCTCCTTCCTTCCTTCCTTCCTTCCTTCCTTCCTTCCAAATTTCCATGTCTACCACATCCTTCTTTTCTTCTGCTTTCTCTGCTCCTTTAACGGAGCTGGTGCTTGGCCAGCTCCTTTGCCCAGAGATTTTTTCCATGCATGGTTAAAACAACTACGCAGCAAACTGACAGAGGGGGGGGGGGGAGAGATTGCTATCGGAGATTGTGTGGTGCGCAGCTAAGAAAGCTCTTCTCTTTTTCGGCTGAAATCTGAGCAGGGGTGGTCCTGCACGTTAAAACCGCCTCTTCAATTTTATTGATTTGTTTTTGTTTAGCCAACTTTGTAAATAGTCTGCTCACCGGCTCCCACTGGAATTTAAGACATGCGGATCCCGTGACTTGCTCAAACAATGATTTTGGTTGAGAAACAGATTTTCTAAACAGACTGCGTAGCTCGGACTGCTTTGGAGAGAAGATGCGCTTTTTAAAAGACCCAAGAGGGTGTCAGATGAATAAAGGAATAAATGAGCAAGAGAACCTGTCTTTTCCTTCCTTCCTTCCTTCCTTCCTTCCTTCTTTCCTTCCTTCCTTCCTTCCTTCCTTCCTTCCTTCCTTCCTTCCCTCCCTCCTCTTCCCTTCCTTCCTTCTTTCCTCCCTCCCTCCCTCTCTCATCACTGGAGGTTTTTAAGAAGAGACTGGACAGCCACTTGTCTGAAACGGTCTAGGCAGAGGGTTGGACTAGATGACCTCCAAGGTCCTTTCCAACTGTTCTTCTGCTATTCCTTCCTTCCTTCCTTCCTTCCTTCCTTCCTTCCTTCCTTCCTTCCTTCCTTCCTTCCTTCCCTCCCTTCCTCTCTCATCACTGGAGGTTTTCAAGAAGAGACTGGACAGCCACTTGTCTGAAACGGTCTAGGCCGGTCTCCTGCCTGAGCAGGGGGTTGGACTAGATGACCTCCCAAGATCCCTTCCAACTCTCTCCTTCTGTATCCTAAGGTTGTATGTCTCCCCAGGGCGCTGGAGCAACAGCTACAAGCTCCCCTACAGCTGGATCGGGACCGGCCACGTGGTCTTCCGGGGCTGCTTCTACTACAACCGGGCCTTCACCAGGAACCTCATCAAATACGACCTGCGCCAGCGCTTCGTGGCCGCCTGGTCCTTCCTGGATGATGTGGTCTACGAGGACGCCACGCCCTGGAAGTGGCGAGGCCACTCCGACATCGACTTGGCCGTGGACGAGAGCGGGCTGTGGGTCGCCTACCCGGCCGCAGACGACGGCTACTCCCCGCAGGAGGTCCTCGTGGTGAGCAAGCTGGACGCCGCCGACCTCTCCACGCAGAAGGAGACCACCTGGAAGACCAGCCTCCGGCGCCACGCCTACGGCAACTGTTTCATGGTCTGCGGCGTCCTGTACGCCGTGGACGAGGGCCGCGCCAGGGAAGGCCGCGTGATCTACGCCTACGACACTCACACGGCCACCGAAGCCCACCCCGGGCTGCCCTTCCAGAACAGGTTCGCCTTCACCACCCAGGTGGACTACAACCCAAAGGAGAAAGTCCTGTACGGCTGGGATAACGGCCACCAAGTCACCTACAAGCTGCAGTTTGTGGCTTGAGGATCGGGACCTGCCCCCCCCCAAAGCCACGGGCGGGCGCTCTCCGTGGCCGCAGGATGGCCCCGGCCCCGGGAGGGACTTTGATAGAGTGGATTGGACGCAACAGAGAGGACAAACCTCTCCCTTCGCGAAAGAGCTTCGTGGTGGGAACTTTCGGGGTGACCCCAACATCTGGCAGGATTCGGGGGGTGACGAGCAGTTAGGAAGCTCTTCGTGGCAGGCTTTTTTTTTTTCCCTCCTCGTGAACTTTCTTGCCCGTCGGACGCCCCATGAAAACAATACAGGCAGCCCCCACCTTACAAACGGTTCATTTAGCGACCGCCGGAAGACTTCAGTGACTTGTGGCTGTTTCCCCACACTTAACAACCGTCGCTGGTCTCCCCGTTGCTGGCCATGAAGATCAAAACTCATACGCTTGGCAACTGCTTCGTACTTACGACGGTCGCCGTGATTCACTTAACAACTGTGGCAAGGACGGTCGTAAAATGAGGCAAAAGTCACTGCACAAATGTCTCGCATAGAGACAGAAAGCTGGGGCTCCGTTGTGGCCAAGGGCTGCCTGTATCTCCTATTCTCCTCCCCCCCACCGGGCAGGGGTCTCTGCAAACTTAAAGTCCGCTTTAAGACTTGGGACCCCGACTCCCAGCTGGCTGGGGGATTCTGGGAGTCGGAGTCCCCAAGTCTTTAAAGTGGCCAATTTTGCAGAGAGCCTTCGGGCGTCTGAAAGTCTGTTTGTTTTGCCCACAAGTTACACAATCTTTTTTGTCGCTTTGTTTGGAAGAATGTTCACACACACCCACACACACACAAACACCCACACACGATTTTTTTCTCAGGGAAAAGAAAAAGCTGGCGCTGGTACGGAGGCAGTGCCTGACTCTTAGAGAGGAGAGGAGAGAATAGAATAGAATAGAATAGAATAGAATAGAATAGAATAGAATAGAATAGAATAGAATAGAATAGAATAGAATGAAGGTAGAGTAAAAATAGAATAGAATAGAAATTAGAATAGAAAACTAGAATAGAAGAGAAAATAGAACAGAACAGAACAAAAAAGAGAATAGAATAGAATAAAAAATAGAACAGAATAGAATAGAAGAGAAGAGAATAGAAGAGAAGAGAATAGAAAATAGAACAGAGAATAGAATAGAATAGAATAGAATGAAGGTAGAGTAAAAATAGAATAGAATAGAATAGAATAGAATAGAATAGAATAGAAATTAGAAGAGAAAATTAGAAGAGAAAATAGAACAGAACAGAACAGAAAAGAGAATAGAATAGAATAAAAAATAGAACAGAGAATAGAATAGAATAGAAAATAGAATAGAACAGAAGAGAGAATAGAATAGAATAGAAAATAGAACAGAGAATAGAATAGAATAAAATAAAAAATAGAATAGAATAGAAAATAGAATAGAATAGAATAGAATAGAATAGAATAGAATAGAATAGAATAGAATAGAACAAGATGCAGTAGAATAGAATAGAATAGAGCTGGAAGGGACCTTGGAGGTCTTCTAGTCCAGCCCCCGGCTCAAGCAGGAGAACCATCTCAGACAAGTGACGGATGAGGATCAAGGGGACCAGGGACTGGCCCTTCATCAGAGAGAAATCTGGGCCAGTCCTGGTTAGAAGCTGGTGCAAATTGATATTTTTATGGATTTTTCTCACGCAAAGCATTTCCCCCCCACCCTTAATGCTTTTGCCTGCCAGATGTTGGCTTGGGGGGGGGCTCCGTCAAGATGCTGCAGGGGTCACCCCTAAATGGTAGCTGGCAGGCTGGAGAAAAGAGCTGGCTGTGTTTTAATTCTTTTCCTCCCTTTTTGCTATTTTGGATGTCCACATCCTCGCGCCTCTGCCCACGAGGACTAGAAACTTGGAAAGAGCCGTAGCGGATTTTTTTTGCAGGCCAAGCTTCAGTGGGAGGCAAATATTTTCATTTTTTTTAAAAGTCCTTCCTTCTCTCACCAGTTGCCCCCCCCTTCTTGGGATGGCCAGAGGAATTGGGGTGGGGGCATCCAGCTTTGCCAAAACAGCACTAATCAGTGTGTGTGTGTTGGGGGGGGGGGTTGAGAATGAATTTTGTTAAATTAAAAAATAAAACGCACAACTGACTTTTCTGTTTTAGGATCAGCCAAGAACTGCCTGGTTTTTTTTCCCCTTTCTTTCCCCCCAAAATCAGGAAGTGACATTTTAGCCTTGGAAAATGTAGGTAAATAAGATTTTGATAAGGGGGAGGTGGCAAGGAGAAAGCTGGAAACACACACACACACATCCCCACACACATACACACCTTCTTTGCCATTGTGGGGAATGATGCAATTTGCATTCCCTGGAGCTCAGGGGCCACGGTAAAAGTCCCACGAGGCTCAGCGAGCACCTGCTGAGGACCATGGGACCTGGAGTTACACTGGGCAGAGTCCGGGTAGAGGAGTGGAGGGGGGGGGGAGAAGAGGAAGACAAACTGGGGAAGGCTATTTTGGAGACACCAAGAACGGGGGGGAGTGGGGGGGGAGAGAAATACGCCTCACCCTACAACACGGCCCCTGCTCATGAGGACTGGAAACTTGGAAACGCCCATCGCAAATTCCTTGGCAAGGTTCAAGAGCCGGTTGCTCCTTTTCATCCCTCTTTCCTAACTCTGTTTTCTGCTGGGGGGGTGGCTTCTGTCCCCCTCCCCAGCCTGGCCAGGGCAAGGCCCCCCTCCCCAAAACCGGGAAGGACCTCGGAAGAAAGAGCCCAAGTATCTGGCTCCAGATGAGGTCATTCCTTCCACGAAGACAAACTCAGCTTTTGACACCCCCGCGGCCGTCGCCCACAACTGGGGTGGGGGGGCACCCTGGAGAATTTGGCAACCTTTGGCCCGGCGGTCCCATGTTTCACAGCAGCCCTTTGTTCTCTCCGGCCCAGCTGGTGCCAGGGGGTGGGAGAGGGACTCTTGGGAAGCGCCCTCCAGCGAGGCACAGCCGTCCTTTCGAGGGCACCCCCAGCCCCGACTGCCCCCAGTTCCATCCTGAAGGATGTTCCTCTCCTTCCTGTCTAGAAAAATAGGGGCTGGCGGGCAAGCAGCCCCCCACTCAAGGGCCTGAGGGCCTAGGGCACCCCGTCGGGCAAGGGCGGCCTTGGGGCTCTCCACGCCCCACAGCTGTGAAAGCTTTCGTCGGGGGTCCTTCGGCGCTGAGGGGTGGCATCTTGCCAAGGCCAAGGCGGGCATGGAGAAGACAAAGCGACACCCCCGGGAACAGCAAGGTCAGCCCTGCAGGGCTGCCCAGCCAAGGGGTGGGATGACTCTCACTCCCCCCCCCCCAGGGCAGAAGGCCTGTCAATCGACATCTTTGTTCTCCTGCCAAAGCTCTGAGCGTCTGGCGGAGGGCACTGCTCAGATTTTCCTCTGGCACCGTGCCAGCCTCCCCCCCCCCACTTGGTGGACAGGTCACCCGAAGTCAAACTCAGCTTGCTGCCCTGGATGCTTGTTTGCCATCAAAGGCAAGCCCGGGAAGGGACAGGAAACCCTTTTGCAAAAAAACAAAACAAACGCCAAAGGTTTCCAACATACACGCAAACCGCACATTGGTGGTGTCTTGTCTGCAACCGTCAGGCCTCCCTCTTCCATCCTGACAGAGGCTGGAAGCGAGGGGGTGGTGGTGAAAGACACACACACCCCCATTCCAGAGGGGTCCTCAGCCCCTCTGCGTAGCCTCTGCGCTAGCGCAACACCCACTATCCTGGTTTATCCAAGACCTCCCCCCAACTGCTGGATTCACACAACGTGGAAGCCAAGAGAAGACCGCCGGATCAGGATGGTGTGGCCGTAAACCACGATTCAAGAACTGGATTACGGATAATCTTCCAATTACAAGAGTTCATTGAGTGACACTCCGAGGTTACGACAGCCCTGACAAGGGACTTATGACCGATTTTCCACACTGACGACCGTTGCAGCCTCCCCTGATCCAAATTTGAACATTTGGCAATTGACTCCTCTTTATGACGGTGTCACTGTCCCGGGATCACACGATCCCTTTTTATCCACTTTCTGACAAGCAAACTCAACAGGGGAAAGCCAGATTCGTTAACAACGGGGTGACTAATTTAGCAATTGCAGCTTAATCACCGTGGCAAGCAAAGTTGTAAAAAATGGGGCAAAATTAGGAGCAAATGTCTCATAGCCACAACAATATTTGGACTACCTGTGTACTTAGAAAGCCAGCTGCTAGGTATTTCCCCAAAGCCACCAGCCTACAAAATTCTAATGAAGGCAGGACAAAAAGCAAGGGATGGAGACTCATCAAGGAGAGAAGCAACCTAGAACTAAGGAGAAACTTCCTGACAGCGAGAACAATTGACCAGTGGAACTACCTGCCTCCAGAAGCGGCGAATGCTCCAACACTGGCAGTTTTTAAGAGACTGGACAGCCATTTGTCCGAAATGGTGTAGGGTTTCCTGCCTGAGCAGGGGGTTGGACTCGATGACCTCCAAGGTCCCTTCCAACTACTACTACTACTACTACTACTACTACTACTACTACTACTACTACTACTACTACTACTACTACTACTTCTTCTTCTTCTTCTTCTTCTTCTTCTTCTTCTTCTTCTTCTTCTTCTTCTTCTTCTTCTTCTTCTTCTTCTTCTTCTTCTCCTTCTCCTTCTCCTTCTTCTTTTAAACGTGTGCTTGCATTTTTCTGCAGCCATTAGGGCAAAGCAGACATTAAACTGAGGTTTGATCCTTCTATCACCAGGGGAATCTGCGCAACAAAAGCTGCAGACATGGTAAGGATTGCACAAAAGGAAGAAGCGGTGGGGAGAGAAGAGGAAATTGCCAAAGGGGTGGGGGGCAAAATAGCCCAGAAACAAAAACTTTGAAGAGAAGTTTCTGCTTTTTTTTTTTCTCTCTCTCAAGCCAACCCATTCCTTGAGGTCCAGCCCCACGGTCTAATTTTGTGCTGTTGTTTATTGTAAGCTCTGCATTGTGTACGCTGGGTGCTCCTTTCTCTTGAATTCTTCCAAAATAATGTTGACACTGGTCCTTCTCTCTCTCTTCTTTTTTTGGGTTGTTTTTTTTTCTCCAACCACATGTTGACAAACTGCAATTTTCAACTCCGGGAGCCACAAAAGGCCAGCGGAGACAGGAGGGAAGGGGGGAATGGAGGAAGACAAACATCTGCGGACAGACAGCGGTTTGAATCCCAGCCTGATCTGGGCTCATGGATGGACTCTGGGGACAGGAGGGCAAGTCAATCTGGGGACAAAAATGAGACTTTTTGGTTCTGGAGAAAACCCCCGATTTTCCCAGGAGAGAATAATAAAGAAAAAAGAGAGCTGGTGGTAGATTTTCCCAGTCTGCACATCTTTCCAACCTCTGAGTCCCAAAGGGTGTTTTTTTCCCACGGTTCTGATTCAAACTTCTCCCCGCTGAGTTCAGACGAGAATTAAAATTGAAATTCTTTTATTCAATTTCAAACGCGGAGCAGAGAAATCAACACACCTCAGTTTTTGTTCTTCAAAATCAGCCAGAAGAAAATAAAGTGTGTTTTCCAGCAGTTGTGTGCTTTGGTCTTTTGCAACGCAACAGGCTTCTCGTGGAGAGGCTGGGTGGAGGAAAACAGCCCAAGGGGCTGCGTGTTACATACATGTAACGGTGCGCTCTCTGCTTCCGTGGCGGGGGCTAACCTCATCCCCGCCAATGGCATACGGGCCTCAGTTTCTCTGGAAGAAACGTGCAATTCCGCGTGCAATTCCCGAGCATCTATTTCCAGCATCCGGTGACAAAAACTGTTATTTATGGAAGTTTATTTCCCTTGAGGAATTGACCTTCCGTGCCACGGAACAACCTCAATTATGGCGGGGAAAGAAACAGAAATTTATTCCTATCAAACCTGCTATTTTTTTTGGGGGGGGTGTGGCAGATTCAAGGACTACCCTTAGACTTAGACATTGTTCATTGCTGCTTCAACGTCCCATTCTCTACTATTACAATTTAGGATATCTCACAGGTATTCTGAATTTAGAAACGCTTGTGTCGGGGGAAAAAAACACCAAAAAGGTATTTTATTTTATTTTTCACATTGAAACACACCTTCTGCAGCATAATTACGTCGGCTTGTCGAGAGGCTCAGAGTAAATTCTCTTGGAGGAAGACCTACAAAAGAGTTTTCTGGCCATTTGGCAAAGCACAAAACCCCGCAATTTGTTTTGTTCTCCTTTCTAAGGCCACCGGGCTTTGTCACCTGGGGCCAAGTGAGAAATGTTACTACTCCATCACTCTCCAGTGAGGGGGGGGGGGGTCTTGGTCAAGATGCAACATCAGCCCTGGGGCTAAGCAAAGACCCTCTCCAACCTGTGGGAAGAATCCAGAGAAAGAAATATTTGGGGAAATACTAAAAAGGCAGAATATATTTCCCCCAAGATTTTAAAGGCAGAAACCAACAACCCCCCCCCCCAAAAGTCTCTCTGCCCCAAACAGAAACCGGGTCTGCAGAAATGCCATAATCGAAATATATTCTGCCTTTTTAATATTTCCCCAAAATATTTCTTTCTCTGGATTCTTCCCACCAACCCTAACCCTTACCTCATTCGGTAACAAAATGTTCAGGAATGTTAAAGAAGAGAAGGACAAGGGGGGACATGATAGCAGGGTTCCAATCTCTCAGGGGCTACCCCAAAGAAGAGGGAGTCAAGCTATTCTCCAAAGCACCTGAAGGCAGGACAAGAAGCAACGGATGGAAACTGATCAAGGAGACAAGCAACCTGGAACTAAGGAGAAACTTCCTGACAGTTAGAACAATTAACCAGTGGAACCACCTGCCTCCAGATGGGGCGAATGCTCCAACACTGGAAGTTTTTAAGAAGAGACTGGACAGCCATTTGTCTGAAATGGTGTAGGGTTTCCTTCCTGAGCAGGGGGTTGGACTCGATGACCTCCAAGGTCCCTTCCAACTTTATTATTATTATTAATTATATTAAAATAAGCTCGGAGAACAAACCACAGCCAAAATCTAAAACCTCGGGCTACAAATATTCCCTTATTATTTCTCCCTTTGTCCTCTTTCCTCCAAATCACGCAGGAAATCGGGGTGCACCAGGGACCGGTGGAAAATTTTCAAAGATGGAAGAAGCGGGTGTTAGAAACGTGATTAAAACGCTGAACAAAATTGGATTGGTTAAGAAAAGGGTTTATTCTGCTGAAAACAGAAAAAAAGCAGTTTGCAAAGTGTGGTGAATCTCTGAAACTTTGACAGGGATTTCTGAAACAGAGACCACACTCAAACTGTCAAATCCACAGCATTATGTATACTCCTATCGCCACACCCCCCCTCCTCTTCGGTCCCATTTGAAAGGACCTCAGAGGGCACAATCTTGCAACCAAATGGGTCAAGCGCTTCCTTTGCTGGCGCTGACCAAATAAAGCCTGGTGGCCTTTTGTCCCGAATGCAAACAGAATTCTCCTGCCAATTTTCCTGGGCCAAACTGGCGTCTCTCTCTCTCTCTCCAGGCGTGGCTGCCTTCAATCACTCCCGTGTTATCAACTCTCTTGATTTAAAAGTCCGGCTGCCCCGTTAAGATGTGGCTTAAGAAGAGATATTTCACCAAAGGCAAAATTCTCCACGGAGGCAACAACGTGGTCCACGAGGGGATGTTTCATCCCGCTACAAAGAGCTGTAGAAGAATGTTTTTTTTTTCCCCCAAACATTAAAATACCCAACACTTGAATTACTAACAAACATAGAACCGTCGATCAACGTCATTCGGGAATGTAGAATAGTTAACTTGCTGGATTGCTTTCTGGTAAACAAACTTCCTTATTTTTCCTTCTTTTTTCCACATAAACAAAAGAGGGAAGTCACACGTTCCTTCCTTTCAGAAAGAGACCTATTTTTTTTCCGGTTCTCCGGGGACAAACGGACACATCTACTATCAAGGTTGGCTCGGATTGTCTTCGGTTGGTTACCCCAATCCTCTTCTTGATCTTTGAAACAGACTTCTTGGGCATAGCGAGCGGGTCTTCTGGTGGAGCAAACCTCTTGAGACCTTCTGAGGACCAACTCTTTCCGTTGTATCCTTAATGTTTCAAGGGTTTCCCGGAGGATGTGTTCATCAGGGTAATAACGAAACCGATCCGAATGAAGGTAGAGTTTTTCTCCTGCCAGGCGTTCCTCCTTGTAGGACCTCAACGTCTTGAAATCTTCGTAGACTTCCTTGATGGCCTCCTCCAATTTGAGGAGGTTGAAGTGGCCTTTTTGGTCTTGGACACTTGCCCAAACCACTGTGGCCTCAATGCTCTTCTTCCTGGACCAGCTCTCTGCGACTTCTGTAAGCTGCAATCGTCCGTTTCGGCTCAACCATCTTCCGCACACTTCCATGTTTCCAAATTCTCCAGGAATTTCTCTCGAGTTTTCAGGGGATGGGCGGAAATTAGCCATCCTGCCTGTGCCTGGTGGAAGGAAGAGTGGGGTGGTTGAAAACAGGAGGCTCATTCTGCACCCACCGGACAAGAGTGTCCCCCAATAATTTTACTTATTAACGATCACAGTTGCAGGGCTGCCCAACTCTGAGTGAGTCTGAAGTGTGTGTGTGGAAGGTTCTGCCAAAAGCAACCCATTTTTAAGAAGCAGGTAAGGACAAACCAGGATAAAAATGAGGGCCACTGAAAAAGCCTAACCACCTAGAACTAAGGAGAAACTTCCTGACAGTGAGAACGATTCATTAGTGGAACAGCCTGCCTCCAGAAGCGGTGAATGCTCCAACACTGGAAATTTTTAAGAAGAGACTGGGCAGCCATTTGTTCGAAATGGTATAGGGTTCCTGCCTGAGCAGGGGGTTGGACTAGATGACCTCCAAGGTCCCTTCCAACTTTATTGTTGTTGTTATTATTAAGTTTGCATACTGCCTTGCACCCTTAACTATCCAAATGACGGTCGGTGCGTTTGGACTACCTTCTTACGTGACCAGCAATGGAAATCAAGGTTTGCATTAGCCAAGTTTCGCAGGCCGCGTGCTAAATTCGGGATCTGACCTGATTTAAGAGCGTCGTCTGAAGAGCACCGGAGCCAACAAGGGCTGCAATATCCAAGCCTGGCGTGGGAATTTGCAAAGCGCTTTAGCTTGCAAGAGGCGCCTGAAAGACGTGGCCTGACTGCCATCTAGTGGCGGCAAGGAGCTTCGCAGCCCAGAAAGAGAAAATTGATCACAATGAACCATGATGAAACCTTGATTAGAGATAATGAAGGGGAGAGAAATCAGGAGGGGAGAAGCGGGTGGGTATCAAGAAGAGGAGCCTAAAAAAGACAATTCAAGCCACCGCAGAGAAGAAAGTCGAAATGAGGGATTGGGGGGGGGGGAACGGTTTGCAAATATATTGTTGCTTTTCAACCCAAATCTGTTTCCCAGTGTTTCTAAGGGGTCTTTTTTTTGTTGCTTTAAAACCCAACTTCTTTCATATATTGCATTCAATAGGTAAACATAATTTGGTTTAAAACTGGCTTATGGTGCTTCTGTTCTTTGGGGGTTTGGGATGCAATCTGGGTTTAGTTGCGCGCGACATGTTGATTTCTTAGCACACCCTGCGGCCCACCTTGCTCTCCTCGTCCCGTAGCACGCTGCCCTGGGTGGATCTGGCAAACCACGGCTTCGCCAAATTAATCTCGGTTTCTCCAGCAAGCCCTAAACTGGTTTCAGGTCTGCAAGCTGGAGGCAAGGGGGGGGGGGGCAGAGAAGACGCGCCTGTTCTGCAAGCGGGCCGCCGCGTCGCCAGAGGGCGCTGCTGAGTTCGCGCTGGCCGCGCTCGCGGATGACGACATCGAGCGGCGCCTCAGCGCGGGAGAGAGGGGGCGAGCCCGTTGCCACGGCAACCGCGGCAGGGCGGCCTACACAACCGGGGGGGTTTTGCCTCGTTTTGCCCCCGCCGGGATGTTCGGGGACGCGGCGGGCGGCGCCCTGGACGTGGAGTCGGTGTGGAGGACGGACCAAGGGGCCCGATGCGAGGAGGTGGGGGGCGCCGCTCTGCCCTGCGGGGCGCGGGACTACAGGTCCCATCCTCCCCAGCCGCGCCCCCCCCCGTGAGCGGTGGGGGAGGGCGCTGCTCCGACCCTTCCCCGGCTGGGCCCTGCGCGCGGGGGGGGGGTGGAGGCGGCGATCGCCCGTCCCCTTCCTTTTGGGAGAGGGGACTACAAGTCCCATAGTGCGTAGCGGCGCAGGGCGGGAGGGGGCGCCTCCCTTTGGTACGGCAGCCTTTTGCATTGCAAAGGGCAGGAGGCGATCCTTCCCGTCGGCTTGCCTGGGCTGTGGATGATGGGCTGTGGTGCCATGCCAGCACAAGGGAAGGGATCTGAGCAGTCAATGGGTCTTATAGGGAGGATAACTGGCGATCCTCCGTTGGGGCTGTGGATGATGGGTTTCTGTTTGGAATGGGCATCCTGATTGGGGGCTGTGGATGATGGGGCTTCTATTTGAAATGGTCGCCTTCCGTAGGGGCTTTGGTGGATGGGGCTTCTGTTTGAAATGGCCAGCCTCCTTCGGGGCTGTGGATGATGGGGCTTCTGTGTGAAACGGGGGGGGGGCCTACGGTTGATGGGGTTTCTATTTGGGAACAGCCATTCTTTCTGGAGCTGGGGATGATGGGGCTTCCATTTGGAGCGGCCAGCCTCCATGATGGGGCTTCTATTTGGGATGGCCCTCCTCGCCGGGGGCCGTGGACGATGGGTCTTGCCTCCAGAGCTCCCCGCCCTCTTCCTTCCCGCAGAAGAGCACGCAGACCGTCCGCGTCCGCACGGCTGAACGGCGGGCCCAGACCCGCCACTGCCACGAGGTGGGCGTCCAGGCGGACCCCGAGGCCAGCCCGGCCCAGGCCCTACCCCTCCCGCCGCCTCCCCCGGTGGACTACGCCAGCCTGCGGGCCTTCCTGCAGCGGGTGGAGGAGCCGGTCATCCGCGAGCTGGACAAGAATTGGAAGAGCCACGCCTTCGACGGGTTCCAGGTCAACTGGGCGGACCCCAACGAGACGGTAACGGCCCCTCCAGAACCGCTGGCTTAGGGGGGCTCCCCCCATCCGTCTTCTGCAAAGAGCCGGGAAGGGATCGGGCAGGATCCGCTCCCCAGGCCAAGGGGCCAAAGTCTTTCCCAGTTCACTTAGCGACCGTTTGAAGTTACGACGGGCCTGAGAAAAGGGATTTAGGAGCAATTTTCACACTTGGGACTGTGGCAGTATCCCCAGAGTCGCGTGATTTACATTCGGATGCTTGACAACTGATTCACACTTACGACGGTCGCAGTCTCCCGGGGGAGTCAGGCGATCCCCTTTGGCAACCTCTTGGCAAGCGAAGTCAATGGGGAAGCCGGATTCACTTAGCGACCGTGTGACTAACTTAACGTCCGTAGTGATTCACTTAACAAACGTGGCGAGAAAAGTCGCAAGAAAAGGGGCAAATCTCACTTCGCAAATGTCCCACTTTAGCAACTTAAATCTTGGGCTCGGTTGTGGTCGGAAGTCGAGGACTCCCTGTAATGTCCAGAAGTGGCTCAGCCGACCCTTCCCTGCTTCATGTGCGCATGGGGGGGGGGGATGCAGAAGCTCCAACACAACCAGACTTGTGAGGGGCTGTTATTGCCGCCCATCTTGGCTTTCCGGTGGGACGGATGTCCTGGCCTGGTCCATCTCGCCACGAAATCTGCAGGGGCGGCTCCTCTGCCAGGCCCCCTTACCCCCCCCCTCTTCTCCCTTGCAGGTGTCTTGTGTACACAGCTTGTTGTACCCGGAAGCCCAGGAGCGCAACCTGCAGGTGACCGGCGTCTCCTGGAACGCCACGGGCTCCGTCCTCGCCTGCTCCTACGGCAGGTAAGCCAAAAGAGATGGTAGTCACCCTCTCCTCACGATTCGTATCTATGTCCCTCTCCCAGTTGTCCCTCTGACGGCTGTCTCCCTCCCTCCCTCTCTCTATTACTTTTTTCTTTTTCTTTATTTTTCCTTTCTTTCTTTCTTTTTCTTTCTTTCTTTCTTTCTTTCTTTCTTTCTTTCTTTCTTTCTTTCTTTCTTTCTTTCTCTCTTTCTTTCCCTCCCCTCCTTCCCTCTTTCCTTCTCTCTCTCTTTTTCTTTTTTTCTCTCTCCCTCCCTCTCTTCCTTTTCTCCCTCTTCTCTTTCTTCCAGGCTGGATGACGGAGACTGGAGCGCTGAGAAATCCTTCCTCTGCACCTGGAATCTCGACCGCCGAGCGCTGAATCCCCACCGCCCGGACCTCGTGGTGGAGACCACCAGCGCCGTCCTGTGCCTGGCTTTCCACCCCCAGCAGCCTTCGCTCGTCGCCGGCAAGTACTTCTTGAGGGACTTCCTCTTGGGCCCGGACAGGAAGGGGACTAGGGTTGACCGGGGCACCCGATTCCTCAAACTTCCGGCCAGCGTCTCAATTCTACCTCCTCAGGAGGCCTGTTCAGCGGAGAGGTCCTAATTTGGGACACCGGCAGGCAGGAAGACCCCCTGGTCTGGAGAACGGGCATGACCGACGATACTCACACCGACCCCGTGTATCAGGTACGGGAGGGGGGCAGGGCTGCGGTCCGGCTCCCTTGTGACTTCCTGAGCTCTCCGATTGCTCTTCTGGCCCTCAGGTCAGCTGGCACCGGGACCCTCGTCAGCCGCGCACCTTCCGCGTCCTGAGCCTCTCCACCGACGGGAAGATCCTCGTGTGGCAGGAAGAGAGAGACGGCCTCCTCCGCCCCGTCAGCGGTTTCGCTTTCGTCCAGCAGCAGAGTCCCAGGAGCACCAAGCTCAAGAAGGTAGGGGGGCAGGATCCCGACGGAGAGAAGCTCCACAGCCTTGTGCAGTCCACCGAAAAGCATCTGACGTCACCCGCGAAGCGTTGGGAAGACACGTTTGCGGTCCTAGGCGAGGCCGGCTGGTCGCTTGGATTTGGGAGGATGTTCATCCGAGGCTGTTCCTCACGCAGAACGGAGTCTTGCGGGGAGGGATGTGTATTTTAAGCGGATCCTAAGATCACAATTGTTATCTTTTGTTATCTTTTAAGCCCTTTGCAGACACATCGGTACGTTGTGGGAACGGCCAAATTCTTATGACAGCCAAGCGAGCGTGGCAGGACCGGGAAGGGCCCAATCCCCTGTGATTTCCCCAGTGTCTTAATTATCAGTGTTGTGTTTTTGCTGCAGTGATGCACAGACTTTTTTTTGCCTCCCTCTTTGCTCCTCTCCCCCCAGCATTCTCGAGGAGACACAGTGGTGGGCGTCACGTCCCTCTCCTTCTCCCACTTCGAGCCCAGCGTCTTCGTCAGCGGCACGGAGGGGGGCAGTTTGATGAAATGCTCCACGGCGGTGGATACAGCCGCCCTCTTGCGGAAGGCCAGCTCGGTCCCTCTCAAGGCCCCTGCCCAGTTCAGCTTCTCCTCCCACGGAGGACCCATCTACAGCGTCAGCTGCTCACCTTTCCACAGGTAAGGCCATCCCGAAATCTTCCAGAAAGATTTTCCAAGAACCGACACAATATTGCAACCTTGGGTGCGTTTCTGCCTGCCTGCCATCTCAGTATGGCGGCTTGTAAGCCGGGGATTATAATTTACCGTGTCGTAGTACTCCAGGCAAACGTGGTTTAGAGCAGCAGGTAGCCCTGCTTGGGCTTTTTCTGTCCTTCCTTTCCAGCGGAAAGGGAAAAAATTAAACCTGCTTCTACAGGTGTCTTCTTGAGTGAAGGGGAAGGATACACGTGTCTTAAGAGTAACAACAAACCTGGATTTGAAGCATAGCCATGGGACAAGATTCCTCTGGCTTCAAGACAGTTTGGTCTGCGATTCTGGGCCATGAAAACTTTTTGTCAGTTTCATTTTAGTTTTTAATGCGCAACGGTGACTAGAGAGACGCCTTATGAATTACGGGTGCTTGTAGACTACGGTGAATTCCAGGCGAGGGGTAAATGGAGCCGGCTGTAAATTAGAATAACAAGAGTTGGAAGGGTCCTCGTAGGTCATCTAGCCCAACCCCCTTCAAGCAGGAGACTCTGCACCATTTCTGACAGATGGCAGTCCAGTTCTTTTCTTGAAAGCTCCCACAACTTCTGAATGCTACTCTCTCCTCGGATTTTGGATTTGCTAATCTAAAGCTGCTTTCCCCCCCCGTTTTTCCTTTCCCAAGGAATCTGTTCCTGAGCGGAGGGACCGACGGACACGTTCATTTACACTCCATGCTGCAAGCGCGCCCGCTGCTTTCTCTCCAGTTGTCCAAGAAATACATTTTCAGCGTCAGGTGGTCCCCGGTCCGGCCCCTGGTTTTCGCAGCTGCTTCGGGGGAAGGTACAGTTGCTTTAGCTAACTGTGGGGAGGGGATCTGGATGGGGGTTTTATTTTATTTGCCAGCTTGGCTCACCTCATCCGGGTGGGGGTAGCAAGTTTGGTGCTTAACCCAGCATTTTTCTTACTCGCCATAAGATCCCGACAGTCTGGGATCGTCCCTGCTTTTCAGCGAATCGACTTAATTTCATTCTCTTGCGAAACTGCAGTGATTTTAAATTTTGGCGCCGGCCCTGGATAATCGGAGGAGGAAAAAGCTAGACTTGGGGGAAGAGTCTGTAAAGCAGTGGTTCTCAACCTTTTTAATGCCGCGACCCCCAACCGGTCGTAAGTCGAGGACTACTCAACTGGTGCAGCACCGTTTGCAGACTGGGACTTTTGGCGGGCTCAGCAGGGCAGAGACAGCCTGGACCATTCCTATTGGCTTTGGAAAGCCAATAGAATTAGACTCTATTCAAGAGGGTCTATTCTGTTGGCTTTCAAAAGTCAATAGAATAAAAGGGAGTAGCACAGCTAAGGAAAAGGGGGGAAAAAATGGCGGACTGCGTTGTTTGGCGTGAAATGGTCGTTCGACCCCAAATGGGGTCCCGAACCACAGGTTGAGAACCACTGCTGTAAAGGGTTTGTGTGGTGGAGCCCATCGTTTTTATCTTTTTGGCTCGTTTCCTAGGGGACGTGCAGCTTTTCGACTTTGCAAAGAGCTCGCAAAAGCCCTCGGTTTCCGTCAGGCAGACGTCCGGCCAAGCCGTCTACTGCTTGGAGTTCAACCCTCGGCAGGCTCAGCTCCTTGCTGCTGGAGACGGCAGCGGGACAGTGAAGGTCTGGCAGCTGAGTTCGGATTTCACCGAAGAGGGTCCGCGGGAGATGAGCCATCTCGATCAGCTAGCGAACGAGGTCACCGATTAACACACACCCAGCAACGAATGGTGTTACCGATTAACACATGCCCAGCAACGGTGTGTCTCGGCGTACAGATCCTTAAAAGACAGTCCTGTGTTCACGCAACTATTTTCACACAAGGGCAGCAGTGTGTAAAGGAGAGGGCTGTAAATAAATCCCAAGCAAAAGCACGTCTCCAAGTGGCGTTCTTTTTAAGGCTGCACGGCTTAAGCGAGGGGGGCTTTGCGTTGTGTCGACGGGAGATTCCTCCATGCGCCAGAGGCGTGAAACAAGGGTTCAATTCGGGCTAGCAACTTTTATTGAAGCGCACACCGTGACATTTTTTGTGTTTGTTTGTTTCCTTCTACTAAGCGAAGCGGGTTTTTTTAAAGGTTACACTGGGGATTATTTTCGAGCGACGAGAGGAGGGGAGACATGCAAAGAGCGAAGAGGCCGAAGAAGACGCGAGCGCATTCTCGGGATCCTGGGGGGGAGGGAGGGGAAGCTTGAGGCAAGGGGAGGCGAGCGCCAGGGATCAATTCACAAAGAGGGAGCGTGTGAATTCGATGTAGTCGTAGGCGGAGGGAAGCTCTCGGCCTTTGCTGTCCATGTAGGGCTTCATGTGCGAGATGCAGTAATCCGCTTGTTCCCGGCTCAGATTCTGAAAAGGCGAGAAAGGGTTGGGGAGGTCAGAAAGTCAAAGGGGGGGGGGAGAGAAATCCTTTGGGGTTTGAATTCAGACACCCCAATTATCGGCATGCGTGAGACTCAGTGGGGTAAGCTCTAGGGGTGGTCGCGAAATACAATTCTATCCTGTTTTATCTATCGACATCTTAAAATAGCCGTACTCGGTTCGAGTTTCATTTTAAAAAGGCATTTTATCCCAATTTCATTTTAATTGTATTTTATTTATTTTATTTTATTTCTATTTTACTCCATTCTAAATTGTTTTTACTGCATTTTTAGTATTAACGTGTGTTTGGAACGCTGTACCTTGACGTGGCCCACGGGCTAATCAATAAAGGGATTAAAAGGACAGCCCAGTTCCTGCCTGCCTGCCTGGGTAGAAAACGCCAAGCTTCTTAAAACAGGACGAAGGAACATTAAGCGCTGAAACACTCCTTGTCCTGGAGCTGACAGGATCAGAAATGGTTTTACCCACTCGGTGACCTGTTCCTACTATCTTATTCGGGTTTTTCTCTCACCATCTCTGGGGTGGGCCTCTCTTGCTCCTGCGCTGCAGATAAGCCACAAAATGATCTGCGTTACGTGGGGCTTCTAGCAAATTAAAATGACGTCGAGGGGGCGGAAAGCACCTCCGCTCCTGGAGCACGGCGGTCAACGTTATAAACTAGTCACACGACAATTTGAGGGTGCACCCAGGCAGTCCTCTACTTAGGACGGCCGAGCCCCAAATGTCCTGCTGTTAAGCGACTTTTGCCCCGTTTTTACGACTTTTCTTGCCACCCTTGTTAAGCGAATCGCCGCAGTTGATGCGTCGCTCGTCAGGAGGTCGCAAAAGTGGAATCGCTTCACCGTGGGACACGGCAACGGCCGTAAGTACGAACCAGTTGCCCCGTGCCTGAATTTTGATCACATGATCGGGGATGCTTCGAAGGTAACTGTGAAAAACGGTCATCGGTCACTTTTTTCCAGTGCCGTTGCAATTTTGGCCACTAAATGAAGTGGGCTACCTGAGTAGATTCTAACACCCAATCCCAAAACAGCTTCCCTTACTTGGTAAAGTTCTTCCTTGGTCACGTAGGGCTTGCCCTCCGAGCTGAGGGCACGGAAAGCACTCTCGATCTCCTCGCTGGACTTCACGTTCTCCGTCTCCCTGCTGATCATGAAGGCCATGTACTCTTGCAGGGAGACGTGTCCATCCCTGGGGAAAGGAAAAAAAAAAGAGCGTTGGAGGTGACCAGAGAGGGAATCCTGGGCGTTGAAGTCCACCCACCTTACAGTTCCCATCTTGAGAAATGCTGTCGTAGAGCTTTAGGGGTGAAAAAAAAAAAAAGACACACGTTCCTTCTGAACGCTCTTACCGGTTGGGATCGACCGTGTCGAGAATAGTCTCAAATTCCGGGTCTGGTTCTCCCTCTTCCACCATGGGCAGGTCGTAACCCAGGGAGCGCAGGCAGGACTTAAATTCCTGGTGGTTCAGACGGCCCGAT
This sequence comes from Crotalus tigris, assembly GCF_016545835.1. Classification (NCBI taxonomy): domain Eukaryota; kingdom Metazoa; phylum Chordata; class Lepidosauria; order Squamata; family Viperidae; genus Crotalus; species Crotalus tigris. The sequence continues at coordinate 776,746 of NW_024100155.1, forward strand.
TTATCCTTGTCAAAGTGCCTAGAATGAAGGAAAAGCCACTTTTTAACTTTTTATTGGCTAAATTTTTTTTCCAAATAGGACAGAGGTCCCCAATCTTTCGGCCGCCAGGGACCGGTTCCGTGAAGAGAGGGTTTCCCGCAGACCGGAGGATGCACGTAGTGTGCTGCCTGCATCCCACGGATGGGCTTTTGCTTTTGTTTGTGCAGCCCAGTGGCTGGCACGCCGTGGCCCGGTGCCGGTCCGCGGTCCAGGGTTTGGGGGTCCCCGAGACAGGCTACGGAAGGGATCTCCAAATGTTGCTTCGATACGCAGAAAGATGCCGGGATTTGGAGAGGCTCACCTACCTAATCAGACTGCAGCCAGCTAAGAGGCGCTGCCTCTTCCCAGCTTAAAACTGGCTCAAGTTTTTAAAAAAGGCCTTAGGGGTTTGGCACCCAGGAAAAGGTGTGCAGGCCAAGACCACCCACCCCCCCTAAAAATCACTGCAAAACTCACTTGAACATCATGCTGAATTCCTTCAGAGCTTCTTCGGTGACCCCGGTGGTGTTTCTGAAAAACAGAAAAAATGCGTTCACTCTCAGAAAATCGAGACGGGGCGAAATCTCCTCGTTCCCAAAGTGGGGAGAGTTTCTGCCTCTTTGACTTAAATCTGTTGCACCAACATGATGGTTTGGGGACCATTTTTCAGTTGGCTGGAGGAAAATACACCCGAGAGATGGTTTTGTTTCCCCCCCCCACACCCACCCTCTTAAGGGGAAAATACACTTTGCAGGTTAAAGTGTTGTTTGGAATTGGGTTACAATCTTTAAAGAACTGTCAGGAACTCTCCAGCACCCAGCAAGGTCACGAAGCTGACCCGCTTCCCACCCAACCATTTCTGCAAAGCTAAACCCCCATTCCAGGCTGGGCTGTCTCCCCCCCCACCTGGCCTGTATCTGCTGCTCCAGGTTGTGCTGCATCCTCATGCCGAGCTGATCCAGCTGGTCCCACTGTTGTGCCAGCCCCACCGTGCTGTGCTCAGTGTACTTGTTGTCCAAAATCAGCGCCTCCTCCATGGCTGCTCCAAGGTCTTCAATTTTCTTCAGCTGGCTCCTCATGGCCCGGATCTCCTGGTGTTTGCGCTGAAAAGGAAGGAGGACCGTGCACAAGCCTGCACACACACACACAACACCCCCCACACCAAAGGTAGCAAAGGCCTGGAGGGAACACCCTCTCCTCTCCAATGGCTGCAGCCCACTTGGTTTAACCCCTGGCTATGAATTGCCAAAGGTTTAACCTGAAGCTTCCTATGATTTAGAACCTATTTGTTTAATGACCGTCCAAGGCACTGAAAAGCGACTTATGACGGTTTTGACCCGCTTAACGACTGTCGCAGCATCGCCAGGGTCAAGTGATCGGAATTCGGACCCTTGGCAACTGGCTCATACTTACGACGGCTTGCGGCGTTCCGGGGTCACGTGAACCCCTTCTGGGACCATCGACAAGCAAAGTCAATGGGGGGGGGGGAGCCGGACTGACTTCTCAGCCGTGTTCCTAGCTTAACAATGGCAGTAACTCACTTAACGACTGGCGAGCAAGATCGTAAAAATGGGGCAAAATGCACTTTACGACCGTCGTGCTTAACAACAGCTGTTTTTGGCCCAGTGGCGATCGTAAGGCGAGGACTCCCTCTACACCAGGGGTCTTCAAAGTTGGCCCTTTCATGACTTGCGGCTTCAACTCCCAGAATTCCTCAGCCAGCGTGCCTGGCTGAGGAATTCTGGGAGTTGGAAGTCCACAAGTCATCAAAGGGCCAGGTTTGAAGACCCCCTGCTCTACACAATGCTTGCTCTTTTGTTTAGCTTTTTCCCCCTACAAGGGGGAGATTCGTTGAATCTCTTGGAACAAAATTAGGAAAGAAATTCCAGGTTATCTGCTCTGTTCCTCTTGCTTGAAATTATCTCAGCGCTGATGGGAATCTCCCCCCCCCCGTATTTTGTTCCATCAAAATACACACCTTGGTGGCTTCCAGCTGAGACTCCAGCGTGCCCGATTCTTCCACCATGCAGGACCTGAAGAAAGATTTGGCATCAGAGAGAGGGTCTTCAGCCAGTCCAAGAAATGGGGCTCGTAATTAACACTCTCGCCTCTATTACGGGTGGGTCCATTTAGCTTAATTAAGGCACTGATATACCGAGAAGCAATATGGTACAATGGTTGCAGGCACCAGCCTAGAGAACGTGACTTCTAGTCTTGCTTTAGGCACAAAACCAAACTCCTAGCAGATCTGGATTGTTTAGATTAGAAAATGATTTTTAAAAAACAAGGAAAACAAGAAAACCCCACGAGGAATGAAGCCAAACAAACACACACGCACGCACACACCACCCTCTGTGGTGTTTTTCACGGGAGAAAATTTAGATCCGTACAGACCAGCTTTTGCAACACTTATTAATGTAATCAAATTCACGTATTGTCCATCTGAATGTTTAAGTATCTCTGTGTGGTTTACAAATAAAAACATATAAAATCCAGTTAATGTCTTTTCATCTTGATATCAAGTCTCAAGGAGGGTATAGTGAAGACCTCTATAGTAGAAGCTGTGTCTGATTACTGTGCATGCGTATCCCTGCAGATAAATGCACCACAATCCAGATTGTGCATGTGTACTCCTGCAGATAAATGCACCACACAATCCAGATTGTGCACGCCTATCCCTGCAGATAAATGCACCACGCAATCCAGATTGTGCACGCCTATCCCTGCAGATAAATGCACTACACAGTGCAGATTGTGCACGCGTATCCCTGCAGATAAATACACCACACAGTCCAGATTGTGCACGCCTATCCCTGCAGATAAATGCACCACGCAATCTAGATTGTGCACGCGTATCCCTGAAGATAAATGCACCACGCAATCCAGATTGTGCATGTGTATCCCTGAAGATAAATGCCCCACACAATCTAGATTGTGTACCTGTATCCCTGCAGATAAATGCACCACGCAATCCAGATTGTGCACGCCTATCCCTAAAGATAAACGCACCACGCAATCTAGATTGTGCACGCGTATCCCTGCAGATAAATGCACTATACAATCTAGATTGTGCACCCGTATCCCTGCAGATAAATGCACCACAATGTAAAAATCTGATCTTGCAATGAGAGCGACATAACCAATTTCTCCTTTCCAATGGTTTCCCACTCGCTATTTGAATAAAAGGTTGAGGTTGGAGCAGGCTATCTCATAAATACAGGGAAGAGCCTTTTCAGAACCCAATTTTGGGTCTGCGCCTTTGGGCAACTGGGCAGGGGACTGGATTAAAAGACCCCCAAAGTCCCTTCCAGGCCTAGGACTCTATGGCTAATTTCAAGCCCCATTTCACGAACCAAGGGCAGCAAAAAAACGACAACACGTTCATGCAAATTCTAAAGCGCTGGTTTCTTGATGGGGGGGGGGGGTGTCTCCCTGCAGAGCATCCTCAGCCATCAGATGGAAGCCTGACACACACATACACAAGCCGTGAGTAAAACTGCTTGAGATGAGCGGTGCTCGGCCAACAAGAGGGAGGAGACCCGAGCGAGGTTTTGCACAGCGTTGATAGGGATGGGAAACTTTCCTTGCGTGTGTGGGGGGCAGGAGTTTTTCAAGCAAAGAAAAAACACAAAAATGCTTTGGCATCGGAGATGCAACCGGTCAGGGCTCTTTTTAAAGTGATCCAAAATGATCCATGTACCGGGTGTGTGTGTACTCTACTGTAACGTAAGGATTCTTCTTCCACCCACTCTGCAAACGCCTCATAAATAAATGCATGGCTCGGTTTTAAAACTTTGGAAATGAACCGAAGCCAAAATTAGCAGGGAAGGTGGGGGGGGGGGGAGGAAGTTATCAAAATCCAGATTAAATCCCAACTGGGCAGATGGGCAGGGTCCCAGGGAAGCCAGTTTTGGTTCACTTTGAAGTTCAGAGCTCTGCCCCCAAACATTTGCAGTGGGGAAAATAATAATAATAAATCACAACGGACACTCGGTGCACACAAAAACACACATCTCGGCTACTGTGTGGGCGAGCTTCACTTTCTCGTTGCCCCTGTGGAGAGGAATTGGCTGGGGGGAGGAGGGGGAAATCAGCTGCCAGGCTCACCCCCAACAGTACTTTGCCCCCTTTTGCAACTTGGGGGCAGATTTTTTTTTTTTTTTTCCATTTTGCTTGGTGTGGTAAAATTCCTGGGTGTTTCAGAAAGGATGCTCGTTGTTTTTTTTAAACAGGTGAGTCTTGCTTACAAGGGAGGGGGTTAAGTGTCATCATCAGCGTGGCAGGTAAGTGATCACAAAGCAGTTACGTGGCCTGTTTCAAGGGGGGGGAGGAGTTAAGGGGGAGCCCCCCTCCCACAATCCACCCCCCTTTCTCCCCAAGAGTATCTCACAGTAGTGATCGGTTAGTTCGAAAAAAAAAATTAAAGAAAAGAAAGGAAGCTGAGCCTCGGAAATTAGGAGTGTGCAGTTAAAAAAAAAAATTGAAACAAAAAAAAAATTAAAGAAAAAAAAAACACAGCGAGGTAAGAAAAAGGAGAAAAACCTTCCAGACAGATCATCCCCAACTTCATACTGATAGACGCGAACGACACGACGGTAGGCTATGCTATTCAAAGGAAAGAAACGGTGTGAAATTCCAAAACAGGAGAAGGGAAAACATGGAGAGAAGCCCACACACACATACGCACACACGTGGCAAGGGGACACATGGCTTATAACTCTTGCCCAAGATCAATACTCAAGTGTTCTTTTTTTAGACATAATTTATTTCAGCTTCTCCTCTTAGAATGCTACTAAAGACCACTGCATGCCCAAACAACCAGACATAAATTTTGCTGAACGCTTAGTTTTGTCTCATTTCTCATCTTTTCTCAACTTTCCTACGGTCTTCTCCTATTTGGTTTCTTATGATTGATCAATTGTTGTTTGTAACTTATGATTGGTGGCCATAACTATGATTTATGACCTATAATTTGTTGTTTGCATGTACATTGAGAGCTTATGCAGCGGATATAAATTCCTTGTGTGTCCGATCACACTTGGCCAATAAAGAATTCTATTCTATTCTATTCTATTCCATATATTCTATTTATTCTATTCTATCATTCTAATTCTAATTCTATTCTATTTCTGTTCTGTTGTTCTATTCTATTCTGTTCTGTTCCTTAATTCTATTCTGTCCTATTCTATTTCATATTCTAGTCTATTCTATTTCATATTCTATTCTATTTCATATTCTATTCTATTCCTTAATTCTATTCTGTTCTATTCCTTAATTCTATTCTGTTCTATTCTATTTCATATTCTATTCTATATTCTATTCTGTTTGTTAATTCTATTCTATTCTATTCGTTAATTCTACTATTTCATGTTCTATTCTATTCTTTCTTTTTCCTATTCTATTCTATTCTATAATTCTATTCTATTCTATTCTATTCTATTCTATTCTATTCTATTCTATACTTTCCTGTTCCTATTCTATTCTACTCTGTATTCTATTCTGTTCTATTCTACTCTCCTCTCCTCTCCTCTGTATTCTATTCTGTTCTAGTCTAGATTCTATTCTTCTTAAAAAATACAGGCAATCACTGTGTGTCAGCTTGAAGATGTTTCTCTTCTTGTGCCCACACATTCAATCTAGCAGGTAGCGGGTCTTTGCCAGCCACCCCCTACTAATCTATGGGGTGGTGTCCAGTCAGAAACAGCCGGGGCTGTTTGCAGCGCCAATTCTCCCAAATATCTCTGCAGCACTGAATTCTGAATCCTTGCCTGGTCCTGCTATCTGCTGCTTTGAACCGGAGAAGCTAAGGCTTATCTCGCATGCACGTAGGAGAAAGACCAGGTTGTCCTTTTGTCTCTGAGCGGATTAAGATTTAAGGGACGTCCACACACACTTTCTTTCTTTCTTTCATGGGTGTGCGAGGGAGAGAAGGAGGGGGGAACAGATAACACAACAAGAAAGATATATAATAACCAAGTCGCAATTTGGCTGTTTGGTTGTTGAGTCTGCGCTCGTCTACTCTCCCCGTCCGTTTCCTGCAATCCGAAATGAGTTTTCCAATTCTGGTTTGGAGGCAAACCACGGCTTGTTCTTCTAAGAGAAGCAGCTCAACAATCAAGTCCCAAAGGCCAAATCTCTAGGGCATCCAAAGCAGGTTTGGTCAAAATGCAAGGCAGTACAACAGAGGATAAAAAGGGCTTTTTTTCCCACATCCTCAACGGGCAAGTGAGGACCGACTCCTTAACATGGGAAGCACAAGGAGTTAGGGCAGTGGTTCTCAACCTTTTTAATGCCGCGACCCCCAACCGGTCGTACGTTGAGGACTACTCAACCGGTCGTAAGTCGAGGACTACTCAACTGGTGCAGCACCGTTTGCAGAATGGGACTTTTGGCGGGCTCAGCAGGGCAGAGACAGCCTGGACAATTCCTATTGGCTTTTGAAAGCCAATAGACTTAGACTCTATTCAAGAGAGTCTATTCTATTGGCTTTCAAAAGCCAATAGAATAAAAGGGAGTAGCACAGCTAAGGAAAAGGGGGAAAAAAATGGCGGACTGCGTTGTTTGGCGACCCCCGTGAAATGGTCGTTCGACCCCAAAGGGGGTCCCGACCCCCAGGTGGAGAACCACTGAGTTAGGGTGTCTTTATTTCCACGGGGGCAAAAAGGGAATAAATGACTGGAGAGTCAAACCCACCACCCCAGTAGCAGATGGGTAACCTGGTCAGGACAACGGAGAGGCAGGGAATGAACCCTGGAATCAGGTGATATTGGATCCCCCTCAAGATGTTGGTTTGATGTCTACTAGCAGAGCCCAGACAAGCTCCCCTGGGGAGATGGGAGGTCCTCAGTTCATCAAGAGGTATAAAATGGAGGAAGGAAGCTCACGCTGGCAAGCTGGAGCTGAAGGGAGTACGATAGATCGACAAGGAACACTGGGCCACTATGGTGGACAAGAAAGCTTGTTTGTGTGCACGTGTAGAGAGGGGAGAGGGACAGAAGGAACTTCTCAGGGCTTCGGAACTAACCCCAAATCTTGGACAAGGCTTCCCACAGAGTCCAGACATCAGTTTCCAAACTGGGTGAACTCTGCTAACACAGTTGCCTCAAGCACAGTCATGGCACGAAGAAGCGAGAGCGGTTTGGAAGAAAAGGGGAGATTTATACTAACCCATCGAGCAGGTAAGTTCTGTAGAGCGTGATGGTTCGACCGTGGCACCACGGGAGGAAAACCAAGGAACGGGAGAGCGAGGAGGAAGTAAAAAACAAAACAAAACAAAACACAAAGACGTTAGAAAAAGCAGACAGGGTCTTACAATCCAGCATTTGGGAACTTTGATCTCACTCCCCAGTTCAGATTCTATCCCTCCGATAATGCACTGTGACAGGTAGTCCTCGAACTTACGGCCACAAGGGAGCCCGGCGTTTCTGTGGCTCAGTGAGAAATGCGTTAAGTGAACGTGGCTCCAACGTACGACCTCCCTTGTCGGAGTTGTTAAGAGAATCACTGCGGCTGGAAAGTCGGTTACGCCGTCGTTAAGCGAATCTGGCTTCCCCATTAAGGGGATCACATGACCCCGGGACACTGTGCAACCGTCATAAATACGAATCGGTCGCCAGGCGCCTGAATTTAGATCTTTGGGTTGGGTGAAAAACAGTCGTTAGTCTAACTTTTTTCCCCCAGTGCTGTTGTAACTCTGGAGTGGTCACTAAACGAGCCGTAGTGACGTTGAGGACGACCTGTATTGGATTGGGCAATTTAGCCTGGAAAAAAATCTAAGTGAGAGGGACGTTTTTTTTTTTTTTTCAACGATGCCCCTAATGGTTTTGGAGGTTCTGAAGATGATCAGCGAAGAACTAAGGAAGATGTTTCGTATTTAGGAGAAAAAGCTACCGGCCAACTCTTCCCTTAAGGAAAGTAAGATGTCTCCAAGAAGAAGCAAAGACTGAAGCTCTTATATTGAGCTATACGTGTCTGTGGAGATTCTCAAGTCATCCAGCTGACGGTTGTCCCAAAGGTGCTTTATTTACGAGGCCACTGGACTTTCTCATTTTTCTTTTGAAAACGTTTCGCTTCTCATCCCAGAAGCTTCTTCAGCTCTGACTGGATGGTGGGGAATTGGAAGGATTTATACTCCTTGCAGACCGCTGGTCATTTGCATCCTTTTAGAGGGTCGTTGAGGCCACCTGGAGGTTTGTCTATGTCCTCAGGGTCACTTGACTGGTGCATGTGGGCGTGGAGCCTTCTTGGAGCTGCTGAAAGGACTGTGTTTAGAGGGGGCAGGGATACAGCAACATCTAACTCCAGTCTATAACACAGTCCTTCCAGTAGTTCCAAGAAGGCTCCACGCCCATTGGCACCACTCAAGTGACCATCCAAATGGCTTCAACGACTCTCTAAAAGAAGGCAGATGACCAGCGGTCTGCGAGGAGTCTCAATCCTTCCATTTCCCCACACCCTCCAGTCAGAGCTGAAGAAGCTTCTGGGAGGAGAAGGGAAACAGCCTCAAAGGAAAAACAAGGAAGGTCCAGTGGCCTCGTAAATAAAGCATCTTTGGGACTGAGCTGCAAGCTGCTCCTTTGGTCTAGTGCAGTGGTTCTCAACCTTTCTAATGCCGTGACCCCATAATACAGTTCCCCATGTTGTGGTGACCTCCAAGTGGGTGTGGCTACCAATAAGAGGGAGTAGGTCAACTAGGGAAAAGGGAAAAAAATGGCGGACAACGTGGTTTGGTGACCCCCGTGAAATGGTCGTTCGACCCCAAATGGGGTCCCGACCCACAGGTTGAGAACCACTGGTCTAGTGTGTTGTGCGAACGAGTCACCAAGGCCTGTAATTCTTGGTTTCAGGCTTAGCGTGACGGGCAAGCCCAGCTGAATTAACTCAACAAGCCATGGCTGGATATCTTAAGCCAAGCCAGCCTTGCAAGCAGCACCTGGTCTCCTGAATCCACTGGTGGAAGGCGTTGGCGTGCTGAGCGAACTCCTGCCGCAGCTTATCGTTCTCCTCCTGCCTGCGTTGCTCTTTCTGAAGCTCCAATTCCCGTTCCTGAAATAAAAACAAAAGGAGAGTGGAGCCACGGTCAACCCTTTGTGAGATTCCTGAAGGAAGATTCCGTCCCAGGAAGGCAGGCAGAAGTCCACGCAGGACATCGGGAAGGGATAAACCTTGATTATCTTCTGCAGGTTCCTCCAGGTCTCCTCCAGGGCTTCCATCGTGAACCAGGTGTAAGGGTTGGAGGCCACGCGGAAGCTCTTGATCTGTCGGTCAAGCTCGGCCAGCTGATTGAAGTCGGCCTGGGCGGAGCTGAGCGAGGACCGGAAGGCGTCGTGAGCTTCTCGCAGCGCCTTGATCTCTTCCAGGGAGTTGCAGCGCACGGGGTCGGTCAGATCCTCTTCGGCGTTCTCGAACCAGCTGTTGAAGGCCGAGGCTTTCTTGGCAAAGGTCAGGAAGAGGTCCTCCACCTGGAGAAGAAGACAGCCCTCAAACCTCTGCCAGGGATCAGAGGGGAGCCGCTAAGGATCCAGTTCCCCCGTGCTGGATTTGTAAAAGGAGCGTGTAGAGACAAGACTTGCTGAAAGCTAAATCTTATTTGAAGAAGATTTTTAAGAAGAGACTGGACAGCCACCTGTCTGAGATGGTCTAGGGTCTCCTGCTTGAGCAGGGGGCTGGACTAGAAGACCTCCAAGGTCCCCTTCCAGCTCTATTCTGATTGATTGATGGACTGATTGATTGACATGGTCTAGGGTCTCAACTAGAAGACCTCCAAGAACCCTTCCAGCTCTATTGTGATTGATTGATCGACTGATATGGTCTAGGGCCTCCTGCTTGAGCAGGGGGCTGGACTAGAAGACCTCCAAGGTCCCTTCCAGCTCTAGTCTCATAGACTGACTGATTGATTGATTGATTGAATGATTGATTGAAATGGTGTAGGGTCTCCTGCTTGAGCAGGCAGGTGGACTAGAAGACCTCCAAGGTCCCTTCCAACTCTATTGTGATTGATTGATCGACTGAAATGGTCTAGGGTCTCCTGCTTGATCAGGGGGTTGGACTAGAAGACCTCCAAGGTCCCTTCCAGCTCTATTGTGATTGATTGATCGACTGATATGGTCTAGGGTCTCCTGCTTGAGCAGGGGGCTGGACTAGAAGACCTCCAAAGTCCCTTCCAGCTCTAGTCTCATTGACTGATTGATTGATTGATTGAATGATTGATTGAAATGGTCTAGGGTCTCCTGCTTGAGCAGGCGGGTGGACTAGAAGACCTCCAAGGTCCCTTCCAACTCTATTGTGATTGATTGATCGACTGAAATGGTCTAGGGTCTCCTGTTTGAGCAGGGGGCTGGACTAGAAGAACCTCCAAGGTCCCTTCCAGCTCTCTTCTGATCAAGTTATTAAACCTGAAGCTTCCTTAATTAAAAGTTCAATCTCCCTGAGCCTTTTGCCCACTCTGGCTTGGCCAAGGGAGATTTTTTTTTAAAAAAAAGACTCTCTGGCGAAGCTGAAGGGCCGATTCGGGGGGTGGGGTGGGGGGCACCCCATGGCTTTCCTCACCTTTCTGAAATGTTCCTGGGCCTCCAGGAGTTTTTTCTTCCGGGCAGCCGAGTTGGCCAGCAGCTGGTTCCAGCGCTTCATGAGCGAGGCGTGGCGAGCCTCGATGGCTTTCGACTGGACGTGCTCGGCGGCCAGCAGCTGGTCTTTCAGGGCGGTGATGTTGGCAATGCCTTCCTGGGCAAAGGCATGGAGACCGGCATCAAAGGTCTCCTGGAACGGGAGATGGAGGAAGAGGAGGAGGGAGGTGAAGGCTTGGTCCACGGAAAGGAAGACCGAGGCAACCTGGCTCGCTATGGCCTTCAGCCAAATAGCCCCCTCCCTGCCTTCGTGGCCACACACCTGCTTGGTGAGGAGGGTCTGCACCGAAGAGAGGTCTCGCCCGTAGTCGTCCGTCTTCAGGCTGTTTTCTTTCTCACCTGGGAGATTGGTACTTCATTTGTATCCCACTTTTTTTTTTTTTTTATTATTATTATTATTATTATTATTATTTACAAATAACTCAAGGTGGCGAATGTCTCCAATATGCCTTCTTCCACCTATTTTCACCACCACCCAGCTTTCATGGCTGAGGTGGGACTAGAACTCACCATCTCCTGGTGATTGATCCAAAGAAATCCAGCTGGCTTTCATGGCTAAGATGAGGCTAGAACTCACAGTCTCCTGCTTTTTTGTGCCACGTGCCAATAGGTTTGTTTTCATATCCCACCTTCCTTCCTTCCTTCCTTCCTTCCTTCCTTCCTTCCTTCCTTCCTTCCTTCCTTCCTTCCTTCCTCTTTCCTTTCTATCTATCTTTATCTGTCTATCTATCTATATCTACATCACTCTCTATTTATCTATATCTACATCACTCTACCTCCCTCCCTCCATCTCTATTTACCTCCCTCTCTCATCTATCTATCTATCTATCTATCTATCTATCTATCTATCTATCTATCTATCTATCTATCTATCTATCATCTATATCTATCATCTATCTATCTCTACATCACTGTCATCTATTTATCTATCTCTATCTACATCACTCTATCTACCTCCCTCCATCTATTTATCTCCCTCTCTCATCTATCTATCTATCTATCTATCTATCTATCTATCTATCTATCTATCTATCTATCTATCTATCTATCCATCTGTTCACTCAAGCTATCTGTATCTATCTATCTATCTATCATCTATATCTACCATCTATCTATCTCTACATCACTCTCATCTATTTATCTATCTCTATCTACATCACTCTATTTACCTCCCTCCATCTCTATTTACCTTCCTCTCTCATCTATCTATCTATCTATCTATCTATCTATCTATCTATCTATCTATCTATCATCTATATCTATCATCTATCTCTACATCACTGTCATCTATTTATCTATCTCTATCTACATCACTCTATCTACCTCCCTCCATCTCTATTTACCTCCCTCTCATCTATCTATCTATCTATCCATCCATCCATCTGTTCACTCAAGCTATCTGTATCTATCTATCTATCTATCTATCTATCTATCTATCTATCTATCTATCTATCTATCATCTATATCTACCATCTATCTATCTCTACATCACTCTCATCTATTTATCTATCTCTATCTACATCACTCTATCTACCTCCCTCCATCTCTATTTACCTTCCTCTCTCATCTATCTATCTATCTATCTATCTATCTATCTATCTATCTATCTATCTATCTATCTATCATCTATATCTATCATCTATCTCTACATCAGTCATCTATTTATCTATCTCTGTCTACATCACTCTATCTACCTCCCTCCATCTCTATTTACCTCCCTCTCATCTATCTATCTATCTATCTATCTATCTATCTATCTATCTATCCATCCATCCATCCATCTGTTCACTCAAGCTATCTGTATCTATCTATCTATCTATCTATCTCTCTCTCCCTCCCTCCCTCCCCCCCCATTGGGGATTCTAAGCGTTGCCACCCCTCACCCAGGTCTCTCTCTCTCTCTCTCTCTCTCTCTCTCTCTCTCTCTCTCTCTCTCTCTCTCTCTCACCTATCCATGACTCCACCACGTCTGCTTTCCAGTTGAACTGGAGGAAAGCGGAGTTCTCATCCAACTTGGCCTTCCTCTGAGAGGCCGCCCTCTCCAGATCGGACACTTTGCCCTTCAGGCTCTTCATCCTGGCGGTGATGTTCTCCTCGTGGTGGTTGTTCTGGAGGGAAAGGAGGAGAAACGTGGCCCGTCACCTGTGCCCAACGGGTGGCTTTCCGGACCTTTGCGGAAATCCTTTACCCAGAAAAAGAAGTGGCACCCAATTTTTAAAAAATAAATAAAGGCTAGATTTGGCACGGTGTAGAAAGGGATAGGCGAGGAAAAAGCCTACATGACTTGGCAGGGGGACAGGAAGTGCCATGCATTGATTTTTTGGGTGCACTCTTGAGCTTGGAGACGTTTCATTACCCAACTAGGTGACATCATCAGTGCTAGAAGGGAGTGGGGTTTGTGGAGAGGAGGAGGAGGAGGAGGAGGAGGAGGAGAGTGTGTCCTTGGTGCTCTCTGAACTTGGTTATTTTCTTGGAGATGTTTCAATACCCAACTAGCTAACATCATCTGTGCTAGAAGGAACGGCTGCTGGAATTGGGTATGTCTAGTTTAACAAAGAGAAGGACCAGGGGGAACATGATGGCAGTGTTCCAGTATCTCAGGGGCCGCCACAAAGAAGAGGGAGTCAAGCTGTTCTCCAAAGCACCTGAAGGCAGGACAAGAAGCAACGGATGGAAACTAGTCAAGGAGAGAAGCAACCTGGAACTAAGGAGAAACTTCCTGACAGTTAGAACAATTCACCAGTGGAACAACCTGCCTCCAGAAGTGGTGAATGCTCCAACACAGGAGGTTTTTAAGAAGAGACTGGACAGCCATTTGTCCGAAATGGTGTAGGGTTTCCTGCCTGAGCAGGGGGTTGGACTAGATGACCTCCAAGTTCCCTTCCAACTTTACTATTATTATTATTATTATTAAGGGAGTGGGGTGTGTGGCGTGAAAGAGGAAGAGGAGTGGAGAAGGAGAAGGGGAGAAGGAGGAGTACTGCGGGGTGCTTGGGGTTCTCTGAGCCTGGTTCTTTTTCTTGGAGATATTTCATTCCCCAACGAGGTAACATCTTTTAAGCGGGAAGCTTCCAGCCACAAGCGTCCCCTCTGATCTTGTCAGGAGCGACTGCCACACAGCCTTTGCCCTGATCTTGGCCCGCAAGAAGCAGGGAGAGTGAGTCCACCAAGGGCCTGCTGAGTCCCTCTCACCTTCTGGATCAGGTCCTCGCCGTTGGCACAGACGTCGTTCACCCGGTCCTTGTGCACGGTGAAATCCGTCTCAAACGCTTCGTGTTTCTTCAGCAGGCCCTGCAAAGAGAGGATGGAAGGAAGTGACCAAGACTGAACCATCCAGGGTTGAGCACCGGTAGACAAGGCCACCACGGGCAAGCTGGGTATCGTGGCCTCTTCTGCAGGGTTCCAGCATGCAGAGAAAACCAGCTAGGTGTCCCTGCACGTCTTCAAGAAGGGCGAGGTGGAACTGTCAACCTTTCATCTATCCATTCATTGCATTTATATAGGAAGTCCTCAACTTACGAACACAGCCGAGCCCAACGTTTAGGTTAAGCGAGACATCTGTTAAGTGACTTTTGCTCTATTTTACAAACTTTCTTGCCACAGTTGTTAAGTGAATCACTGCCATTAAGTTAGTCAAGTGACTCTGGCTTCCGCATGGACTTTGATTGTCAGAAGGTCACCAAAGGGGAATCACGTGATCCCGGGATACTGGGACTGTTGTAAATACGTGTCAATTGCCAAGGGTCTGAATTTTGATCGCGTGATCGTGGGGATGCTGCAATGGTCGTAACTGAAAAACAGACGTGAGTCTCTTTTTTTTCCCCCCAGGGCCGTTGTAATTTTGAATCGTCACTAAATGAACTGTTGTAGGTCAAGGACTATCTGTATCTGTTCATAGCATTTACAGGGGCCTTCTCTCTGAGAGTCCAGGCTGACGTACAGAAGACTCTCCGTTTTATTTATTTATCAGTAGTTTTATTTATTTATATTTATTCTCTTTATTCTCCTCTATGGATAAAACTCTTACGTTCTGTGAGTCTGCATTTGAGTAGGGTAGGATAGGAATAGGAATAGAATAAGGAACAGAATACAATAAGGAATAGAATAGAATAGAAATAGTAGATAGAATAGAATGCAGAATGGAATATGGAATTAGAGTAGAGTAGAGTAGAATGTGGAATAGAATAGAATAGAATATGGAATAGAATGAAATAGAATAGAATAGAATAATGGAATAGAATAGAATGCAGAATGGAATTAGAATAGAATAGAATATGGAATAGAATAGAAATAGAATAGAATAATAGAATAGAATAGAATAGAATGCAGAATGAAATATGGAATATGGAAATAGAATAGAATAGAGTAGAGTAGAATAGAATAGAATGTGGAATAGAATAGAAATAGAATAGAATAGGAATAGAATGCAGAATGGAATATGGAATATGGAATTAGAGTAGAGTAGAGTAGAATAGAGTAGAGTTAGAGTAGAATAGAATAGAATGTGGAATAGAATAGAATATGAAATAGAACAGAATATAGAATAGAACAGAAATAGAATAGAATGCAGAATGGAATATAGAATAGACTAGACTAGACTGGAATATAGAATATAATGCAGAATGCAGAATAGAATAGAATAGAACAGAATAAACAATCAATCAATCACAATAGAGTTGGAAGGGACCTTGTAGGTCATCTAGTCCAACTCCAAGCACCCTACAAATCCACAATCCCACCGCTACATGACACTCACCTGGGGCTACCCCGGCCTTCCTTGCTCACCTGTATGGCTGCGAGGGTGTCTCCGTAGTCCTCACTGGCCACCAGAGTCATCTTCTCGTTAATCCAGGACTCTTCTTCCTCCACGTTGGCCACGAACTGTTGATATTCGAGAGACTCCTCAAGCCGCTGACCGCTGGAAGAGAAGAAGGCAGGGGAAATGAACAGATACGTCTTCAAGCCCGTCTGTCCAAAGAGGCCTTTTTGGCTCATGGTTGTTTTTTTGAAGACGGTGAGGCTTGCTGGTCCTTCCTTTGCTGCTTCTTGCCTTCCAAATTCTGCCGTGGGGCGATTCGGGGTCTGGTTCAAGGTGGGTCGCCCCACATCGGGGTCCTTACCGTGCCGCGGCCAGCCGCTTCAGCTCTTGCCAGTGCTCCACAAACTGAGCCAATCGCTGCTGGATTTCATCTTTCCCGATTGTGTTGTCATCGGACAGCTTCTTGCCGGTGTCCAACACACCCTGTCAGAAACAATAATCGCACCTTGGGCCAGGGCTAAGCAGAGTCAATCCACCTCCTCCACCACCCCGCCCTGGGCTGAATGCTCGCTTCCAGGTTTAAATTTTCTCCATTTTAAGACGGCGAAATGCTTTCTAAAGAAGCAGCACCTTCGTGAGCGACTTGGCTGAAGATCGTAAGGGCTTTAAAAGCCAAACAAAAGAGGATCAACCAGGATTCGTTAAGAATGAGGTTCAAGTGGTCTGGGTAGCACTTGCAAAAGGCAAGGTCTGAATGGGATATCTTCACCCAGCACAAACTTTGGTCCAATTATTTTATTTCTGTCCTCCAAGATAAAATTCCTGTTTCCCCCATCCCAAGGATGTCTAAAATTTCCAGTTTTACGAAGTGGAACAGATTATCAAGCCAGGGCTAGGCTCTAGGCTGACTTCCTTCCTTCCTTCCTTCCTTCCTTCCTTCCTTCCTTCCTTCCTTCCTTCCTTCCTTCCTTCCTTCCTTCCTTCCTTCTTTTCCTCCCTCCCTCATCTTCCTTCCTTCCTTTCCTCCCTCCCTCTTCCTTCCTTCCCTTGTTTTCCTTCCTTCCTGTCTTCCTTCCTCTCTCATCTTCCTTTCCTTCCTTCATTCCTTCCTTTCCTTCCTCTCGTCTTCCTTCCTTCCCTCAAATTTACACAGCTACCCAACTCACCACGCAGTGACTTTAGATAACATTTTCATTCCCAGATGGAATTTGCTCTCCTTGCCCTGCTTTCAAAACCTCCCTCTTCATCTTCCTTCTTTCCTTCCTTCCTTCCTTCCTTTCCTTCCCTCAAATTTACACAGCTCCCCAACTCACCACGCAGTGACTTTAGATAACATTTTCGTTCCCAGATGGAATTCGCTCTCCTTGCCCTGCTTTCAAAGCCTCCCATCACCACCACTTCTTTACCTGGATGGTAGGTTCGTGGGCCGCTAGCTCGGCTTCCAGGCGTTTGTGTTTCTTCCTCAGATTCTGCACCCCAGTGAGGTCCCTTCCGTAGTCCTCCGAGCTAACCAGCAACTTCTTCTCTCTGAGTATGAAAAGGGGGGGAAAGGAAAGAAGTCAACGGAAGGTCCCCCCGCGGGGATTCAGATTCTCTACGTGGCCAAGTCCGTACTTGATCCAGGACTCCTCATCATCCATATCTCGGAAGAACTGGTGCAAACGGTGGGACTCGTTCAGCTTCGCCCGCCGGCCGGCCGCCATGTTCTTGATCCGCTGAAAACGCCCGTTGATGGTGTCGCGTTTGTCCTTGACTTGGGTGGTGTCGAACGCGCTGCTGGTCATCAGGCTATCGGCTTGGCCGTTGAGGTCCTTCAGGCGATCCTAAACACGGACAGAAAAGAGGACCACCGCCCAAGACATGAGGGGGAGCGTTCCAGGAAGGAATGACAGAATTAACCAGAGTTGGAAGGGACCTTGGAGGTCTTCTGGTCCAACCCTCTGCTCCAGTGGTAGACCCTAGACCAGTGGTTCTCAACCTTTTTAATGCCGCGACCCCCAACCGGTTGTAAGTCGAGGACTACTCAACCGGTCGTAAGTCGAGGACTACTCAACTGGTGCAGCCCCGTTTGCAGAATGGGACTTTTGGCGGGCTCAGCAGGGCAGCCTGGACAATTCCTATTGGCTTTGGAAAGCCAATAGAATTAGACTCTATTCAAGAGAGTCTATTCTATTGGCTTTCAAAAGCCAACAGAATAAAAGGGAGTAGCACAGCTAAGGAAAAGGGGGAAAAAATGGCGGACTGCATTGTTTGGCAACCCCCGTGAAATGGTCGTTCGACCCCAAATGGGGTCCCGACCCACAGGTTGAGAACCACTGCCCTAGACCGTTCCAGACAAAAGTCCTTTTTTTTTTCTTGGAAACTTCCAGTGATGGAGCACCCACAACTATTGAAGGCAACCCGTTCCGCTGATTAATTGTCCTCACTGTCAGGAAATCTCTCCTTAATTCCAGGTTGCTTCTCTCCTTGATCAGTTTCCATCCATTGTTTCTTGTCCTGCCTTCAGGCGCTTTGGAAAATAGCTTGACTCCCTCTTCTTTGGGGCAGCCCCTCAAATATTGGAAAACTGCTATCATATCGCCCGTAGTCTTTCTTTTCACTAGAAGCAGACATTTAATTCTGCCCTGACCAGCTCCAACTTTCAACGGAAAATCAGATCTCTGCCCTGGAACAGACTCCCCCTTAGGCTGTGGTTAATCGATGGTTAATCAAGCGGGTGTCATTTTAAGATCGAGAACGTATTAAATCCTTTAGGGATTCCCACCTCATGGGCAGAGATGTCGGCTTCCAGCAGCTGGTGCTTCTTCAGGAGATTGTTCACCGAGGCCAGGTCTTTCCCATAATCTTCGGATGCAAGGAGAGCTTCCACCTGCAAGAAGCCCAACAAGTTGAAGGTGGATCCCCACGTTCCTCCAGGACAACTGTGGGTTTCAAATATTCAAAGGTGACTCTCCAGAGACCCCCCCCCCAGAAGGAAAGGGAGCTACCTCAGACAGCCAGAAATCAAAATCCTTGATTCCAGTGTTGAAATTCTGCTGCTTGTTGGCTTCCTTCAGCTTCTGGCTCTTCTCTGCCGATTTCTGCACCAGGAACTCCCACTGATCAGCCAAGGCCGCCAAGCGAGTCTGCCAAGAAAAGGGAATCCAGGCTCAGGGTGAGACAACGAAACGAACCTTTCCCTTCACGCTCCCTGGAATCTGCTCCAAGCAAGGAGCCTGGCAGCTTTATCCAGGTCATAAAACTTGAGTCAACTTTTTTTCCAAGAGTTTTTTTATTCTTGTGTTATTCGGGCAAAAAGCGAGGCAAGCGTGCGGTTGAACTTAAATCAGTTCCTTTGTATTTGTGCACAGGCTTGTCTAATTTCAAAGTTTAACTTACTGCAGTAAGCTACGTCCCAGCAAGGCTACTCAAGTTGCTGTAAAGTATTGCTGGCCAGCTAGGCTGGTATCCCTAACCCCAAATCAATCATACACGCACTCTACGGGTGGCCTTTGGCTATAATAAATTGAATTGGTTGATACACGCACTCAGAATCTTTCCTTATCAGTCGTACATACATTCCAGCAACATGAGTTTCCTAGTGAATTCGTGAAAAGGCTAAGGATGGTTGTTTTACAGGCCCTCTGTATGCATAACCTATATTTGTGATATATTCCTAAGATAAAATGTGTCACATCCACGGGGAAGAAAAGGGAGCGTGGTAATCAGCTGCTGCTGACCGCTGGCAGAAGAAAACTGGAAACTGACTTTCCTGGCAGTGCCAACTTCTCTGCTGAGCTATTTTCTGACTGAGGTAGATGAAAATTGCCATTAAGAGAAATGATAAAGTACTTTTGAATTATATTTTAATTAATAGAGGTGATGTTTTGAAAGCATTAACCAATACTATAAACTGGCTGAGTGTGATGACCGGTGTGCAATTCTATGAAGAAAACATTTTTACAAGAAGTGCCAACCGAAAGTCACAAATGGTGTAAGATATTACACGCGTAGGGGATTGTGGTTTTCTGCACATTGTATAAACTTCCCTTTTTCCTATGTGTATTGTCTCAAGATATGAACTTCTCTCTTTTAGTGTGTTAAAGGTAGATAAGGAATCATCCATTAGGTTAAGCGTGGGCAGCAAGCTGTATAAAAATGACACCCTGGGAGTAACTCAGGGTTCAGAATTTGTCATGCGAATGCTCGGAACCATTGTGCACAAATAAAGCCTGTTTTCTCCAACCCTTCGTGGTCTTGTCTTCTGATGTAAGTATTGTGGTTTTTTCCACAACGTGACCACCCAAATTCTCCCCGTTCTCCTGAGAGAGCTGGCTGGGCCAACTGCCCCTGTGGTTTCCTCCGATTTCTACTTTTTAAAGAGAAGAAACAAGGACGGTCTTTTTGCAGCGCTCCAGAAGGGCAGAGAAATCTGGAGGGCGTGAAATTGGGGGAAACTTAGGGCATAAAAATCACCTTTTCTTGAAAGAGGCTCTCCTCGTATCCTTCTTATTGCTCCGTGCAGTAGGAAATTTAATAAGCGGCGTGCAATTTTACTCCCGGTGGGCAAACGCAAGAAAGAGGGAGTAGAACACCTACCTTCACGGCCTCTTCGCTGCCAGCGCAAGCGCCCCGGTCAATGAGGGAATTTCCGACATCGATGACGCCGCGGATTCGGTCCGCGTTGGCGTGGAGCTCGGCTTCGAAGGCCTGGTGCTTCTGATGCTTACTCTGGAGGTGGCAGAAGAGCAGCTGTTAAAACAACTGGAGGATGGCTCCTTGAAGGGTTTTGAGAGATGGGGAGGACCAATAGGATGAGCAGAAGGTTATTTAAAGCAATTAAATTAAATCCACTCGATCTTCCTGAAAGAGGAAGCATCACGGGGTTGCTGCCTGCTCAAGGACGGGCGGAAATTCACTCTCAAGGGGTTGCTGAAACTCTTGGGGCCGCCAGGGGCTGAGGCACATGGACTCTGGAGCTCATGACATCCCAAGGATGAGGGGAATTGTAGTGCCACCAGTCAGAAGGGTTCCGGTGTACCAAAACCGCTTCCTTTTAACTGCCAGGAAGAAACAGCTAAGACCACACATTGCTCCTAGAAGCACGAAGCCGAAAACACCAGCCTGAAGATGACGAATGGGACTTTGTCGAAACGTCGCCAAGACACTTCCAATTTTACGCGGGAGAAAACCCGAATAAACAAAGACCTACATACAAACACCCGCAAAAACCTCAGAAAACATATATATACATACATATATATAAAAACACATATATATACATACACACATATACATATGTATATATTTATGGGGGTGCAGGCAAATTCAAGCAGGTCATGCTGAAAAGTGCACAGGTTAATGGGGGAAGAGGCACTTAACAAGAACCAAAAAGACAAGACAATCCATGTCAAGGAGGGGAACCACAACGGTAAGCAAAAAAAAAAAAAAAGCAATCACCGAGTGAGTTGTTAAAACAAAAACAACGACGACGACGGAAGAATGATCGAACGAACGAGCAGGTGAGTGGATGAAACGTAGACTTCAACACAAATGAAGAAGCCAAATCAAGCCAGGCTGTTTGAACTTACCAAGAGTTTGGAAAGCTATATTAAAACAAAAACAAAAAAAACAGATGGGAGAGAGAGAAGAACACATCAGTGCCAACCTCTGCTGAGCCAGGAAGAGCTACAGTACTTTAAATTTTGAGTTGCTGAGATGACTTTAAAAAGAAGGGAAAAAAAAGCAGATTTAATTTCTGGCAAAAGGGAAGATATGACTTGGTAGGAGAGAGCAAAAGGCCTTGAAAACCGGATTATCTAAAGCCAGGACTGTTAACCTTGGTCCTAGGGGAAACCAGACCAGGCATTTTAGGTTTCAGGGTGTGTGAAAAAGTTGGTTTGGAAAAGAAAAAGTTCACACAATCCTCCTCCTCCAGAAAACACAGGGGAAATTATCAGCATTGGGGACCTAGCCCGAAGGCTGATTCCTGGAAGAGAAGGGCAAGTATGGAGGGACATCTCAAGTTGATGGGAAATCCAGAATCCAGAGCTGACGGGGCTGATAAGGATAACATATAATGGTCTTTGAATCATTGGACTGGAACCTTGTAATAGTAGTAAAGTTGGAAGGGACCTTGGAGGTCATCGAGTCCAACCCCCTGCTCAGGCAGGAAACCCTACACCATTTTGGACAAATGGCTGTCCAGTCTCTTCTTAAAAACTTCCAGTGTTGGAGCATTTACTGCTTCTGGAGGCAAGCTGTTCCACTGATTAATTGTTCTCCCTGTCAGGAAGTTTCTCCTTAGTTCTAGGTTGCTCCTCTCCTTGATTAGTTTCCACCCGTTGCTTCTTGTCCTACCTTCAGGTGCTTTGGAAAATAGCTTGATTCCCTCTTCTTTATGGCAGCCCCTGAGATATTGGAATACTGCTATCATGTCCCCCCTGGTCCTTCTCTTCGTTAAACTAGACATACCCAATTCTCGCAACCGTTCCTTATATGTTTTAGCCTCCAGTCCCCTAATCATCTTTGTTGCTCTTCTCTGTACTCTTTCTAGAGTCTCAACATCTTTTTTACATCGTGGTGACCAAAACTGGATGCAGTATTCCAAGTGTGGCCTTACCAAGGCATTGAAGAATGGTATTAATACTTCACGTGATCTTGATTCTATCCCTCTGTTAATGCAGCCTAGCACTGTGTTGGCCTTTTTGGCAGTTCTAATAGGATCCCATCTGGTATTTCCCGAGCCCAAATATTTTAGCACTTAACAACGTAAGGAAAGTTTTGCTACTCTTAATTTTTTAGATTAATTCCAGGAACAGGCAGTTCTCAACTCATCCGTTGAGCAACCGTTGAAAGTCGCTACGGTGCTGAGAAAAATTACTCAAAAGTCTTAAAAGATTACCTGTTCATACAGGTAGTCCTCGCCTTATGGCCACGAGTGAGTCCCAGCCTTTCTGCTGCTAAGCGGGACGTTTGCTAAATGAGTTTTGCCCCATTTTACAAGCTTTCTCGCCACAGACGTTGAGTGAATCATTGCAGGCGTTAGTCACACGGTTAAGTGGCTTCCGCAAAAGGGATCACATCTGACCCCCGGGGACACAGCTACCGTCATAAATGTGAGTCGGTGGCCGAGCGTCCGAATTTTGATCACGTGACCATGGGGACGCTGCGACGGGTGTGTGAAAAACGGTCCTAAGTCGCTCTTTTTCAGTGTTGTTGTAACTCTGAGCGGTCACTAAATGAACCGCTGTAAGTCGGGGAACGTCTGTAGCAAGTTCCTGGTTTTAAAAACGTATCGAATAATTTAGAAGTGACGTGAACACAGAAGCTACATTCTTTGACCTAACAATTTGGTTATGATTATTATCTCCATTTTACTCAATCAGCAGCCAGTACTCTTAATTTACAATGGGAAAGAAAATGCAATTGCATAATAATTGCACATTTTCTTCCCTGGCCGGCCACCAGCCACCCGTCTGCCTGTTTGTGGGTCCCATCAGGCTCACCTGGATATTGGTAGGATCTTTGTAGGATTCGTCGCTCGCTGTCTGGAGCTTCTCGCTAATCCAGGCCTCAATTTCGTCCACGTCTCGGCTGAACTGCTGCAGGGTCTGGGATTCTCCCAGCTTGGATCGCTTTTCGATCATCTGAGCTTTCAGCCGACGCCACCTACAAAGCGAAGCGCGGTGCAAAAAAATGAAGATTTACCAACGGAGGAAGAGTTGATTAAAAAATTTTTTTTAGATTGTGCAGAAATGGATAGATTGACATGGAAAATGAAAGAGAAGGAAGATTCAGTATACTTTAGAACAGGGGTCTTCAAACTTGACCCTTTGATGACTTGTGGACTTCAACTCCCAGAATCCCTGGGAGTTGAAGTCCACAAGTCATCAAAGGGCCAAGTTTGAAGACCCTTGGCTTATATGGTCCATGCTGGCTGAGGGATTCTGGGAGTTGAAGTCCACAAGTCATAAAAGGGCAAAGTTTGAAGACCCCTGCATTAGAACACGGGATACCTTTTATCAATGGCTAGAAAAACGAGGTGAGAGAAAAGAACTTAACATGTATTAGTAAGTTAAATGTTGGGACCCAGACAAAATGTTGCTGATAAAATATTAAGCATTTGTGATTATAAAAAATTTATGTGTGTGTGTATATGTATGTATGTATATATATGTATATACACACGTACATACATACATATATATATATATATATATATATATATATATATATATATATATATATATATATATATATATATATACACACATATATGTGTAATATGTGTAATCATAATAGTAGACCAGGTGTTCTATTAGACCGGTTTCACCTGAAAACACTTACCGTATATGCCAGCGTATAAGACAACTCAGCGTATAAGACGACACCCGTCTTTGGCGCCGTGTTTAGCACTTGCGGAAGTCGTCTTATACGCCGGCATATACGGTACTATACACACGCACACCATATCAGGGAGAATTTGCAAACAAACCAAGGGGCCGGGTGAACGATCCAGGACCCTTCACAGGAACCACTCACCTGTCCAGCACCTCGTGGCGTCTGGTGGCAATGACCCCTTTAGCGTAATTGTCGCCGGCAATCAGCTGGTCGGCAAAAGACTGGAGAGCAGCAATCTTTTCCTCCTAAATCAAAATTAAAATTGACATGTGGGAAGAAGGTCACACCTTCTTTCCCTGAAAATAAGACCCAACCGGAAAAGAAGGTGTAGCGTGACTTCTCAGGATGCTCGTAATATAAGCCCCAGCACAAAAATAAGACCCAGTTAAGATTGTCAGCCAGATGGATGCATTTAGTACCGTATTTCCCAGAAAATAAGACCTAACTGGAAAAGAAGTCCTAATGCGTCTTTTGGAGCAAAAATTAATATAAGACCCAATCTTATTTTCGGGGAAATATAGATAGTAACGGAAAACCGGAGCAAAAGCTTGGACGGTGAAAAGGAATCCCTGTTGTTCTCCCATTGCCTGGGACAAAAACTTGACAGCCACCTTGCAGTTTGAACAGTGACAAACTGCTTGTTAATTAGTTAACAGAGATGGCTAAATTGACTGCTTTGATTAAAGAAAAGAAGGTAATTAATTTTGTTTCTGCTTGGAAACCGCTTTTGGTACGTAAGGTGGAAAAAAACAACACCAAGGTTTTGGGTTTTGCTGATTAGATAAACATGTTGTCCCAGGAATAGCAACCTGGAATTAAGGAGAAACTTCCTGACAGTGAGGACAATTAACCAGTGGAAGAGCTTGCCTCCAGAAATCGTGGGTGCTCCATCACTGGAGGTTTTTAGGAAGAGACTAGAGGACATTCACCTGTCTGAGACGGTATAGGTTCTGCTGCTTGAGCAGGGGGCTGGACTAGAAGACCTCCAAGATCCCGTCTTATTCTATTCTATTCTATTCTTTCCTATTCTATTCCATTCCATTCCATTCTATTTCTTTCCTATTCTATTCCGTTCCTTTTTCTATATCTATTCTATTCCATTTTCTATAATTCTATTCTATTCTATTCCATTCCATTCTATTCTTTCCTATTCTATTCCATTCCATTTTCTATATCTATTCTATTCTATTCCATTCTATTCTCTTTCCTATTCTATTCCATTCCATTCCATTTTCTGTATCTATTCTATTCTATTCTATTCTATTCTATTCTATTCCATTCTATTCCATTTTCTATATTCTATTCTATTCTATTCTATTCTATTCTATTCTATTCTATTCTATTCTATTCCATTTTCTATATTCTATTCTATTCTATTCTATTCTATTCTATTCTATTCTATTCTATTCTATTCTATTCTATTCTATTCTATTCTATTCCATTCCATTCCATTCCATTCTATATTCTATTCCATTATGTAAAAGTAAAAAGTTGAGGTTTCCTGTTACCGCCTTATTCTACTACACCAAAAGGAAGGGAAGCCAATGCTTTTTCTGTTTTTTTTTGCCTTTAGGCTACACCTTTTCCTCGTCCCCTTTATTTTCCCATCATCTTCATTTTTCTTTGCGTTTCTGTATTTTATATTTTGATAAACTAATTTAAAAAAACCCACTGAGAACCGTTGACAAACTGCTTGTAATTATTTCTGCGTTTGTGACGGCTTCCAAAGCAGCCCCACCTGGACGTTGATGGCCTTGTCGAAGTCTTCGTGCTTCTTGATCAGGGCCTCCACGCTATCCAGAGAATCCCCTTTATCTTCGGTGTTCAAAAAGGCCTCCCGTGCAGCCATCCAGTTCTCCGCCTGCTCGCAGTCCCTGTGGAAGAGCTAAGGAGAAGGGGTAAAGAAGCACGTCGGTGAAACCTGACTGACAGGTGCCCATTTCAGCCCCAGGGCGGTGGGTCAATCCCGTGTGGTGGCCAGGCTTCTCCTCTCGTGCCCCGAACAAGGGTGGGAGCTAAAAGGTCTATGGAGATTCTCAACCTTCCAGGTCAAAGGTGTTTTTCAAAAGGACAGGTGGACTTTGTTTATTTTTGGGGGAACGTTTCGCTTCTCATTCAAGAAGCTTCAGAACTGAAGAAGCTTCATGGATGGGAAGTGAAACATTTTCAAAGAATAAACCCCCCCCAAAATATTAAGATTAAGATAACCTTTATTGTCATTTTTAATTGTGAACACACTTGGGGGGGGTGGGGAAGGGTTGGATTTTTCGCCCAATGGGCGTACCTGTAATTCCAGACACTGCTCCAACATCATGCGGCGTTGGACCCAGGCGTTTTCCAGGTCCGTGCGTTCCTGGTTGAGGATGTCCAGCTTCTCCTTGATCTCAGGGCTGGCGTAGTGGCCGCAGGCCAGGAGCTGCTGCCCGAACTGCTCGAATGCCTGGAAGGTGCCAGCTCTGGCGTCAATTTCGGTGCGGTGCTCCTGAAAGAGAGTGGGATGCAAGGGCTTGGGTGGGGAAGCGACGGAAGATCTTCACTGGAAGGTCAGCGGTGGGTAGGCAGGTGCTTGGACCTGGGGGAGAGGTGCCGAGAACCTGGGGGGCAAATTCCTGGCTTCCTAGCTCCTCCAAAGAGACCTATCTGCAGCCATAGAAACCGTTTAGAGAGACATGTTTTGGATGCTAATGCCCAAAGACCTCTAAGAATATCCAGAACAGAACAGAACAGAATAAAATAGAACAGAACAGAATAGAATAGAATATGGAATGGAATAGAATAGAATAGAACAGGAATAGAATAGAATAGAATAAAATAGAATAGAATAGAATAATAAGAATGGAATGGAATGGAATGGAATAGAATAGAATAATAAGAATGGAATGGAATGGAATGGAATAGAATAGAAAATGGAATGGAATGGAATATAGAACAGAACAGAATAGAATAATAAGAATGGAATGGAATGGAGAATAGAACAGAATAGAACAGAACAGAACAGAATGGAATGGAATGGAATAGAATAAAATAGAATAGAATAGAATATGGAATGGAATGGAATAGAATATAGAATAGAATAGAATGGAGAATAGAATGGAGAATAGAATAGAATAGAATAGAATAGAATAGAATAGAATAGAATAGAATAGAATAGGGAATAGACTAGACTAGACTAGACTAGGAATCGAACAGAACAGAATAGGAATCAAACAGATCAGAACACAACAGAATAAAACAGAACAGAATAGAATACAACAGAATAGAATAGAATAGAAAATAGAACAGAACAGAAAATAGAACAGAACAGAAGAATTGGAAGGGACATTGGAGGTCTTCTAGTCCAACCCCTGCTCAGGCAGGAAAGAAAACCTTATAGTTTTTGACCAAATCTGTCCCCACCAGAACTGGGCAATTTCTGGCCACTCTCCTAGGACTGGAGAGGGATCTAGTTGCTCCCATGAATTCCTCAGTGAAAGGACGGAATAAAAAGCAAAGAAACGGGAGACTAATCTGAGGGTCATGCAAGAAGCTGCAGAAAATGGACCTCAACTATCCTAGCACAGCTTTAAAAGCGGGTCTGGGGTCTCTGCCCTGCAGGGAACCTTCACGTACTTGGTGTCTCTCCAACAAAGCTTCTGCTCCTGTCACGTCCTTGGCCAGCTCATCGGAGGATACGAGGCCTCGGATGCCGTTGATCCAAGACATGAGGTCCCTGGGGAAAGAGAGCAACCCGGTTACATCAGCAGGTCTCTGAGGGGAGGTAGGGATAGCGGTCCTGACCTTTTGCCCCCAAAGCTAAAACCCACCTGAAGTCACTCAGGAAGCGCTGCAGGTCGTGGGACTCGCCCAGTTTCTCCTTGCGCTGGTTGGCCCGTTTCCCCAAGCTGTTCCAAGCCTGGTTCAGTTCTGTGCATTTTTCCTGGAGATCTTCCGAGGATTCGGGGTGGGACTGGATCAGCCGCTCCGCAGTTTCTCCCAAAGAGTTGACCTGAAGCAGAGAGAGAGAGAGAGAGAAATGGGAGGAATGTCAACACTGCTAACATTGGATGTTTTTGCTTTGACTATGTATGGAGAAGCAGCCATTTTCCTTTTTTATGTTTTACTCTTAGAATTAAGAGTTGGAATTAAATGATACTGTTGGGGGGGGAAGGAGGAGGACTGTGCATGGGAGTTAGTTAGACATAACAGTATTGTAACTAGGGTGAGAACCAAGGTTTTTTGAAATAAGAGATGATAAGAAATGGCGGGTCTGGAGAACAGGAGGGAAAGCCTGCATTTCAAACTAATTGGAGAATGTGATTTACGACTGTTCATTAGAAGAGAGAATTGTACTTTGATACTATGTGCTCAGGGGAGGGGAATTCAGATTTTGGTTTTGCTACGCTACTCGAATAAAGATTCCTTAAGGTAAACAATGCCTCAAAGTTCTTTGAAGAGTTTCATCTGTCGGAACCATGACAAGAAGAAGATCAGGAAGGATGGAATATTTTTGGCCCCCCAAAAGAGAGGTTTTTCTACTCTCCCCTTCTACCTTGTCTCCAAGAGCTGCCAGATCTCTCTCAAAGCCTTCATGCTTGCGCTGGAGGGCCTGCACGCTTGCCAAGTCATGCCCGTAGTTGTCGGTGTTGAGGGCCTGGTTCTTTTCTTCGATCCATTCCTTGGTCTCGTCGGCATCTCTGGAAGGCCACAAGAATATCAATAAGAGCTAAGGTTTATAAAATGGTATTGAAACTGGATTTGGAAAATGAAGATGTAAAACACACGTATGATTCAGTGGGCAAGGAACTTTGGACAGCATGTGATGCTGGAACAATGGGAGAATATGTGGACGAAAAGTTTAAAAATTCACAGTGAGTGATAATTTAAAAGAAAAAATCTATAAGATGATGTACCACTGTTAAATTTAACACCAGTTAAGTTATTGAGAATGTATAAAGCTATTTCAAATAAAATGCTGGAAATGTTAATGTTTTATCACTTATGGTGGACATGCCATGAAGCAAAGAAATATCGGAGTAGGATTTTAATACAGAAAATTCTTGAAGTCAAGATAAAGACGAAACCAGAAATTTTTCTTCTTTAGAAAAAAAAAATTGGAACTATTCCCCTCCTCCCTCTCACTTCTCCTTCTCTTTTCCCTCCCCACTGGGTCCTACTAATTATATGTTTGTATTTTATTTTATAATCCAATAATATAAATTTGAAAAAAAAAAAGCTCTGATATTATCCAGCCCTTTGGCAGATGACTGGATAGCCAACCTATATGCACGAACATCAAAAGCAAAATCCTTTCATCCAAACTCAACTGGACCAATCATGGCCTTTCAATTCCGGCTTGGCAACAGATCCAGTTATGATGGGATGCAGGATAAGAGCAGCAGCAGCAGCTCTCCTCACCTGTGGAACCGCTGGACCTCATGGGCACTTCCCAACAGCTGGCTCCTCTCTTCTGCCAGCTGTTGTAGAGATCGCCAGCGCTCGTTCAGCTCCTGGAGAACACGAGAAATAAAGAAGGGGGTGTATCAACCCAAAACACGCCGCAATGCCCTTTGCAAGGTCTTTTAAAGGAATGATGCCTTAATCCAGGGGTCTTCAAACTTGGCCCTTTTATAACTTGTGGACTTCAACTCCCAGAATTCCTCAGCCAGGCACGCTGTGTAAGTTTTTAAAGAGGATGGAATGTGAAAGGTTGAAGGTTTTTTTTTAACGGTGTCCCTTCAGATTCAGGGATGGAGCGGATCCTTACCTTGATGGAGTTGAATGTGGCTACTGTGTGTACCATCATCCGTGCAGACTGGAGACAGAAGAGGAATTGAAAAACAAGAATGATTAAAACCCAGTCGCATTAACGGCACAAAAACAGTACATAGAGACATGTTCCCTGTTCCCTTTCTAGGCCCCACCCCAGTTAAGAGTTATTCTCAAAGGAAATTTACCTTCCAAGGAGATGCAGTCTTGGAATCAGCTTCATCCTGTTCGAATGAATTATCAGGGAAAAAAAAAAAAAGAATTTCAGAGCTCACCCAATAGAAGGTGCCTCTTTGAATATTTAGACTTAATTATGCAAGAGGGGGAAAAAACCCTCCTTTTTTTCTCTTTTGCTGGGGACATAACAGAGGCTGGTTCCCATGGATTTCCAAATAAATGCAAGTGAGGTTGTGCTGATTCACCTTTTTGTATTTTGAACATGTAATGACAGTGTGTAGAAAGATGAGTTTAAGGGGAAGGATTCTTCAGATCAATCTCTCTTTTTCTTCCCCTTTTTGTTTTTCCAGACCCCAATTTCCCCCCCTTTCAAAAGCATGTTTCAGGAGATGCTTACCCGTGGCATCATTCCATAGACTTCCTGAAAAAAAAAAAGAAAGGAAAAGACATAAACAATTATTTCTGAATGGAAGAATCTAAACATTCCATAGAAAATCAGAAGCTCGCCATCCAGTTCAAAAAATGAGATAAGCCGTACTATTTTTAAAAAAAGAAACATTTTTTTCTAAAAACAGTGAAAAGAGCCAATGGGAAGGGGGAAAAAAAATCAACTGTAATTCAATTTCTTTGAAATTCCTAAAAGCAAACGGGTTACCCCAGTGCTTCCAATAACTGCACTGACGCAACGGAAAAGACAGGAAATTTAACATGCCTGCAAGTCAGAGGTGGTAAAAAAATTAAGGAAATCCACTTTCCAGTCTAAAGCTTCTATGTGGGGTCCAAGATTAATGTGATAATTTAGTGCTACCTGTGTTTTTATGGAGGATTCCACTGAAACGTGAAGAAGTCATGGATTTCTGATTTTTTTTTTTTCCAGATAGGAAGACCCAGAGACTGTACCTTAAGAATCTAAAATGAAGACCTGCTAGTTAGCAGGTTGGATGAGATCTCTGGAGAAAAGTACACCAGAAATAGCGCAAGGTGATTTTTCTGAGATTACGTAGATCCAGAAAAGTCCATGCATAAAACATGCATAAAAGCTACTGGATGCATTTTCAAGAGCAACTAAACGAGGAGGCCCCAACCTCTGGCCCATTATTGTGTCGTGAACTGTCCACAACCGGATCACGGAGATGGCGGGCGAACACGCGTGCATCCCACTTGCGCAGAGGGAAAGCATGTGCCCGCTTGTGCAAATTGAGCTGCGTGCGCTTGTCAGCTGCTCATGGGGAACCATCTCCTTCCCCCCCCCCCAGAACTTAGAACTCTGATCTAAACCATATTTCTTCAACTGGGTGTTGGACAATAATATTAGGCAGAATGGCTTAAGTGAAAAGAATGGTGAGAGTTGAGTTCATTCCATCTGAGAAGCACTTGGTTGGACCTGCCTAAAATCCTGCCTAAAACTATTAGCAAATACTGGACAGGAGACGCCAAGGAATCTGAGCATACCTGCTGTTGCACTGCTTGGACCTCTTCAGCGATGAGACCTTCTGACTCCAAGTCATTTGCCACCCTGTTGATGTCCTTCAGACGGGACTCGTTTGCTTTCAGATCCTGCGTGGAGGATAAAATACTCAATGGGTGAGAATTCAGCAAGCGAGAGGTACGCCACCCTCAAAACAAGAGAAGACGAGCCCATCTCACAGAAGAGTTGAGGGTCTCCAGGATGAGAGAGCCAATGAATAATGTGATTTCTTAATTACAGCTTGGGTTTAATGTGTATACTGAGAACCGGGTTACTCCCTCAAAATGCTACTTGGCGCTGTTAACTTGTCTAGGAGTCACTGCTACAGCTTTTAAAGGAAGCTTGTCTTAAATTAGTTGGCTGCTCCCAAGAGAACATGCCCCAAAATCTCAACAGCCTTTGAGATGGACCTTCTAGGACCTTGGCAACTTTAAGATCTATGGAATTCAACTCCCGGCGTGGCTGGCTGGCGAATTGTGGAAATTGAAGTTCAGAGATCTTGAAGTCACCAAGGTTGGACACCCTTCTCCTAGACGGTCTCCATCTTGACAGTCTTGTTTCCGCCTCTGAGATGGCGGGAAGGAACATGTTTTGTGCCTCTCTGCACCCACCTTCTGGAAGTCATCAAACTTCTTCTGCAGCACCTCCACCTGCTCCAGGTCAGCCCCCATCTCCTCGTTGGCCAGGGTGGCCTCCTTTTCGTTGATCCACTGCTGCAGCTCGTTGGCCTCCCGGAACAGCATGAACTTCTTACAGCTTTTCTCCAACATGTCTTTACGTTTCTCTCCCAGTTCCAGGAGGGAGTGGTATCTGCAGGGCAGTGGGGAGGAAGCCGACAGAGGACCCGGTCAGAGGGCAACAGAGCGGGTGGCAGCGTCACAACCCATCTCCAGAGGCTTGGGGCCTCACAGATGGGGGCACAAAGGGCTCCGCGAGCAGAGAACCGCTACCTCAGAAGCCTCTACAATCACAGCAGACCCAATAACAACAACAACAAGCAGTAGACTTCGACAGAGAGAGATACAGCCTTGAAACTCCAGACTCCTTCCATGTATAGCCGCCTCCTCGGGGCTCCGCCGACCTAACCAGATGGGCTCCAGATGTGACAGGTTACAATGGTGGAAAGGAATTTGGAGAATTGTACTCTGGAGAGCACCAGGCCGGGGGAAGCTAGGAAAACTGTACAGGTAATCCTTGATTTACAACCGTTCTTTGACATTACAACGGCACGGGAAAAAGCGACATGACCATTTTTTCATACATTTTACAACTGTAAGGTCACATCATTCAAAATTCAGACCCTTGGCAACGGACTCCTATTTACGACCGTTGCAATGTCCCAGGGTCACATGATCCCCCCCCTTGCAATCTTCCGACGAGTCGATGGGGAAGCCAGACTGACTTAAAAACCGGTTGTTGGTAACTGCAGTGATTCCCTTGTAGCAAGGAAGGTTATAAGATGGGGCGGACTTACTTAACAAATGTTTCGCTCAAGTATGCTTGTAAGTCAAGGACTACCTGTGCCCCCTGAAGCACACCTGGAGAGCATCAGGCTGGGGGAAATTAGCCCAGATTTAAACGAATCAGCGTCAACAAGGTTGTTTTTTTTCTTCCCCCTCTTGTACACCAAAGAAATGCCTATGACAAATGGGAATTACTCTTTTTTCTTTTTCAAACACTTCTTGAAGAGCCCTTGGATTCGAGAGAGCCCACTGAGTCGAACACTCCAAAGAGAGGGCTACCCCCGACAGGCAGAAAAGACACACAACAGCTGAGCGTTTGGAGACAGCGTGGTTTTAATGAAGGCTAGGCCTACTCACAGTTCTTCCACCTGTTTCATACGCAGAGATACACTGCCCATCTCCTTAGTAAGGAAAGTCCTGCACAGACAAGAGAGAGGGAGCACAGCAGAAAAAAAGCATGCGCAAAATTAGTCTGATTAACAAAAAACGGAGGAAGGGAAAGGTGCAGTCCGACACAAACACAAAAGGCTCTGCCCCCAGGAGCACTTGGGGGGGGGCAGGCAGAGGACGGAAGAGGACAGTCGAAGTGGGGAGGATGGGGTGGGGATGAAGGGGATACACAGACATCATAGCAGCAGAAAGAAAACCGTGGGACGATTACAGAAGCCTGATTGTACAGTTCGGTTCCCGTTCAATCAACAGAAAACAGGGCATGGTTTTTAAAATATATATATATATATGTATATGCTGATGGACAAAAAGCAGTGGAATCTCAGGTTAGGAAGGAAAAGATTAAAAAATAAAAGAGGAACGTGGGTGATTTTCGATGCAACTGATTGTGGGGGGAGAGAAAAAAAAGCAAGAGCCGGCAAAGGTGAAACTAGGGAGCAGGTTAAATCCGTCTCGAGTGTCTAGGGCTGATTCCTAATCTAGTTAGGTCAGTCTTACTGGTGATCGATCTGTTCTTGGCGCAAGGCGATGCTGCTCTGTTCTTCCAAGAGGTTCTCGCGAGAGGCGGACTGCGCCGGGTCCAGCTTCTTCACGTACGCAGCCGGCACAAAACCCTGACGGTCGTTGACTTCCACTTTCCACCAATCCTGCAAAAAAAAAAAAAAAAAAGGGGGGGGGAGAGAAATCAAAAGGGAATGAATAAATAAAAATAAAAAAAGGAATCGGTTTTGTTCTGGGCTTTAGGCCAAGGAGGTCGCGGTCGCTGCCGTCACCCGCCGCGAAAGATAGAGAAAGGGAATAAAGAACGTCTTGAGATGTTTGATGGCTCTTTCAGAATTTCACGGGATCTGGAGGGTTTTTTTTTTTACCTTGTTGGTGCTGTTCAGGAGAGTCAAAATGTCTCCCTTCTTCATGGTGACTTCGCGAGGGCTCTTCTCCTGGTAGTCGTACAGGGCTAAGACCAGCTCTTTGCCCGTTTCGTCGTCCGTGGGAGCTACTTGTTGCTGTAAAAGAGAAACGCTTCCTTGGATTCTTGGACTAAGGATGGATGCTTGGACTCCACAGCAGCCTAAGATGGGCGTGGTCAACTGTCCAGTTGGCACTTCCAGGAAAAGACACTCCTGGGATCGGATTTTTTACCAAGAGTATAATACTTTACTGAAAATTTACATGGGCACGGAAGAAAGCAAAACCAGCTCTAACTTTCCCACTTGAATGTTTGCTTAGACCAGCGGTTCTCAACCTGTGGGTCGGGACCCCATTGGGGTCAAACGACCATTTCACGGGGGTCGCCAAACAACGCAGTCCGCCATTTTTCCCCCCTTTTCCTTAGCTGTGCTGCTCCCTTTTATTCTATTGGCTTTTGAAAGCCACTAGAATAGACTCTCTTGAATAGAGTCTAATTCGATTGGCTTTCCAAAGCCAATAGGAATGGTCCAGGCTGTCTCTGCCCTGCTGAGCCCGCCAAAAGTCCCAGTCTGCAAACGGTGCTGCACCAGTTGAGTAGTCCTCGACTTACGACCGGTTGAGTAGTCCTTGACTTATGACCGGTTGGGGGGGGTCGCGGCATTAAAAGGTTGAGAACCACTGGCTTAGATAAACGATAGACTCCCTCCACCCCTACCCACCGGGTGTTCCCATTGTCCAATAGGAATATTTCTTCTGGTTATGGAAACAGTCCACTTCTCCCTCGAGCAGCTGTGTCAACCTGGCCTTGGCTCTCCGTTGTCATCCCTCCCACCTCTGCACCCCATTGTCAAGATAGGAGCAAAAGAGAAAATCTAAGTGAAAAGACTAATCGGTCTTGATAGGTGTCTTATTTCTCCTGGTAGGTAGAGCCACTGGTCAGTTCAGTTCGGGGGCCTGTGAGGGCCATCAACATCTGGGAAACAGCCCCCCCCCTTCAGTCTGATTTACCACCAGCTTATCAAGTACTTAGGAGGCCAAACAACAGCCAGGGGCTTAATAACCAGCCATCAACACCCCCATCGACATCTAAAAAACCACACACAACAGGTACCATATAAGTACCACCAACACAAAAGCCCAAGGCACACGCTCTGCTGGAGAGAAATGCCCTGAAGATGGGCTCCAGTGCCTTTCCAAAATCCCGGAAGACAAAAAGCTCTGGTTCCTGGGGACTAACCCAGATTGGATCAAAATCCTTTCCCCCTTACCCGACAGGCCTGTGCCTGCTCTTTCAGGGCTTGAATGCTGCTGCCGTAGGCGGAGAGATCAGACATCAACGCTTCGTGCTTCTTGAGAAGAGCCTGGAAAGAGAAGAAAAACTCATCTTTAGCCCTCTCTCGGGGTGATATACGGACCAAGTCAGAGCTTGCTTCTAGAACAGAATAGAACAACAGAGTTGGACAGGACCGTGGAGGTCTTCTAGTCCAGCCCCCTGCTCAGGCAGGAAACCCTACACCAGTGGTGGCGAACTTATGGCACGCGTGCCAGAGGCGGCACTCAAGAGCCCTCTCTGTTGGCATGCGCGCCGCCGTTGCCAGCAGCAGGTCCATCAGGCTGCCGCCACTGCCCAGAGCAGGAGCCCCGCCCAGCATAAAGGAGGCAAAGCGGCCGACTAGCAAGCTGGAGTAGAGGTGGTAGAGCAGAGGTCACCAACCACTGTCGATTGGTGGACTGCAAGAAAAGGGAGGGGGAAGCATTTTAAATGTGTGCATGCACGCATGGAGCCGCAAGCATGCACGCACTGCAAATGGGGCAGGGCTAGTGCCTGTGTGATACTCACCAGCCCTGCCCCGTTCTTGCGTGGCACAGTGCACGCGGGGGCCATGTTTGCGTCTTGCAGCACGGGGGGCCCATTTTTGCACCCCTGGCTTTTGCGTGCCAGACGTGGCACTCAGAGGCGCTTCTCTGCTCCCCCCCCCCCCCCCAGGGCACCACAATGTTGATGCGCCCCTGGCACTTTGTGATAAATAAGTAGGTTTTGGGTTGCGGTTTTGGCACTCGGTCTCTAAAAGGTTCGCCATCACTGCCCTACACCATTTCAGACAACACTTCTCAGGCAAGATCGTCACACCACGTACGGCATGGCTGGGATCTAGGAACAAAGCCTAGCCAGGTGCAAGAACACACCTCGGCGGAGTCCTCGTCCTTTCCGTAGTCCGTGCTCCCCACAATGGGCTCCTTCTCCCTCATCCAAGATTCAGCCTCGTTGGCGTCGGCAAAGTACTGTTGGGCCTGCAGGGAGTCTTCCAAATCTTGCCGGCGCTGGGAGGCCTTCCCTTTCAAGGATTCCCACTTCTGGTTGAGGTCGTTCAGTTTGGCTTTCACATCTTCCGCGGCAAAGTGTCCTAAGGGAGAAGAAGCACGTTGGTCTGGGAAAATGCGGAGGTGGGAAGGTGGGCACAGTGCTCGCCCACCAGCCTGGGCTGGTCGGAGTTTCTCCACAAAGGAGAAAATTAAGTAAAATGAGGAGGGGGCCTGGCTCTCTTGAGGCCTCCCTGGACAAAGCAGGGGTGATTGTAATGGAAATGAGCGGATTCCCAGAAAACACTGCAGACTACAGGAACCATTTGTGCTTCAGGTTGTGATGCAGACAACGCAGATTCATCCCCAACAGCCTTGTGCCCATCTTCAACAGTGAAGGGACCCAGAGCAGAAACCATCCTGCAGCTAAGAAGGCTCCACGCCCATTTGCACCACTCAGGTGACCCTGAGGACACAGGTAAACTTCCAAGTGGCCTCAATGACTCTCTAAAAGAAGGCAAATAACCAGCAGTATAATCTATTTTATCTAATCTATTTTATCTATCTATAATCTATCTCATCTATCTGATATATCTTGTCTACTCTATTCTATTCTATACTCTATTCTACTCTACTCTACTGTATTCTACTCTATTCTATATATTCTATTCTACTCGATTTACTCTATTCTACTCTACTCTATTTACTCTATTCTACTTAATCTATTTACTCTATTCTACTCTACTCTATTTACTATTTACTTTATTCTACTCTATCTACTCTAGTCTATTCTATTTACTATTCTATACTCTATTTACTCTATTCTACTCTATTCTACTCTACTCTATATTTATTCTATTCTACTTTACTCTATTTACTCTATTCTACTCTGCTCTATTTACTCTATTCTACTCTGTTTATTCTACTCTATTTACTCTACTACTCTGCTCTATTTACTCTATTCTACTCTATTTATTCTATTCTACTCTACTCTATTTACTCTATTCTACTCTACTCTATTTATTCTATTCTACTCTATTCTACTCTACTCTACTCTACCTACCGGCGGCCAGGATCAAACTGCAGAACGGCTGGCAGTCAGCAGAAGTAGCCTGCAGTGCTGCATTCTAACCACTGCGCCATCACGGCTCATAAGATAAGGAAGAGAGGAAGAGACTGACCTTCTTCTATCATGACATTTCCTTTCTGGGTGACTGCTTTAATGCGGGGTTCGTGGCCAGCAATCTCCGCTTGCAAAGCTTGGTGTTTCTTCAGCAGGTTCTGGACCCCAATGAGGTCTTTGCCTGCAACAAGAAGGGAAAGACATTGTCAGCAGCCATTCCAGTAAAAATGGATCCAACCCCTCAACAGAAGAGCCGTCGGTTTGCAAATGCAAGGGGTCCTCAACTGAACGATCACAACGGAGCCCAGATGTTATGTTGCTAAGCGGGACGTTTCTTAAGTGGGGCTCGCCCCGTTTTACGACCTTCCCTTGGCACGTTTGTTAAGGGAATCTGGCTCCCCCCGTTGGCTTCGCTTGCCAAACAATCGCGTGACCCCTGGGACACTGCAGCCGTCATAAACACAATCCCGTGGCCAAGCATCCGAACGTAAATCACGAAGCTGCAACGGTCGTAAGTGTGAAAAACGGTCCTCCGTCCCTTTTTTTCCAGTGCCGTTGCGAATTCGGTCACAAAATGAACTGTTGCTAAGTCGAGGACCACCTGTATTTCCCCTTAGGTGGCGTTACTGACTAGCTGCTCAAAACTAGCCACGTGTGTGGACGTGTAACGCGACTTGCGCTCTTCCGAGAGGGGCGGCCCTGCCTGCGCTAACCTCGGTTGGTGGAGGCCGCAATGGGCTCCTTCTCTCTGATCCACGTTTCTTCATCTTCCACGTCGCGGAAGAGCTGCTGGAGGAGGAGGGAGTCGGCCAGTTTCTGCTTGCGGGTCACCATGGGTTCCTTCAGGGCTTCGTAGCGGGCCACCAAGGCCTCCTGCTTCTTCTTGATGTTGTCGGCGTCAAAGTGCCCGGCCTCTTCAAACTGGCGAGCCTGGATGGTGATGCCGTCGATGCGGTCCTAAGAGCGGGGAGATTGGGGGGCAAGAAGGACTGAAGATCAGCAGTAGCCACCTGGCAAGGACTGTCTCTCTACCCTTGAATGGGTCCGGTGTTAAGTCTCCTTCTGCAGCCCTTCCACTGCCCTCCAAGCACAACGGCTCTCTGTGTACAGCAGAACCACTAGATACCGCAACAGCTTTGATCATTAGGCCAACCGCCTTGTCAATCCCCAGGATTCTTTCCCCTCCCCTACATAATGTATATGTATACGTTAGAACTAGACTATAATGTTTCTCTGTGTTGTATGTGTGTGTGTGTATGTGGGT
This sequence comes from Crotalus tigris, assembly GCF_016545835.1. NCBI lineage: Eukaryota > Metazoa > Chordata > Lepidosauria > Squamata > Viperidae > Crotalus > Crotalus tigris. The sequence continues at coordinate 815,430 of NW_024100155.1, forward strand.
ATATGCAAAATGGTATTTTTTTTGAGAGCTGAATGCAATGAAATTTCATTTTAATGTATGATTAGTGTATATTTAAAGTGACAATAAAGCGTCTGTTCTAGTCTATTCTGTTCTATTCTATTTCAATTATTTCATTCTCTGTTCTATTCTATTCTGTTCTGTTCTATTCTATTCCATATTCTATTCTGTTGTATTCTATTCTATTCTGTTCTATTCTGTTCCATATTCTATTCTATTCTGTTCCATATTCTATTCTACTCTATTCAAATTATTTCATTCTCTATCCTATTTGATTCCATATTCTATTCTATTTTCTATTCTATTCTATTCTATTTCATATTCTATTCTATTCTATTCAAATTATTTCATTCTCTATCCTATTCGATTCCATATTCTATTCTATTCAAATTATTTCATTCTCTATCCTATTCGATTCCATATTCTATTCTATTCTATTCTATTTTCTATTCTATTCTATTTCATATTCTATTCTATTCTATTTCATATTCTATTCTATTCCATACCCTTCCATTCCATTCTATTCTAATCTGCAGGGCAGGGCAGGTGGGGAAGGAGAAGGGGATGTACCTGGTGGGCAGCTACATCTGCCTCCAGCAGGGCGTGTTTCTTCTGCAGATTCTGAACGTTGGTTAGGTCTTTGCCGTAATCATCAGAAGCCAGGTGACCTTCCACTTCGTACAGCCACAGTTCAATGTCTTCCACGTTGCGGTTGAATTGCTGCTGCTGGTTGGCTTCACACAGTTTGGTCCCTGGAAGGGAGAAGGGGAGACTCTGAAGGTCTTGTGCACTTACGAAAGGCCTTCGGGACCCCATCGTTCTTCCCCACCCACCCACCCTCCCACCCATCCCTCTCTCTCTGTCTCTCTTTCCACCTTGTACCTTTCAGCTTGGTAGCTTCCAACAGCTTCTCCCACAAGCTGATGACTTCGTTCATGCGAATAGCCACTTCGTCCGAGGCGTAGTGTTTGACGTCAATCAGGTTTTGCCCGGCTTTCTCAAGGGCATCGATGCGACTCTGATTGGCCGACAGCTCGGCTTCAAACGCCTGGTGCTTCTGGACCTTCCCTTGTAGGTTGGATGGGTCCTATGAAACGGAGGAAACCAGATCAATGGTAGTTGAGTGAGGTCAGGGGTCAGGTCTAAAGTCTTGGCAACTTTAAAACTTGTGGACTTCAACTCCCAGAATTCCTCAGCCCTTCCTTCCTTCTTTTTTTTTCTTTCTTTCTCTCTCTTTTATATATGTACATCCAACAATATATATCGCACTACAGCCACACCCTGTAAGCCTTTCCTTCTTTCCTTTCTTCCTTCCTTTCTTTTTTCTTTTCTTTCTCATATACATACATCCAACAATATCTACTGCATTGCAGCCATACCTTATAAGCCTGCTTTCTTTCTTTCTTTTTCTTTCTTCCTTCCTTTCTTTTTTTTCTCATATACATACATCCAACAATATATACTGCATTGCAGCACACCTTATAAGCCTGCTTTCTTTCCTTCTTTTCTTCCTTCCTTCCTTTTTCTTTTCTTTCTCATATACATACATCCAACAATATATACTGCATTGCAGCCACACCTTATAAGCCTTTCTTTCTTTTTCTTTCTTTCTTTCTTTTCTTTCTTTCTCTCTTTCTTCTTTCCTTTCTCTCTCTCTCTCTCTCACACACATACATACACCCAACAATATATACTACATTGTAGCCACACCTTGTAAGCCTGCTTTCTTTCTTTCTTTCTTTCTTTCTTTCTTTCTTTCTTTCTTTTTCTTTTTCTCTTTCCTTTCTTTCTTTTTCTTTCTTTCTTTCCTTTCTCTCTCTCTCTCTCTCTCTCTCACACACACACACACACACACATACATACATCCAACAATATATACTGCATTGCAGCCACACCTTGTAAGCCTCGTCCGTTGCGGTTTTCATCTTTTCATTGACCCAGCTTTTCAGCTCATCCGAGTCTCTGAAGAACTGCTGCAGGTGGAAGGAGTCGGCCAGCTGCGTTCGACGCAGCAGGGCCCGTTCGTGCAATGTGTTGCGACGGCTCAGCAGCTGGCGGAAGGCAAGAACACAACAAGCCTGAATCCACAGCAACAGTCTTCGATTCCCTCTGTTTTTCTTTCAAGTGCAGCCTGCTCTCCCCCCCCCCAAATATACCAAACAAAGAAGCCCAACGAGGAAATACGCAAGATACGAGGTTGCATTTGAAACTTACGGCGTCTCTGCGGGTGGCCACGTCTTCCTTGGCATAATGGTTGTTCTGAATCAGTTTTGTGGCAAACTCATCCAGAGCCTAGAAACAAAATGGTATTTACTGACTCAGGAAAACAGGATATTGACTGTTAAGCCTTTCAAAAGACTTCACTTATTTGAAACTCTGCAGAAATAAATAAGCCTCACACCAGCATTAAGAGGTTGTGAGATATAACTCCCAGGACGGACACAGTTCAAAAATTAGGCTTAGGTAGGTATCCTGTCTTGAGTGGGTGGAGACAGGTAGAAATTCTGATTTACCGCCAAAGGAACGCTATGAAGAAGGATCAGAATCCGTACCCCAAATCGTGGACCCCAACCAATTAAAACAAAACTGCCAAATTTATCCTTCAGACTGAAGGAAAGTGCAACGCGCAGCTTTTCGAATAACCTTTCCCCAATTTTTAAATCTCAACAGGTACGCATCTCTCTTCCTCAGACCCAGCCAAAGGCATTTTTTTTCAGCCCAGCCCACCTCAAAGGGTCGTTGTGGTGGGAAAATAAAAGAGGGAGCCTTATCTAAGCTACCTTGAGGGGTACAAAACCAAAGTGGGTTACAAGTCCCCGCTTTAAATACCTAGTCAAGCGTGTCCCGTTTGAAAAAACAGCCGAGATTATCTTTCAGACTTGTCAAGCAGGAGCTTGTGATAATTTAATTGGTTTAATGACCTCGAATTCAGTTATAGAAGCTATCTTCTAATGGGGGGGTAACTCATGAAAAACTGGGCCAGGTAACCAGGGATAGCTTAGTTCAATTAGCGAAAGCTTAAAACAGTAACTCTGATGGAATAATCTTCCACTCTAGAGAATTTAAATTGGATAAGTTCTCAAATATGTGGCTGTAACCCCAGCAAACGGGGGGGAGAAGAGACTCTATTGCTAAGTGTTTTCTTTTCTTTTAAGTATGTTTTTTTTTCCAAATCAAGTGGCGTGAGAACCAGTTGTTGCTTACAGTGATTTTCTCTTCTTGGGCGCTAAGCGACTTCTCAAAATCCTCGTGCTTCTTCAGCAGCGCCTCCACGGTGTCCAGAGAGTCCCCCAGATCCTCATTCAGCAAAAAGGCCTTGGAAAGAAAGACAGGAAGACAAAAGGACATCAGAAAGGGCCAGATTTGGCCAACCCCAGACAGGCCATGGTGGAAGACAAGACAAGAAAAGAAAAGAAAGGCCGTCTGCGCAGAAGGCAGAATATCCTGGTGGAACAGGGCCAGAAGATCTGGAGATGGTCGTCGGAGCCACCAAACTTTTGCTGGTTTGATTCCCCCCCCCCCCTGCTCTAGAGGCCTGCTTTGCCTTGACCACCTGGGTCGTATCAAGGACTTCCTGCAAAAGCCAGCAGACCGACCAAGCGATGTTCAGGGAAAAAAAAAAAACAGCGCTCACCTCTTGTTTGCTCATCCAATTGTCCACCTGCTCGGTGTCCCGGTAGAAAAGCTGCAGGTCCATGCACTGCTCATACTGCTGCCGACGAAGTTCCCAGAGTTCCAGCAGAGCTGTTCTTTCCTCGGAGAGGACGGTCAGCTGAGAGAAAAAGGAGACACCGTCTTGGCGTCAGGAGCAGGAGTCCACGTCCTTGAGAAGGGGGTCGACTGGGAAGACCCCCTTGGCCTACTGCTGGTTTCCTTGGCAAAGCAGCAATGGGATTGTAATAAAGCCCATTTGCAATTTATGGGGAGGGGGGCAAGCCGGTCAAAATGGCTGCTGGAATTGGGTCTGTCTAGTTTAACGAAGAGAAGGACGAGGGGGGGACAGGATAGCAGCCTTCCAGGATCTCAGGGGCTGCCCCAAAGAGGGAGTCAAGCTATTCTCCAAAGTGCCTGAAGAAGGCAGGACAAGAAGCAACGGGTGGAAAATAATCAAGGAGAGAAGCAACCTAGAACTAAGGAGGAATTTCCTGACAGTGAGAACAATTAACCAGTGGAACAACCTGCTTCCAGAAGCGGTGAAGGCTCCAACACTGGAAGTTTTTAAGAAGAGACTGGACAGCCATTTGTCCTGAAATGGTATATAGGGTTTCCTTCCTGAGTAGGGGGTTGGACTAGATGACCTCCAAGGTCCCTTCCAACTATTACTACTACTACTACTACTACTACTACTACTACTACTACTACCATCATCATCATCTTCCTGGGAGGAGAGGCAGAAATAATGTGGAAACCCCCCCCTCCCAGGTTCTAAACAACCCCTCTCCTCCCCTTTGCTTTCTTGCTGGCAGTAAAGTCGGTTACCTTCTCCTTAACTTCATCAGAGGCATAATGTCCAGCAGCAAGCAAGGCCTGGCCGGAGTCATCCGCAGATTTAAAGCTGTCTTCGTGAGCATCGATTTCTCCCTGCAGGCAAACATGGTCAGAACGTGGTCACATCCCAAATCAATCAAGCCACAGTCAGAAACAAAAACACACCCACAGACGCACGGGTGGAGCAGCTTTCAGCACAGTGGATGAGGCACCCAGTAATAATCAGTTCTGGGGGCCAAAATGTATCTGAAAGGACCAAAGGGGGTCTTCGGTGGCCATCCGTAAACTCTGTTCAAGGCAAAATGCAGTAACTGGACTCTAGGTATCCGGTTTGTACCTACTCAAGGGTCTGGTTTTAAGGGCCAAGGAGCCAACTGTGTGGCAAAGGATTCCTGGGAACCCACTGGCAGTTGCTCCCGATGAGGCTGGCCGAGGGAGGCCTCAACCAGGAGCCATGTGGCGCAGTGGTCAGAATGAAGTACTGCAGGTTAATTCTGCCTATTGCCAGCAGTTCAATCCAGACCGGCTCAAAGTTGACTCGGCTTTCCATCCTTCCGAGGTGGGTAAAATGAGGACCCGGATTGTTGGGGGGGCCACAGGCTGACTCTGTAAACCGCTTAGAGAGGGCTGTGAAGTCTAAGTGCTCTTGCTATTGATGTCACAGAGGCCAGATTCCATGGTGGCATCTTACCTTATGCTCCTGGTGTCTATCCAGCAGGGCCTCTGCTCCGGCTACATCGTTGGCAAGCTCATCGGCATTAATCAGAGCTTTCATTTCAGTCACCCAGCTGGTCAAATCCCGGAAATCAGCCAGGAATCGCTGCAGTCTTGGGGTAAAGAGAGAAGGCAGAAGAGTAAAAGAAACAACGTTAATCCAGGCTTCATCTGACACTCTACATGTTCATGTTTCTGGGTTGCCTCCCTGTTGAACTCTGCCACAGCTGAAAACTTTCTCCCTGTCTCTCGTCTCCTGTTCCACGGCAAGCTTCATTCCTTGTCGTGTTTCCTTGCTTGGGGTAGGAGAAGAAGTGAATCTCTTTTGATGAGCATCGCAGCATCTTACAGTACCTGTAGGAGTCGTTCAGACGTGCGTGTCTCTCAGCTGCCCGCGTGCGGATCTGCTCCCAGTTTGCAACTAGTTCCTCTCGCTTCACGTGGATCTGAGAGGCGTTGGGAGGATGGGACTCCTGCAGCCGGTCAGTCTCTGCACACAGAGCCTTCACCTAAACACAGCGGAGAAACGTAGATTAACACCAGAGCAATAGAAGCTGGGGAAAAAGGGAAGCCACAAGAAATGCCTAATAAGCACATTGTGTCAAACTCTTAAAAACGCATGCCTATTCTTTACGGACATGCTGGAAATAAATTAAGCTCTAAGCGAGCAAATATGATTAGAAGTAGGGGCAGATGTTGGGAGATTTTGCTCAAAAAGAAAAAAAAAAACTTTTGTCGCCGAAACAATCAAACTAAACTGGATATTTTGACCACGGCAAAAAGGGAATTGGCAAGAACTGATTTAACCGATTCAAAGAGCTCTTTGTTCAATATGGACGCAAACCCTTGCAATTCTTCTGCGGGATTCTTTCAGGTGATTGAACAAAAACAAACAAACCCACAAGGTTTTTAAAAAAGGATCTGCTCAAGCCAGCGGCACCCACCTTGTCTTCCAAAGCAGCCAGATCCCTCTCCAAGCCCTCGTGTTTGCGTAGCAAAGCCTGCACGCTTGCAAGGTCTCTTCCGAAGTCGTCCGAAGCCATCAGCTGCTCTTTCTCCTTAATCCAGCTTATCGTTTCGTCCACATCCCTGTCAATACAGACAGGCATCAATAAAGGACTTTTGGGACAACCGTACCTGGATTGACTATGCAGACAGGGAAGGTTGCAAGCAACAAAAGTTATAGTCCCTCTGTGGCTTTATTTATATCCCAAGAAAGGACTTTATGAGGGAGGCAGGAGAAGACAAACGGATGTTGGGCTACTACTGTCCTGTAAACACTCAGGCAGATGGTCATTCTTAAGCATGTTGACCCAACTGGTCAAGCTGATCACCTGTTGAAACGCTGCACCTCAGCAGCTCCAAAGAGCTTGCCCTGCCTCTGGAGAGCCAGTCCTTTCAGCCGCTGCCAGCTTGTGTTGACTTCATCCTGTTTAGATTTAATCAGCTCCTCTTCTGGGTGCTGTTCCTACAGGGGGGAAAAAATGGAGATTCTTTGGCTGATGCTTTGATGATTTCAAAGCTACGCTACCGTTTTGCACCCAACCTCAATCGTTCTACAAAGGGGTGTTTTTCTTTTTATGGAATTGTTCCCAGAATTTCTTGCATCTCCCACGTCCTGGAAATGTTTTGGACTTGGTCAGAGTTGTTAGCCCTGGAAACATTTTTCGAGAGTTTGTGTTCTCCGCCTGCCTGGATTCAGATCCCTTAAATCCTTAACTTGCGGGAGAATAGTAGCTTAGTCCGTCCCAAGTTGGAGGAGGGTGTCTTAAATCCCTTTCAGAGGTCAGGAAACACTGACTTTTTTTTTTTTAAGAAGGACAGTCCTAAAGGACACAGAAAAATGGTCATGATCCAATGATCCAAAAAAAATGTTGAGACTCTAGAAAGAGTGCAGAGAAAAGCAACAAAGATGATTATGGGACAGGAGGCTAAAACATATAAGGAACGGTAGCTGGAATTGGGTATGTCTAGTTTAACGACGAGAAGGACAAGGGGGGACATGATAGCAGTATTCCAATATCTCAGGGGCTGCCATAAAGAAGAGGGAATCAAGCTGTTCTCCAAAGCACCTGAAGGCAGGACAAGAAGCAACGGGTGGAAACTAATCAAGGAGAGAAGCAACCTAGAACTAAGGAGAAACTTCCTGATCGTGAGAACAATTAACCAGTGGAACATCCTGCCTCCAGAAGTGGTGAATGCTCCAACACTGGAAGTTTTTAAGAAGAGACTGGACAGCCATTTGTCCGAAATGGTGTAGGGTTCCCTGCCTGAGTAGGGGGTTGGACTCAGTGACCTCCAAGGTCCCTTCCAATTTTACTATCATCATCATTTATTATTATTATTGATCATCGCACAGTCAGGCAGACGTTCAGACTGGATTTGGCATTTTGTCTACCTATCGACTCCTTACCCAGGACCTGGGATAGGCAGATGTGGACGTTTGATGGCATTACAGATATCGTCGCAGGATGGAAGCGGTTCCTAGTCAGGCCGCCTTTTGCAATTGACTAATGGCGAATTTGTCAATGCCAATGGTCTTCAAGTGGTGCTCCAGTTGTTTTGGGATTGCACCCAAGGCGCCTATGACTATTGGTACTACCCTTGCTTGTTGTTGTTGTTGTTGTTACGAGGTTCTGACCTGGATCAACTTGCTGGCAAACTGGTTCACTTCGTTCACCCTCTCCTCGTGGGCTGCCAGATCCGTCTGGAACTCTTCAAATTTCTTCTGCAGCACTTCCACGTGCTCAAGGTCCTGGCCCAACTCCTCCGAGGTTACAATGGCCTCCTAGAAAGGACGACAACAAAAGCTGGGTCAACGGGCTAGGAGAGGATTAGAAGCCAGGAGAGCTGGTGCGTGACGGCAGCCCTGTTCTGAAGCTGGGTGAGCTTTTAAAGGGAGATGTATTTGGAGTAAGGAATCCTCCTGGCTGAGGAATTCTGGGAGTTGAAGTCCACAAGTCATCAAAGGGCCAAGTTTGAAGACCCCTGTTCTAGATAGTAAGCTAGCCACATGTGCAGCCAGAACATCAAGGAAATGTTCCACCTTCGTTACTCAGTTTCCTGGTTCCTTCCCAATCCCAATTTTAAACGAAGGCTAGCCTCTTTCCAAATGCTGTTCTCCTTTGCTTCTTTAAAAACACAATTCTTTCTTTTTAATAAAGTTTTATTAATTAATTTTTTAAAATAGAATTCAACAGTAATCATTCAACGTGTTGTCTATCTTATTCACCAATACAAATTAAATTCCTAATCCCTACACCTTTTCCCTAACCATTGATAAAAGGGGTCCCAAGTTTGAAAATGTTGTTTCTTCTTTTTCTTTCAACCTTAAAGTACGTCTGTCCATTTCTGCACAGTCTAGTATTTTTTTTTAAATTATTTCTTCTTCTGGTGTTTCTTCGTTCTTCCAGTATTCCACTATCAGTACTGTGCACTGTCAGATAAGCACACAGACTATAAACCTGAGCTATGATGCCAGAAAAACCTGATAAGCAAAGTGCATACTTGATTTTACACGTGATAACGGCGGCAAGAATTATATTTAAAAGCACAATTCTGCTTCCACAATGAAATACAGGCCGTCCTTGGCGTATGGCCACCCCAAAATCTGTGTTGTTAAGAGAGGTATTTGTTCAGTGAGTTTTGCCTCATTTTATTGCCACAGTTCCTAAGTGAACCCCTGCCAACGTTAAGTCAGCAATAGGGTTGTTAAATCAATCTGGATTCCCTGTTGACTTCCCTTGTCAGGAGGTTGCAAAAAGTGATCATATCATCATAAATCAGTTGCCATACGTCTGAATTTTGAACGTGGGGATGATGCAATGGGAATCAAGTGTGAAAAACGGTCCCTTTTTTCCCCGTGCCGTTGTAACTTCGAACGGTCACTAAATAAATGAATTTGCGGTGAGTCAAGGGCTGTCTGTATGGGGCTGTGGTGGGGTGGCCCCTGCAAACAACCTATGATGGCTAAAACTCGGTCTCCCCAGTCTCCCACCCCCCCCTAGTGGGAAGGGCTGCCGACGCAGAGACCTTGTCATTGATCCAATCCAGCACATCTCCGATCTCTCGCAGAAATTGCACCAGCTTCTGGGCGTGGAGCAGCCTGACCCCTTTCTCTCGCATCTTCTCCAGAAGCAGTTCCCACAGCCGGTGAAGCTCCTGCAGCCGACTCTGGGAAATAAGAATAACCACGGGGATGATTACTCAACTTAGACCAAAAAAAAAAAAGGGGGGGGGGGTGGAAAGGTGAGCCCTGATATGAATTGATTTAACACGAATATATATATGTTTTTTTACTTCCGGCTGAGCTGTACGGGTTCCCCAGAAGCAAGATAACACTAGCGACAGCACTTAAGATTTATGTACCGCTTCACGCTCTGAGCGGTTTACAGAGCCAGCCTATTGGCCCCCAACAATCTGGGTCCTCATTTGGCCGAGCTCGGAAGGACGGGAGGCCGAGTCAACCTTGAGCCAGTCGGGATCGAACTGCTGGCAGTCGGCAGAGTTAGCCTGCAATGCTGCATTCTATCCACTGCGCCACCAAAGGCCACGAGACTGGCTCTGCGGCCTGAATTCAGCATTTTAACGAGGGAACCAGAATATTGGAAAAGTCAGCAGGCTCCAATGGAAGGTGAAAAGAGAGAGGGGGGGGACAGGGAAAACACTATCCATCAAGCAAACACTTGCAAAAACAAGGCATCGCCCCCTGTATTTGGCAGCCATCCTTGTTCTGGAAACATCAAATAAAAGCCAGATTACAGAGGTTTCTCTAGGACACGGGCAGGCCTGCTGAAAGTATAGTTGTATACTTTTGTGAGCTGTCACAATAAGTTGCTCCAAGGGGAAACACAAAGTAGAATGTAACAGAGCTGGAAGGGACCTTAAGAGGTCTTCTAGTCCAACCCCCAGCTCAGGCAGGACCTTATACTGTTTCAGACAAATGACTGTCCAATCTCTTCTTGACAAACGTCCAAGCGAGCCGATGCTTGAGCTTGGGGGTGGGGGGGTGGGGTATCTAAATATCCTTTTGAACAATCCACACAGTGCAAGAATTAAAAGTTTCTTGCTGGAAACAAATCAGCCACCAGAACATGTTGGGAACGTTCCCTGCATTCTGACATCGTATTTCAGGGTGGTGGTGGGGGGAAATAATTACACAATGCAAATAGCTCAGAATCGGGTCCAAAAAATGAGGAGGAACTTCTGAGGACATGGCTCTTACTTGACTCGTGTGTGTGTGTGTGTGTGTGTGTGTGTGTGTGTGTGTGTGTGTGTGTTATCCCTCCTATTCTGACTAATATTCAAGTAAAGGGCACACCCAATTTTTGTGATCTGCAATGGTTTTTAAGCCGTTTTGGAAAATCCAGATATGTAGCATTGCCTTTTATGATTTGGAGATTCAGCGAAGCCTCATTTGAACAGACCAACTGGCTGGGAGAATTTCCTTTATGAACAAAGGGTCATTTAAATCAAAGAGTCCGTCCTTGTGCCGATTTGCATAATAAAGCCCTTGTGACAACTGCTGGCCTTGATTTACATCAATTGCACAGGTAGGCCAGGTGTAAATGGGGCACAACCCAAAAGATGCTGCTGGCCTGATGACATCGTGAGGCAAAAAGCAGAAATTAAGGCAGACCTTTGTTTCAGAACAAGTGAGATTTCGCTGTACCTAAAATTTACATTTCCTTCCCCACCCCTCTTATCTCTGGGTTTTTAAATCGTAGAGGGTCTCATTTTGGGGGGGGGGGAAGGGGACCTGAGACAGGGTAGAAATGATGTTAAGAAATAAGTGTCAGGATGCAGTCGGGGCTGTTGTTCATATGAAAAGTGAAAATGTCTTTTTTTCTGCCATGCAGTACCATTCTCCAACTCAGCGGCTCCCAACCTTTTCTAGGACGCTTCTGATATATTCCCGCACCCCTTACAAATAACGGCAACGAATGATCATATACACTATACTTTTGGGGGGGGAAAAACAACCAAGTTTTCGCACCCCCTGGAATATCGTGTCGCACCCCCGGGTTGGGAACCCCTGCTCCAACTGAAGGGTTGAATTCAGAGGGAAAGAAAACACAGAGGCATTCAAAGAAACAACAGGGCTTCAAAAAAGAAAGAAAGAAAGAAAGGAAGGAAGGAAGGAAGGAAGGAAGGAAGGAAGGAAGGAAGGAAGGAAGGAAGGAAGGAAGGAAGAAAACAAACCACAACACACCACCCACATAGCCACCTACTCGTATGTGGGCCCCAACCTGGGTGGTGGTGACTATGGGGCGCTGGGCAGTCCTGTAGGGGGTGAAAGACTGAACAGACAAATTACCATGGCAGACAGATGTCAAAGCAAGAACATCCAGATGTTTGCAGCGTTGACAACAGAATGAGAAATGTCCCAACAGCCACCCTCCCATTCGTAATTTGGGGGGGAAACTGGACTTTGCTGGAAATGTAGCTGGTGACTGACCCCTCTTTGGAAGCCAGGCTGTCCTCCCACTAAAGCAGACATGTCAGACACAAGACCCGGGGGACGAATGTGGCCCACGACGTGGTTTCATGTGGCCTGTGAAGCCATCCTGGAAACAGTGAGGGAACGGCCCCCACTGCCTTGGCCCTGGCCCAGGCCGGCCGGGAGCCTGTGTACAATTTTGTGGTGGCCATCTATGCTGAAACGTATTCAGTCTTAGCTCCACAAGGCCATCCAGAAACAGCGAGGAACCAGCCCCTGCCACGTCGGCCCCATCCCCTGGGTGCATGCTGGGGAGGTGTCACCCTTTGTGAGGAATGAAGACATGCACCATCGTCTGGAAGTGGCCAGCAAATGGCCCTCACCTACTTCACATATCCGGCTTGATGGGCTCTGGGGCAGGGATTTTGGCAGGCAGCGGGGCGCTCTCCTCACAGCGCCAAGAGGCTCAGCTGGGCAGCACAAATCCTCCAGTGGACCATGCCTTGGCACCTGCCACGGTCCCACCCCCTTCTACCAGAGACCCTCAGATCTGTCCCACTCCTGCCCAGGCCCCCACAGGCCCCCTTGATGTGAACGATGTAGAGCTGACCATGCCCACCCAGTAGGCCATACCCACTCCATCCACGCCCACCCAGTGGGCCATACCCACTCCATCCACGCCCACCCAGTAGGCCATACCCACTCCATCCACGCCCACCCAGTAGGCTGCACCCACCCTGGCCACACTCCCCCGCCCCCCCTCCCCGAGGACAACCGCAATGCTGATCCGGCCCTCAATGAAATTGAGTTTGACACCCCTGCATTAAAGAAAGCCCAGGGACTTCTCCATAACTCCATTTAGAGAGGAGAGAGTCTTGGCATAAAATATCTTCCCTAAAGGCAGCGGGTGAAGGCAGGGTCATCTGACGGTTGGGTTTTCAATTATTCACCCGCTACTTCAGCCTGGCTCGGCCAGGTAGATCCAGCCTCCGCCATTCAGATCCGAAAGAAGATGCTCCGCGGAGGAGGACGTCCGACACTCACCCGGATGACTTCCACTGCAAAGTGCCCCTCGTTGATCATCTGGTTCCCTGTCTCGTCCAGCTTGACGATGGCGCCCGAGTTAGCCTGCACTTCAGCTTCAAAGGCTTGGTGCTTTTGCAGTTTCCCCTGGAGAAATAAAACACAGGGATCATCCCGCCCGACTCTCGTCCGCCTCGTCCGCCCCACCCCTCCGGTGGCACCTGAAAATGTCCCTTTTACCTGCAGGTTGGAAGGATCTTTGTAGTTCTCATCCGAGGCAATCTGCAGCTTTTCCTGGATCCATTTCTCCAGCTCATCTGAGTCCCGCTGGAAAAACTGGAACCGGTAGGAATCTTCTAGCTTCTGGCGCCTCAAAGTAGACAATTCTTTAAAGCGGTGATACCGGTCCAAAACCTGCTGGCGTCTCTCCTGTATGTCCTCCGCCGTTTCCAGCACTTTTACCCCCGTGGGATCCATTCTCTGAAAGTCAAAAGGCATCGATGAACAGGAGGGGGGATAATACAGACGGTCCTCGGCTTACGGCCACAAAGGAACCCCGAGTATCTGTGGCTAAATGAGACGTTTGCTAAGTGAGTTTTGTCCCATTTCACAGCCCCTCGATTGTGAAGTGAATCACTTCGGTTGTTAAATTGGTAACGTTCTTGTGAAGTAAAACTGGCTTCCCCATTTGGATTGCTCGTCAGGTCGCAAAAGAGGATAGCATGACCTTCCCCGAGACGCTGCGACCGTCGTAAATATGAAGCAGATGCCAAGCATCTGAATTTCGATCTCTCCTGACCATGGAGATGCTGCAACAGCCAGAAGTGTGAAAAATGGTCATAAGTCCTTTTTTTTTTTAGTGCCGTTATAACTTCGGTCACTAAACGAACTGTTTTAAGTTGAGGACCACCTGTATGTGGGATCCCCACCTGTTGTCTAGAACAGAGGGCCCCAACCTTTTGGGCACCAGGGACCGGTTCCGTGGAGAGAGGTTTTTCCCGCGGACCGGAGGGTGCGTGGTTTCGTGTGTTGCCTGCATCTCGCGGATGGGGCTTTGCTTGTTTGTGTGGACCTGTTGCTGGCATGCCGTGGCCCACTACCGGTCCACAGACCGCAGGTTGAGGACCCCTGGTCTAGAAGCTCCTGTGTCCTGTGCCTGCTTTTGGCTTGACACCAGGAGCTGCAAAGCTCAACAAAGATGCCTCTTGCTATTCACGTCACACAGTTTTACTTGCCCTTCAGCTAGTGTGCATGTGTGTGTGCGTGTGTGCTTGTGTGGAGGAGGGGGGAGGATGACAAAAAGGCTCTCTTTGTCAGCCGAGTAAGAAAACTAAGTCAATTGGAAGTGAAGTGCTTTAATGTCGGAATAATAATGTGCTGTTTTTTTCCACAGGAACAAAACACACAGGGGGAAAGGAAAAAAAAAAAAAAAAGCAACTCTGCGCAGGCAACTGGCTGACATCAGCAGGGCTGTGTCCTGCCAACGCTGGAGAATCACCAGCGCAGCCAGCCACGGCGGTTGGCGATGCTGCAGAGCGATGCAGCCTGCATTTCACATCGGCCTTCGCAACGGCAGAAGACGCAGCCTCTGCCTTCCCCGTTTATCAGCCGGTTGCCTGCTGCAGTGGTCCGGCCCAGCCCACCACTGGAAAGCATCCATCTTTTGTCCTCTACCCCACCCCAAAATGGAGACCGTGTTTTTTTTTTCCTCCCCACACTCTCTGGGCGTGATAGGGAAGAACAGACTTTGCTCTCCGACTCAGACACACACACACACACACCGCATTCCACACATTTTCTGTTGTGCAGGACATAGACCCGGCCCTGCCCAACGCAACTGCATTCTGCCGATAAGGTCAGAGACAGGCAGAACATGTCCAAGCTGGATTCAAAAGCTTATTTTGCATCTCCCTGGACTTGAAACCCACTGGACTTCCTATTCTCGTCCTCCTGGGGCAGCACGGTAACCCCTAGGCTGGCAGTGGCTAATGGGAGTTGGAGTCCTGCAGGCTGGTAGGTTAGGACAGGCGGGAGAGTCCAGGAAAATAGCTACGGCTTGGAGATTTTAAGACAGAGAAGCCCTTTGAAATTGGTCAAGTCTTTAAGAGGCTTTTTGCTTTTAAAAAAAATAAAATAAAATAAAATTGTTCATTCCTCTCCTCTACCCAACAACGGGGCAGATCTGAGGCTGCCAGGGCATCAAAGGCAAAGGTCTCTGAAATATTTCTCTGAACTCAAAAAGCAATTAAAATAGGAGAATTCAGGGAGAGAATGCTGAACGAGGGGTATTTTTTGGCCTCCGCAATGCAACAGCCATAATGCTAGCAATTCCATTCACAGAGAAAAGCACGTGTGTGGATTAAAGGGGTCTCTGCTTAGGCCATAGGCCACTTTATGGGATTTTTTTTCCTAACCAAAAGTACTGCATTCTTTGGCCAAGGAAAGTCTTAGCAACATAGGCTTAGCAAGACCTCCCCATTGTTGTATCTTGCGCAGCCTCCCATTTTTGCTTTATTCTACCTCTCCGAAGGCTTCAGCCACACACCTGTTTTTTTCCCCAAGCACTGTTAAGAGAGGGGAAGAAACTTTCATTTTAGCATTTTTAAGCTACCGTGTTTTCTCATACACATCTCTCTACCATGTCTCTTCTTTTTTTTCAACGTGACATTTCCCCAGCTGTGTGTGTGTTTCTTTCTAAATTGTGTCATTTTTCCTAACGATTCCCCAATCTGGATTTATTTTTTTGCTGCTGCCGCTGTACAAACCTTTTCTCGCCACCCGAAAGAGCCACCTGTCCCATCCAGTTCAAAGCCCAGCAAGAGAGAAACACCTGTCTCAAGAATGCACAAAAGCTACTACGCTGCGGCTCATGCATATTACGCATTATGGCGTACAACGCTGGCTGTGCCTTCAATAAAGTGAAATATTTATCGCCGGTTAGCATAAGCAAATTCCTCAGCGCGGCCCCAGTTTTAATCTGCCTTGCCTCAGGGACCACTGGAAGGCCTCCTGTCCAGCCCCAGGACAGGCACTTAAAATGCCTTGTAATTATCTTCTCATCCAAACAGCCGGAACTGACATGCATTTCTCTGCGTGGGCGTGCATTCCTCATTATTTCAGGAAAGTTGAAATAACCTTCCACCAAGGGCCAAATGTAAACTTGGTGCTTGGATTCAGCTGCATTCAAAAATGAGCTGTCAAAGTATCAAAGTCCATCTTTGTGAGCGGGTGAGCTACTGCAGGAGTGATGTGGCAGACCCGAACCGACTCTAAATTGCTGTCCTAACCACCCCGTTGCCTTCTACATCTTCTACATTTATAGTGATTTCAGGTGAGTGTTCTTCCTATCGTCCTTGAAGGGCATCAATCAGGAGAGCATCAATCTTACATTTTAATGTCCTGCCCATCTCAGCCTTAGTAGCATGCAGCAAAGCACAGGGAAATGATAAAACCCACAAAAGTCTGAGATTTCATCACTTTGTCTAAAATATTGCAGGGTCTGACACAGGGGTTCTCAACCTTGGCAACTTTAAGACTTGTGGAAGCCAGCTTTGCTGGCTGAGGA
Source organism: Crotalus tigris (assembly GCF_016545835.1). NCBI lineage: Eukaryota > Metazoa > Chordata > Lepidosauria > Squamata > Viperidae > Crotalus > Crotalus tigris. The sequence continues at coordinate 831,677 of NW_024100155.1, forward strand.
ATTCTGGGAGTTGAAGTCCACAAGTCTTAAAGTTGCCAAGGTTGAGAACCCCTGGTCTAAAACATGACCTAGGCACTTTGTAGAGAAGCGAAAATGATATCCAAAAATCCAGCGTAATGCCTGGGGGAGTACATGATTCCTTTTTATGCACAGGAATCACTAAATACGCTGTTCATTTTATGCCGGATCCCATCATTAGTTTAGGGTTAATGACCTTCAATTAATACCTTCTGACTTCCAAAGGCTTTCAGCTAAAATAAAGCAGAAGTATATCTTACCTCTCTCCACTCTGAAATTATTTATGGTTTGAGTTGAAAGAATGAAGAACGTTTGGATTTATCTATAAAATGATTAACTGGCTTTTTTTTTTTTTAAATACCTCCCACCTCTAAATTAGTCATAGTCATGCAGGGGTTAGCAGAGACTGCATTCTGTGCTAAAGCACACCGGGAAAAATCAGGGATCTTTCACGGCATGAGCAAATTACATGCTAAACATGCAGAATCTGGAATTCATAGAATTCTGCAGCTCTTTTGCTCCAAATACATAAACATCATTTCCCTGGCTTTATTGGTATTGATGGCCACCCCATAATACTTTGCATCTTTCCTCTTCTGATCCACATGACAATTTATATATTGTAAAATGTTAATTAAAAAAGTAGAAAAATTGCTTGGAAAAACAAAAGCATATTAAAGCATTCTGGTTCCACTCCATGCATCAAAGACAAAATAAAACTGAGCATTCAAAATGTTCTTTGTCATGAGGGCGAAAAGAGCAGAAACATCAAACAAGATAAAGTGTAGTCCCGCATGCATATTTCAAAATACCTGCGCTCTGACTTTGCGAAAGGACGACAACATGATGAAGGAACTCAGAGTCTAAAAGGGAGGAGTATACCAAGATAACCTTTTTTTACTAATTCTAGATAATACCAGCCATTTTCAAACATTAATTGCAGGAAAATTAACCCATCCCACATTCTCCTTTACCTGGTTAAAATTAAAAATAAAAAAAAAAAACAACACCCTACTTTCTGCTACTGTAATTTTATTAGATCAACATTCTTCTATTATTTCTGTCAATTCATTTATGGGTTTCTTAACAATGTGACAGAACTTTATTCCACAACACAACTAAATGCAAAATAAATTCAAGTTTAACTACAACACAGAAAATTAAAAAAAAAATCTTAACATAATTTAACAAAATTGTTTTTTTTCTTAATCTGGATTTATCACTTTGCTCGAGCTTTTTAATTCCAAAATAAATGTTTTCTAGAACCTTTTAATAGCATCCTTTAAGTTCCTGTGTCAGAAGATTCTAGACTACAGTTTGAATCACCACCTACAATGAACCTTACCTAACTGGATGTGCTTGAAATTAATTCTGGCTGTCTAGTCCTCATGGCGCTCCCTAAAGTCTAAATAAAATAAACCAGCTGAATTGGAACCCATGTTTCAAAGCGAAAAATTTAAAGAATGCAAGATTTAAAATAATTCTACAGGTTAATTTCACCAAATAAGAAAATAGTGTGGCTGTTAACAAGCAGTATAATATTAACATCAATCCAAATACACATATACGAACACACCTGATCTCAAATCTTGTCGGTTTATTCTTATTTTTGCATAAAAAAGCAATTAAGAGAATGGGACTGAATATTTTTAATGTATAGGGATTATATACTCTGATAAAGCAGAACAGACAAAGGATTTATGCTAGCCCAAGTACTTTCTTTCTGTATGTAAGAGATCTTGAAATATGACAGACTGTATAATCATTTTAAAAATTGCGGCATTTTAAAGCATTGCTAGTGCTCTTATGCTGGCACTTTAAAAAAAAAAATCAGCTCATTTTCCATGGTGCCCATTTTCCTGGAAATCATGCTTTTGGGAAACACCATTGCTGCAAACAGAGGTTAGATATATTTATATATATCTATTATATATTTTCCTGCTTCTTTAAAAACAAATGGATGGATAGCAAGTTTAGCCTCATTCAAGCCTGGACGTGGAACCTGCTTTGCTTTGGGGGGGGAAAGGCAGATTAACTTGAAAGGGCTACGGTTAATTTCCCAGGCATAATGAAATTCCTGCTGTTGCACAGGCGGATCCTGCCTCTCCCCCACACCCCACACACACGCAACATAAGGTCGTTTGTGCTTATCCTTTCCAAGGGCGGAAGGAACAACCAGTTCACCAAGGCCAAGAAAACAATGCAGCTACCACACCCAACTCTCTTCCATCCTTATCCTTTTTTTAAAGCAAGGCAATTTCAGGATTTGAGCAAAATTTGCTGGGCTGAAGATGTCTTTTTTTTTTTTTTTAACGGCAAGCTAAGGTGACAATACACACGTGAGGTTTGCAAGCACCAATGATGCAGTCCGAGTACTGTACTGATAAATTATGGACAGACCTATCTCTTACAAAGGACAAGAGATTGAATGTCATAACTCAGATGAATTTAGAGTAACTATGTCATTTAGTGTTAAAATATATTACTTTTCCAAATTCAAACAAAAGGATTATCATTTTCAGTCTACTTTTTGGTAGAAATAATACACAGGTATATCCCAAAGGTGCTTTTTTCCAAAAGACAACTGGACCTTTTTTTTTTCCTTTGAAAACATTTCATTTCTTCAGTTCTTGGATGAGAAGCCAAACATTTTCAAAGGGGAAAAAAACCAAGAAAGTCTAGTTGTCTTTTGGGAAAAAAAAAAACCACATTTTTGGGACAAACAGGGCCTGGATGATTGAGAATCCCCATAGATATTTACACATGTATATGCTACCTGCTCTATAATGCCGCTGGAGGGCTTATAAAAATATAAATTTTACTTTATACATGCCAACGTGCTGGAAAAGGCCAACAGATCAGAGGCAGATGATTAGCAGGAAGTGTAAAGATCAAGTTTGGTGTGTGCATGACTGATAAGGGAATGAAGGGTTAAGCAATCGGCCAGTAAGATTGGGAAAAATATTTCAAGTTTCTCAGCATTTTCTTTCAGGCCACTAGGTAGCCAAAATGCCTTGCATCTAAATCATCTGAAGATTCTTCATTTGTAGCAGACGTAAATTTAATGTGCTGGGTTATCCTCTGGCTGGAATCAAATTAGGATTTTATTTGGGGCTTCAACTTTTTCCCTGTCCTACCTTAGCAAATAATCTATAGCAGGGCTGTCAAACTTGCAACATCACGTGATGTGTCGTGGCTTTTTCCCCATTGCCGGCAATGGGGTGGGCACAGTTTTGCCATGACGCATCGGTCCCTTCAGCCGGCAGTTTGACACCCCTGATCTACAGGGTTTATGTTTTTAAGCAGACTATGCCAAATTAAATGAATTCATACAAGGAGACAATTCTCTGGAAGACAACAATGCAAGAAAACTCTACAATTGTGGAAATAGCAACATATTGAAAAAACGAAAGAGATGGATACAAGGAAATAACCAGACCTGCAATTTGGCCCCTTTTGTCAATTTCCTCTCAAGAATTGTTACATGGAAATAAAAACATTTAAATAGCTACTTTTCTCTCTGCTCCTTTCTATAAAATATTTTTTTTTAAATGGAAAGATTGTTTCCTCCACACATTTGGAAGACGTCTCTCAACAATGCTTCAATGCAATCAATACAAACTTATTAGGATTACGCTGAATTATATGCCAAGATCAGGAATCCTGTGCCCCTCCTACCTCTTCAGAGGCAAGTCTAGAAAACCTTACTCCCAAGGCTGAAGTATGTACTCATCATTCCAATCGACCTGTAATCCGATCGCCACAAATTCAAATTATGCCTTGCTCCAAAGCCAAAATTCTCAGGATGCTGCAGCTACACAACCCTCTCACGTACAGAAAGCCCCTCCCCCCCGCTGCATTCAAAGCCGCTCACTGAAGGCATATTGGCTTAAAAATATATATTTACTACTAAATGCTTGTTTCTTTGCATAGTCTACTAGCTAGGCCTTACAGAGGGCACTTGAACGTACTCAAAAGTTTGGGTTTAACTGGACGTGTGAAATCAACCCTGCACATTTGAACTGAATGAAATCAGAGGAATAAAATGGTATGCCGTGATTTTAATACCAGGCATGGTAGTGTCGTGGAAAAACCCAATGAAAAAGACCAGAGATGGCAAATCCTTACTTTTAAGATTCCTCTGAATCTTAATGAATCGTTTTGTGTTGCTGTCTCTTGTCTTTTTCATTGGGTTTTTCCACAACGGTGGGTTAGTCAGTCATGGTTGAAGCAAACCCAGCTGGGTGTGCAACACGTACACCTAACACACCCACACCCAACCCACGAAAGAAGTCTTTAATATACAAAGATAGGACGTTTTCCCCCTTCCATTTCTGAATGCAGAAGGCTGGGTGAAATTCAAGCTTCCCCAGGCTTCGGATACTCTAGATCCCAAAGCCCATCATCCCCTGCCAAGGGAAGCTGGCCTGGAGCCCCCTGGAGAGGAGCCAGGCTGCAAGACGGCTGCAATGCAATATATCGGATGCTTTGCACACCTAAAGCACCTTACCTGTCCACCCGCGCAGGCGCAGAGGGAGCGCGCGCGCGCGGCCAGGGCGCCTAGAGAGGGCGCTCCGAGGCCTCGCCCATCTTTTCGCCCCGCGGACCCCCTCACGGGGCTGCCCGTTCCCCCGGCCGCCCTTCCGCGTCCCCCCTCGCTCCCTCCTCATCCTCACCGGGTCGGTTCGAAGGGGGACCCCCCGCGCCTCTCCTCAGTCCGCCACGCGTGGACGTACCCCTCCTCTCAGACCCCTCAGACACCGACTGGGCTCCGCCGGCGCCGACGCCCCTATTTATAAGGTGGCCCGAGATGACGTCATCGCCGCAGAGCCGGCCGCAGCAGCCGAAGCGCGCCGAGGCGGAGCTGGGGCGGCGGAAAAACCCGAGCCAAAGGAATGCCAGCAGCCGAGGGCACCCGAACGGGGCCGGAAAGAGCCGAAAGCTTCAAGGGCAAATGTTTGTTCTTAATGCGGAGTGCAAAGCGGTTGTTTCCACAAATCCACGTCGATTTATTGTGTTGCTCAGCCAGAAGAAGAAAAACTTTAGCCTATTCGGATGTCTACCGCCCTGACAGTGATGGGTGCTGTCCTACAGCATGTCTAAAAGATCCCACCTTTGGACGGTGCATTGAATTTTGCATTAATTTGGGATTTTTTGGGGGGAGGGAACCTATATAAGCCGAGTCCTCCTGAAACCAACAGAAAAATAGATTTTTTTCCCCCAAGTTTTCTGCACCCACTTCAATCCACACGGGGGTAGGATCTCATTGGAGATGTAATACATTTCAGTTCATTCCTTTTCAGCATTCCAAAGTCAAGAAATGACGAGCACCCCATTTTGCTCCATGACTGTGCTTTTGCTGATCAATCTCACACAAGTTTGATACTGAAATAAGACCTTCAGATAATACTTGGACTTAATTTTTGCATGTACCAAGGATGCAACTAGTGATGAAAGGCTTAAGTCTGGGATAGGATAGGATAGAATATAGAATAAAAAACAGAATAGAAAAGAGAATAGAAAATAAAGAATAGAATAGAATAGAGAACAGAATAGAAAATAGAATAGAATAATAACAGAACAGAGAAGAGAAGAGAATAATAGAACAGAACAGAATAATTAGAAAGAATAGAATAGAATAGTTGGAAGGGACCTTGGAGGTTTTCTAGTCCAACCTCCTGCTCAGACAGGAAAGCCTATACCATTTCAGACATCTCATGACTGCACTGATCTTGGCTAATCAGACATGGGGTTTTTGTTTGTTTGTGTGTTTTGTCTTTTATCCTCTCAAAGAGGTTAAACTGAGCACAGTCACGGGACCAAACAGCATAAACAAATAGGAATTCTACACCAGCTCTTCTCCTAGTCCAGCTCTTCAAATGGAGAGGTTAGATTGGTCTTTTACTTACTATATTCTCAACTACAGCCTTTCAAGATAGGATTAAATGCCCGAGTCTATGCAGAGTTTCTTCCAAGCCAATCTGCACAAGTTCCTCTCCCCCCTCCCAAAAAAGAGCAGCTTTTTCTATCCAGTGGATTTTGCCTCTGTCCCAATTGCGAGCTGCCACTCCCTAATTTTCTCCACCTAACTGTTCAAATCAAAATCGTTCAATTAATCTTTGACATCAACTTGGAACAGATGCCAGGTAACTGGAGCCAAGCTTTGCTTCCTTCGTTCTCTGGAGCCAATATCTATCTATCTATCTATCTATCTATCTATCTATCTATCTATCTATCTCTATCTATCTATCTATCTATCTATCTAATCTATTATCTATCTATCTACATCTATTATCTATCATCCATCTATCTGCTACCTATCCATTATGTCTATTTGCTCTAATCTATCTATCTATCTATCTATCTATCTATCTATCTATCTATCTATCTATCTATCTATCTATTATCTATCTGCTATCTCTCATCTATCTGTGACTGTCTCTGTCTCTATTATCTATCCATTATCTACCTGCTATCTATTTCATCTAATCTATTTGTCTGTCGTCTGTCTGTCTCTCTCTTTAAAAGAAACGACAAGTTGCAGGGTTTTAAACTACAGTAGCAGCAGTACACATAGCCAGGAGACTGCAACAACACCAGCATTGTCTAAAAGGAACATGACTTTTCACAATTCAGATGTGGAAAGGACGCTTCCTCCGGCCCTGCCTGGTGCTGGACACAAAGGTGGGGTATCCTTATCCCAGCAATCTTTGGATGCAACAAAATGCCGAATAACAATATTCCTTTGAGACTGGAGAGGCCAAGGATTGCTGAGTTAAGTATCACACTCTATATAGCTACTGACGCACTAAATCCATCGGTTTGCAGAGGTGTGACAATCGTACAGGAGCCTTCTCCAAAGGACACATTCCCAGAAACATGTGGACGTGGGCTAAACGCATGCAAGTCACTGCAAGGCTTTTGAAAGATCCGAGTCATTTCCCCGGTGTGGTCTAAAGTAGGGGGTCCCCCAACCCCTGGACTGGCACCGGGCCGTGCAAACAAACAAAGCCATCTCCACAGGATGCAGGTAGCACGCAACACCTGCCTCCAGAAGCTGTGAATGCTCCAACACTGGAAGTTTTTAAGAAGAGACTGGACAGCCATTTGTCTGAAATGGTGTAGGGTTTCCTGCCTGAGCAGGGGGTTGGACTAGAAGACCTCCAAGGTCCCTTCCAACTCTATTATTATTATTATAATATTATTGTACCATGCCCTTCCTATCCGCGAGAAAACCTTTCTCAATCAATTAGAATAGAGTCGCAAGGGACCTTGGAGGTCATCTAGTCCAACCCCCTGCTCAAGCAGGAGACTCTAATCCAGTAGTTCTCAACCTTTTTAATGCCACGACCCCCAACTGGTCGTAAGTCGAGGACTACTCAACCGGTCGTAAGTCGAGGACGACTCAACGGGTGCAGCACCGTTTGCAGAATGGGACTTTTGGCGGGCTCAGCAGGGCAGAGACAGCCTGGACAATTCCTATTGGCTTTTGAAAGCCAATAGAATTAGACTCTATTCAAGAGAGTCTATTCTATTGGCTTTCAAAAGCCAATAGAATAAAAGGGAGTAGCACAGCTAAGGAAAAGGGGGGGAAAAAATGGCGGACTGCGTTGTTTGGCGACCCCCATGAAATGGTCGTTCGACCCCAAATGGGGTCCCGACCCACAGGTTGAGAACCGCTGGTCTATATACCATTTCAGACAAATTGCTGGCCAGTCTCTTCTTAAAAACCTCCCGTGATGAAGCAGCCACAACTTCTGGAGGCAAGTCGTTCCACTGGTTAATCGTTAGGAAATTCCTCCTTAGTTCCAGGTTGCTTCTCTCCTTGATTAGTTTCCATCCATTGTTCCTTGTCTTGCTTTCTGGTGCTATGGAGAATAGGTTGACTCCCCTCTTCTTTGTGGCAGCCCCTCAGATACTGGAATACTGCTCATCATGTCCCCCCTAGTCCTTCTTTTCTCTAGACTGGCCATTTCCGAATCCTGCAACCGTTCTTCGTATGTTTTGGTCTCCAGGCCTTTAACCATCTTAGTTGCTCTTCTTTGTACTTTTTCCAAAGTCTCAACGTCTTTTTTGTAACGTGGTAACCAAAACTGCATGGAAATGGTCCCTGCTGCCCAAAAGCTTGATCTAAAGAATTTTCTTTAGCAATTCTTTAAGATGAAAATTGTTCTTATCCTCCCTCTCTGGAATTCAGCACTGTATGAAGGCCACCTTATGAGTTCCATCTTTAAAGTAAACCAATAAGAAAGAGACCAAAGCAAAAGCCGTAAAAAAAAAAAAACACCCTGAGATTAGAAATTCCAATGTCTTTACTTTGAAAACAGGCACGCGCAAACATTAAAAATAAGTTACTCGATGACAGCCTTTAAAATAAAGCTCCTTTGAGCTCTAATGACATTCCAGGCAGTTTCTTCCAAAGGTTTATTATCTTTTATCATTGTAAAATGATCACTGTAGCAAATGGACACCAAAAGCTCAACGCTTCATGCTTGATTGAGCTAACACAATTGCTGTCGTAAATGTCCCACTCTACCAGCAAGCTGGATCATATCGTACGAAAAATATATAAGTTATCAGAAATACTTTACTGTTTAGCACCGACACACAAAAATACAAATTCCTCTTCGTTTTCCACCCACTGCTTGTAAATAGCAGAAGCGAAAATCCCACAGTCCTATTGTTCATTATCGGCTTGGATCCAAGAGGCAGAAAACCGTTGCTTCCAGACGGATTTGAAGCAGTTTCCCTTGATTTCACGAAAATTAAAACAGCCAGCGGGAACGTTTTCCTTTTCCCATTCATGGTTCTATTTGGGGGGGGGGGGAATGTTACTTCGACTAAATGCTAAGCTCTTTAAAACCTTTTCTTTCTTTTTTCTTGTCTTTCTTCTCTCTCTCGCTCTCTTTCTTTTTAAGAAAAAGAAGGCCACAAATCAATTCATGTTCTTTCAGCATTGCTTGGATGAGCTCAAAGGTTTTTCCACTCTGCCTGATTTTTTTCAAAACGAGAGGCAGTCAGCCACGGCTTTTGCTTGCAAAGGACTGCAGTGCTTTAATTAAGAATTAGACTCTCTTCTAATTCAACCGCAGTGGTTGAGACACTGAGGTGTGGGGTGTGTTTTTTTGGGGTGTGTGTTAAACTTCTGGAGTTAATAAACAGGGGAGTCCCTCAAGGACACGTAAACCAATTTGTTTCTGTATCTTAAGGAGGATGGGTATGGCACGGCAGGAAAACAGAAGGACACACCCATGTGCACAAAAGCCTCCCTCATTTGCGAGGGCAAAGACTGGCCCAACATATCAGATTGTCTTCGACAATCTCGTAAAGCGGACGAGCCATTTCCAGATTCTGCAGAGAATCCAAACGTTGTTTTTTTTCAAAAAATCAGCTTATAGACTTTTTTTATAACACACACACACACACAAAAAAAAACCCGAAGCAAGCTATTTTTTTTTTTCACCTTCTGTAAAAGTGCCAGGGGATCCGACCCTCAGGATTTCCAAAAAGAGGGTGACAAATAGCCTTTGGGGAGAGGAATGTTTTTTCGTTGTAAGCATTCCTGGGAAGAGAAGAAAAGATGATTTTAAAGGCAAGACGTTCCAACCCCCGACATCCCTCTCTGGATGCGTAACCTGACAGTACAATGCAAACGCTGACAGTACAGTGATGAGGCTGCAAAAAAAAAAAAGCTACTGTGCACTGTGTTTGTGATGGGGGAAGTGAGGGAGACTGATATGGATTCGGAGAATAGCCGGAGCAAATGGGGACATTCTCGGTGTGCCTCGGGAAGGGACGAGAGCAGAAAGATGAGAGAGAACGGAGAGGTCTGGCAAAAAAATAGCAAGGCGGATGAGGATGGAGACTACGAAAGGCTCCACAGAGAAGGTGGTGGTTGTGTGTGTGTGTGTGTAAGGATGACTCTGCTGCTACTCTGAAGGTTGCTTCCATCACATTCTTAATTGGAGGAGGAGGAAGAGGAGGAGGAGGAGGAGAACGACTATGGGTTCCTTGGTGCTCTCTGACCGGATGTTTTCTTGCAGACGTTTCATTACCTAACTAGGTAACATCATCAGTGCTAGAAGGGAGGAGGAGGAGGAAGACGAAGAGGAGGAGGAGGACAACGACTGTGGGTTCCTTGTGCTTTCTGACCTTGGATGTTTTCTTGCAGACGTTTCATTACCTAACTAGGTAACATCATCAGTGCTAGAAGGGAATGGACTTTGCAGAGAAGAGGTGGAGGAGGAGGACTGTGGAGTCCTTAGTGCTTTCTGAGCTTGTTTTCTTGCAGATGTTGCGTTATCCAAACTAGGTAACATCATCAGTGCTAGAAGGGAGTGGGGAGGAGGAGGAGGAGGAGGAGGAGGAGGAGGAGGAGGAGGAGGAGGAGGAGGAGGAGGAGGAGGAGGAGGAGGAGGAGGAGGAGGACGACGACGACTGTGGGGTCCTTAGTGCTCTCTGAGCTGGCTTGTTTTCTTATAGATGTTGTATCATCCAAACCAGGTAACAACATCAGAACTAGACACTCCTGATTGACAAGGGAACCTCGTATCAGTCGACAACATTCTTACAAGCAGGAGAGTTTGGAAGTTGTGTGCTCTGGAGCTTCCTAACAGTTGAGGAAGCAGAGAGCTGAGTGCCTAAAAGGCTGAGGATTGGGGACAACCGAAGGAGGGAAAAAACAAAAAACAACCAGCCCAACTCAGCCGCCCTTGTCTTAGCTGAACACCTAGATTGAGAGAACATCAACTCACCTTTAAAAACTGCTTGAATCGTATGAGGGAGCCCATTTCCCCGGGGTTGGTAATTGCTTCAATCCTGGAGGGGAGAAGATTCCAATATTCAAAGATTGAACTCTTAATATTGATTTACTCTGTCCTCTCCTGGCTTGGCCAATCATCGGGACTGAGAAGAAGACTGACAAAGAACTTTTGAAACTCACAACTCTTCCCAGGGGGAATGCTCTGTCCCAGCTTACTCAAGGATTTGTAATTGAGCGAGCAGGGAAAAAAAGCAAACAAACAAACAAACAAAACTGTTTGACAACCTCTCCCTTACCACTGGAAAAAATGCAGAGGGAAGCGTGTGCGTTTCAGACTGCCGCCCAATTGCACGCCGTACCTGGGAAAATATTCTTCCTGGATCAGGAGAAGCAACTTCCAAAATTGCACCTGGTACTGCTTCATGAGCGCATTCCCACACACCTGAGGCACACAAAACAGAAGAATGTCAAGCCGTGCTGTCAGAAGAGAGGATTGCAATCTACCTCAAACTGATCCAAGTTAAGACTGCCCAGCCACGTTAATAGGAGATCATAGTTACTTGCGGACTGCAAGGAGAAGGAAAGAACCACAGGCAGTCAAGGAGGGCCACTTACCTCCAGGAAATCGAACAGAACGGTTGCTGTCACATCTGCCAGAGGCTCCATGTTCAACATCTGTGCCAGCCAACGCCAGGCATGGTTTAATCCGTGTGGATGAGTCTAACGGACAAAAAGAAAGAACAGTTCCCTGAATTACTTCTATTTTCACCAAAACCCCTACTTTATTTTCAAGCTCTCTTTCATAGGTGGTGCTTTGCTGATGCAACGATTATGGTTTCTTAGCTGGCCAACAAACTTGGGGGGAAGATGGGGAAATGGAATGTAGGCTACCGAGATAAAGAAGGCAGACCCTGAGAATCAAGGACGAGTCACCAGATGCCTGGCCCCACTCAGAGACTTTTTCTCATAACAATATATTTCCACCTAATTGGCCAATGTAACCTGTTCAAAGATGGGAGGGCGGATTCTATGCTTTAACTATAGGGGTTTGTCAGAGATGGTTTTGCTTTCACGCGTGCCGAAATGATGTAGTCAATACAGCTTTACATTAAGAGATCGGAAAGTTTGCTTATTTGGGTCCGTCAGTCGGAACCGTGACAGTTTGGCTTCCATCTGAAGCAGCCTCAACAAGTTTTCTGAGCAGATTCAGAGGCTGTTAGAAAGGACACCACTGCAGGGAAGGTGAAAAAGGCTGCCAAAACAGTTAACCAAGTGTGGATGTCCGAAGACCCACTTACTCCTTGCTTATCCTGATACGGCCACTGAAGTTGCAGGATGGCCGCATAGAGTCGGATCATTCCAGACATCCGTTTTAGAAAGTTGTCTTGAGGCTCTACTTTCCCATCCTTCACTTGGTAGCCAAGGGTCCTAAAGAAGAGGTGGAGAGGCTGACCAGCGTGCCCAAGAGGGAGATGAATCGGGAGCCCTGGGGTCCCAGCTTAACACGAACCGCTCGTAACTCAACATCCAGCTTTAACCCAGCATATCAATGCTGGATTGTTGAGCACCACAAACTGAATCTGTTCACAGCTCTCTAATGCATCTGTGGAATGCAGGGGGTACACGAAACCACGCCCTCTCCGGTTGGTGGAAAAACCTCTCTCTATGTAACCAGTCCCTGGTGCCCAAAAGGTTGGGGACCTCAGACTTAAATGAACTGCTGCGAATTTGAGGACTCCCTGTACAGCCTCGCTCGGCTTCCCAACCGCCCAGGATGCTCAACTGAATTAAATCACCTCTGATACTCTGCCAGGGGGGTGCCTTCCTTCATCGCAGGGTAGAAGGGGACAGCATAAGGACACTTTTTGTGCAAGTGAGCCAGGATGAGGGTGCCCACCTTGGGGTGCAGCTCCCAGATACCAGATGCCACCACGGCAATGGGGAACGCAGCTTTGTGGTGAGAGGCTACCTCTTCTTCGCCTTGTTTCTGGAAAATACCCACACACACACAAACCAAAAAGATATATTTTAGCCTGCTCTAACTGCCCCAAGGAAGAAGAGAAGTTCACCCATCACCAAACGTGGGTTCAACATCGTTTGTAAATCATCTTTTAAGGGCAGGGCGGTACATAAACCCAGCCTTTTTTCCAGTCAGAATTATCCAGATTTCCTTCCCTCTATTGACTGGATTATTTACTGAGCCGTGGTGGCGCAAGGGTTAGAATGCAGCATTGCAGGCTAATTCTGCCAACTGCTGGCAGTTCGATCCTGACCGGCCGAAGGTTGACTCAGCCTTCCATCCTTCCGAGGTCAGTAAAACAAGGACCCAGATTGTTGGGGACAAGAGGTTGACTCTGTAAACTGCTTAGAGAGGGCTGTAAAGCACCGTAAAGCGGTATATAAGTCTCAGTGCAATTGCAATTACTGTCGGTCTGTCTATCTATCTATGGGCTGTAGTGGTGCAGTGGATATAATTCTGCCGACCACCAGCAGTTCAATCCCGACCAGCTCAAGGTTGACTCAGCCTTCCATCCTTCCAAGGTCAGTAAAATGAGGACCCAAATTGTTGGGGGCAAGATGCTGACTCTGTAAACAGCTTAGAGGGGGCTGTAATGAACTGTGAAGCTGTGTATGAGTCTAAGTGCTATTGCTATCTATTTGTCCGTCCTATCTATCTATCTATCTATCTATCTATCTATCTATCTATCTATCTATCTGCCTGTCTCTATCTATCTCTTCATCTATCTATCTATCTATCTATCTATCTATCTATCTATCTATTTATCCATCCATCCATCCATCCATCCATCCACTAACCCACCCACCCACCCACCCACCACCCACCTATCATCTATCTACCTACCTACCTACCTACTTACTCTGGTGGCGCACAGGATAGAATGCAGTATTGCAGACTAACTCTGCCCTCTGCCAGCAGTTCGATCCCGACTGGCTCAAAGTTAACTCGGCCTTCCATCCTTCGGTCGGTAAAATGAGGACCTAGATGGTTGGAGGCCAATATGCTGACCGTCAACTGCTTAGAGAGGGCTGTAAAGCACTGTGAAGCGGTCTATAAGTCTAAGCGCTATTGCTCTTTTCAAGACAGCTTCAAAGAAGCCTCTGAGGTAAATGACGATTTAAAAGACCACCTGGGCAGAGTCACCTTTTCATCTGGAGAACTTTTTTTTTTTTTGCCAAGATGACCTTCTTACCACAAACTTTTCAGCCAGTTTGAAATAAACAAACTCCAGGCCTTCAGGATGCTGCGTGACAGATACTTTGTGGCCCCCGCACTTCACGTACTTTCCCGAAAGGAAGCTATTGATTTTTTCAAATATCTCCTTCAGCTGAGAACCTGTGAAGACCAGCAGAAGAAAAAGATACCAGTGAGGGAAGCAGCTGGGGCAGGAAGCCAGGTTTAGGCATTTGAAATAAGTAACGTTACGATAGCCAAAGCAAGCGGCTGGGCCATGAGCGTGGGTTTTCGTGTTATATATGATATCTGACATATATTCATCAAGGTCGGACAGGTGTTCTCTGACCATTTTCTTGCTTATTTTAATTTTTATTTGTAGTCTTGTCTTTTACAGTCATGTTTTTGGTAGGTTGAGCTATAGTTTCTTTTTGCGTGAAGACTAATGCAAAGAATGAGTTAAGGAGCTCTCCTTTCCCTCTACTGCCTGTTACTTCCTTGCCATCTTCTCTCTTTATTGGACTTTCCTTGACTTTTTTGCTATTATGTTGAAAGAAACTTTTTTTTCATTATCTTTTGACTTTTGTTGCAAGTCTTTGCTCATTCTGAGCCCTATGCTTTCCTGACTTCATCTTTGCAGATTCGGGCTATCTGCTGATACTCTGCCTTAGTGATGTGTTTTTGTACTTGTCCTTTTTGCCTTTCAGTTTATCAGAGATCTTTGTGCAACCATGCTTGTTCGTTCTTGGATTTCTTGTTTTTCTTTTTCAGTGGTATAGTGTTGGACTGGGCTTTTATGATCATATTTTTCAGTGTTGCCCACATTTCTTGAGTTGTTTTCCCCTTTAGGATTTTTATCCATGGGATTTTTCTTACGTTCTCTCTGAGTTTGTTAAAATCAGCTCTTTTAAAGTTTAAGACACTGGCTGGGTTATGTTCTATTGCTTGTGTTTGCATTATATTGAATTCCAATATGCGATGTGGTCACTTTCCCCTAACGTTCTGGTAACTTCAACTCCATCACTTCTTCTCTATTAGTAAGAATTAGGTCCACTACAGCTTTTTCTCTAGTTCCTTCCTCTACCTTTTGGGTGACAGGTTGTCAGCTAAGTTGGTTAGCAATCTGTTCGATCTCCCACTTGCTGCAGAGTTTGTCTCCCAGTTAATACCAGGGTTGATAAACAAGTGTAATAGTGATTAGCAGTTGATCAACGGCTAATATTGTGATCAGACATTTTATAAGGAATAACAGAACTAGGGCTCACCTGCGATGGTAGAAATCTGGCTAACAGGGATGGTGGCAGCTTTCTGCAATTCCATTTTGATTTTTTTCTCCTGCAGGGAAAAAAAAGGGGGAAACGTTCAAAAGCCGAGCTTAGCGCAGGATTCCAAACTTCCTGTTGTGGTACAAGTGCTGGCTGGGGAATTCTGGGAATTGTAGTCCTCAAGTCTTAAAGGTTGCTAAGGTTGGATACGCCTGATCTAGGAATATTCTTACCTGCGTGCCTTTGCTGCTGGCCAAGCAGCTGAAGGAAGCCTCACACTGCTGGGATTCTTTCTGTAGCTCCTGGTACCACTTCATAATGGATGCGTCTGCCTTTACCTGAAGCCCTGGAGACATGACAGCAAAGCAGAAACTAGTTCAGCTAGCCCTTGATTTACAACTGTTCGTTTAGTGACTGTTCGAAGTTACAACAGTACTGAAAAAAGTGACTTTCACCATCCAGTTTTGTAGAAAAGATGTTGAGACTCTAGAAAGAGGACAGAGAAGAGCAACAAAGAGGATCAGGGGACTGGAGGCTAAAACATATAAGGAACGGTTGCTGGAATTGAGTATGTCTAGTTTAACGAAGAGAAGGACCAGGGGGGACATGATAGCAGTGTTCCAATATCTCAGGGGCTGCCCCAAAGAAGAGGGAGTCAACCTATTCTCCAAAACCCCTGAAGGCAGGACAAGAAGCAACGGGTGGAAACTCATCAAGGAGAGAAGCAACCTAGAACTAAGGAGAAACTTCCTGACAGTCAGAACAATTAACCAGTGGAACCACCTGCCTCCAGAAGCGGCGAATGCTCCAACACTGGAGGTTTGTAAGAGGAGACTGGATGGCCATTTGTCCGAAATGATATAGGATTTCCTGCCTGAGCATGTTGGACTGGATGACCTCCAAGGTCCCTTCCAACTTTATTATTATTATTCACATTTGCAACCCTTGTAGCATCCCCCAGGGTCACATGATCAAAATTCAACTGCTTGGCAACTAATTCATATTTACGACGGTCGCTGTATCCCGGGGTGAGGTGGGTCACGTGACCCCCCCTTTGTGATCTTCAGACAAGCAAAGCCAAATCAGATTCATTTAACCAGTGTGTTGTTAACAACTGCAGCGATTCAAATGGGGCAAGAGGGGCTGCAAAATACGCTTAAGAGATGTCTCACTTAGCAACAATTGTGGCCGTTATGTCAAGGACTACACCTGTGATTCTCTATTTTCCTCACTAGGTGAAAACCAACAATAGATTTTTTTTTGCCTAACGCAACGAGCTACCACTAGCAGGACAGAAAGAGGGAGCTGCAATTGTTTTACATTTTTTTAAAATGATTTAAAAGATTTTAAGAACAAAGGAAGCAGAAGAAGTCTGTTAATAACAATAACAATAATAAAGTTGGAAGGGACATTGGAGGTCATCTAGTCCAACCTCCTGCTCAGGCAGGAAACCCTATACCATTTCAGACAAATGGCTGTCCAGTCTCTTCTTAAAAGCTTCCAGTGTTGGAGCATTCACCACTTCTGGAGGCAGGTTGTTCCACTGGTTAATTGTTCTAATTGTCAGGAAGTTTCTCCTTAATTCTAAGTTGCTTCTCTGCTTGATGAGTTTCCATCCGTTGCTTCTTGTCCTGCCTTTAAGTGCTTTGGAGAATAGCTTGATTCCCTCTTCTTTGGGGCAACCCCAACCACATATTATGGCTATTTTTTTACCTTCACACCCCATCTTTTCTTTTTTTGTTCAATATTTTATTAATTTTTTATGGTCACAAATCCTTAATATTTTATCAGCAACCTATTGGCTGGGTTCCAAGGTTTAGTTTACTAATCCATGTTAAATTCCTTTCTCTCTGCCTCGTCTTTCTAGCCATCGATAAAATGCATCCCATGTTCTAAAGTAATCTGAATCTTCTTTCTCTTGCATTTTCAGTGTCGGTCTGTCCATTTCTGCACCATCTAAAATTTTCTTAATGATCTGGCCATTCTTCCATCTTTCCAATGCTGAGCAAATACAATTCCCGCTGCAGTTCATACATGTAACATTAAATATACACAGTCCTTCTCATCATTTCTTACAATTATACCTAACAAAAAAAAAATCTGGCTTAAAACCTAGGTGTTTTTTAGTCATATTCTCATACGTATTCTTGAGCAAAATCTTTTGGTTTTAGGGCATGTCCACCAAAGACGATAGTATACGCCCCATCTTTTCCATGGGACCATGAAGGCAGAGCACAGGGTCTCCCCTATGTCTTTAAATAATCATCATCATCATCATCATCATCATCATCATGGAAAATGATAAAATTAAACTGCTCTGGGACTTCAGAATTCAAACAGACAAGCACCTGCAACATAACACCCCAGACTTAACAATTGTCGATAAGAAAGACAAAAAAGTCTGGATAGTGGATGTGGCAGTGCCTGGAGACAGCAGAATAAACGAGAAAGAACTGGAGAAGATAACCAAATACAAAGACCTACAAATAGAAATAGAAAGACTGTGGCAAAAGCAAGCAAGGGTAGTACCAATAGTCACAGGCTCCTTGGGTGCAATCCCAAAACAACTGGAGCACCACTTGAACACCATTGGCATTGACAAATTCGCTATTAGTCAATTGCAAAAGGCGGCCTTACTAGGAACTGCTTCCATCTGCGACGATATCTGTAATACCATCAAACATCCACATCTGCCTATCCCAGGTCCTGGGTAAGGACTCGATAGGTAGACAAAATGCCAAATCCAGTCTGAACATCTGGCTGACTGTGCGATGATCCATAATAATAATAATAATAATAATAAAAAGAACTACAGAGCACGCTGGACAAAACCACCCCACGGATTGGGGATTAAGAGCCACTGCATCAGGAGGGAATTTTTCTCTGCAACCGGACGCTGCTTGTATGAAACGTAAAGCTTGGAGTGGAAATAAAAGCATAGGAATTTTTTGTAGGGAATTACCCTTTTCCCAAACTGATCCTGTCCAAAATAACCAGGAATCTTAAAAGTCACTGTCCCAGAGAGCATCGGATGGAGAAAGGCGACTTCGAAAGAGGAGTAATATTTACGGAAAAACCACCACCATGGAGAGGATGATGGGGGCTATAACCCCACGCAACAGAAGGATGCCAGAAAAGCAGAGACACTGATAGAATGTCGGAGTTTTACCTCCAGCTAGATTTCCGGGATTTGAAGCCTGGGATTTTGCCAGCTCCTGTTTCTGCAGTTCCTCTGTTTTTTGGGCCTCGGCGGCTGCAGCTGCAGCCAAAGCCACCTTCTCCTCCTCCTCCTTCGTCTGTTCCAGGGCCAGAGCAATTTCTTGCTGCATATTGGAAAAGAGCTGGTGCATTTTGAGCAGGACGTGCTCAGCGGAAGCCACATCTGCCTCAGTGGGGAAAGCCTGCTTTTCAAAACAAAACAAAACAAAAACTCAGATATCAACTATGATGCTTACACAAAAACTCTGGGGATTTATCTGCCCGGTTTCTGGAAGGAAGCCAGCTTGATCTGTCTTTCCAGATGATTCAACTGATCAAATGCAAATCTCCCTTTGGGTGCCGGCCTCAGCTAAAGGTTTATGAATCGGCTCTCATACATTAGAATAGAATAGAGCTGGAAGGGACCTTGGAGGTCTTCTAGTCCAGCCTCCTGCTTGAGCAAGAGAACCTATACCGTCTCAGACAGGTGACTGTCCAGTCTTTTCTTAAAAATCTCCAGTGATGGAACACCCACGATTTCTGGTGGCAAGCCGTTCCACTGGTTAATTGTCATTGTTAGGAAGTTTCTCCTTAATTCCAGGTTGCTTCTCTCTTTGATCAGTTTCCAACCATTGTTTCTTGTCCTGCCTTCAGATGCCACCATGGCAATAGACAGATGATAGATGATGGATGGATAGATGAGTGATGAATGGATGGATTGAGATAGATAGGCAATTAGACAGATAGATAGATAGATAGATAGATAGATAGATAGATAGATAGATAGATAGATAGATGAGAGAGGGAGGTAAATAGAGAGGGATGGATGGAGGGAGGTAGATAGTGATGTAGAGATAGATAGATAGATAGAGGGAGGTAAATAGAGAGGGATGGATGGAGGGAGGTAGATAGTGATGTAGAGATAGATAGATAGATAGATAGATAGATAGATAGATAGATAGATAGATAGATAGATGAGAGAGGGAGGTAAATAGAGATGGAGGGAGGGAGGTAGATAGTGATGTAGAGATAGATAAATAGATAGATAGATCATATATAGATATAAATATATGGAGACAGAGAGAGAGAGAGAGAGAGAGAGAGAGAGAGAGAGAGAGCGCATAAGCACTTAAGAATTACCAACCTCAGAAGAATGGAAGGACGAGTCAACTTTGAGCCAGTGAGACTCGAACTGGCGGCAGTCAGCAGAAGGAGCCTGCAGTACCACACTCTAACCACTGCGCCACCAGGGCTCAGGAAAGATGAGGCGAAGCTCAGCTGACGCTGCTTCTCTTGAACCCAGAAGGGGGCTTTTACCTCATTGGCCACGCGGACCAAGGCCGACACCTCCCCGCAGAGCTGATTGCCCCGGTTGTTGAAGAGCGAGAAATCGAGGGTGGGCAGCTCTTTCTGCCGGGCGCCCAGGCCGACTTGCTGGTGGATCTGCAGGACCTCCTCCTGGATGGCGTAGAGGCGGCGCAGGCGCTCCTGGCTCTCCTCCCGCCGCTGGCGCTCCAGGTCTTCCTGCCGCTGGCGCTGCTGCTCGGCCTCACGGAGCTTCCGGCTCAAAAGCTTTGGGAGGGAAGAAGGGAGTTTCCGTTTGGGAAAAGGGCGAGGCCGTCTCGAAAGCTCGGGCGCCGTCTCACCTACGCCCATGTAATGTTAAGGCAAAAGCTCATTGGACGGTGGGCTCCTCGGGGCTCTCTTGAGCCGGCTTGCTTTCTTGCAGACGTTTCAGGACCCAACTAGGTAACATCATCAGTACTAGAAGGGAGTGGGGTTTGTGGAGAGGAGGAGGAGGGAGGAGGAGGAAAAGAAAGCGAGGAGGAAAAGGAGGGAGGAGAGGAGGAGGAGGAAGGAGGAGAAAGAGGAAGAAGAGGAGGGAGAGAAGGGGGAGGAGGAGGAAGGAGGAGGAAGGAGGAGGAAGAGGAAGAAGAGGAGGGAGGAAAGAAAGGGGAGGAGGAAGGAGGAGGAAGAGGAAGAAGAGGAGGGAGGAGAGAAAGGGGAGGAGGAGGAAGAAGAGGAGGGAGGAGAAGGACTGTGGAGTCCTTGGTGCTCTCTGAGCTTGGCTTGTTTTCCTTGCAGACATTTCATGACCCAGCTAGGTAGCATCATCAGTGGTGGCTTACCCTGTCAATAAATAGCCCAACCAAAGAACCTCCAAGACCACTCACACCGACACTGACAGGCAACAGTGATGGCAAACAGCAGAAGCACCAGGATCAGCACCAGGCTCCAACTGGAGCTCGGCGCTGATCCTGGCGCTCCCGCTGAGCCCAGAAGAAGCACCAATCAGCTGGGAAGCAGCACTGATCCTGGCGCTTCCGCTGAGCCCAGAAGAAGCGCCGATCAGCTGGAATGTTGCAGCATCTCCAGGGTCTTGTGATTTATATTCAGATGCCTGGCAACTGATTCATATTTATTTATGATGGTCACAGTGTCCCAGGGTCATGTGAAGCGATCAAAACCTGCTGCAACCACCCAGCAGACGGGGGGAATAAAAACCAAACACCCCCCTACCCCACTGCCAATCCTCAACAGAAGTGCTCACAACAATGAAAACCTCGGACAGGAGGAAGAGCGCGGGCAGGTGGGCAGGCAGGTGTCTTGCTCGGTTGTGGCTTGGGGGGGGGGCACTTTTTTCAGGGCCACTGTAACTTCGAACAGTCCCTAAGCGAACTGTTGTAAGTCGAGGACTACCTATACTTTATCACTTTTTTCTTTTTTGGTCATCAAGTTTTTGACACCTTGCTAGGCGACTGGTGGTACTCGGATGTTGCCATATCCTAAAAGTGGTACAGTGGGTGAAAAGGTTGAAAAGCCCTGCCTTAATGCTGATTAGCTAGGGGCACAAAGGCTGAACTGCAAGACCCTCTTTTCTCCTGCCTGGCTTGGTCAATTCTCCTGGCTCCTTTCCTTACCTTGGCTCTGCGCCGATGTTCCTCCTTCAGCTTTTCTTGCTGGCCTTGAGCTTCTTTGGAGCTGGAATGAAAAACACAAGACGCGTTACACACACACACGCCGAGATCGCGATAAGCTCAGAGCCCATCAAGTCTCCATCGGTTTCTCCCCCCCCCCAGGAGACGCTGCCGGAGGCTCACCTGTTCTCCATCTCTTGCTGAAGGTGCTGGTACTCCTGATGTTGCTTCAGCTCCTTCAGCTCATCGAAACGCTTCAGCAACTCGCTGGCCTCTTCGCAGGCGGCCTTCCCCGCCTGTTCCTGCTGTTCCAAGCGTTGCTTCAGCTGCTCCTGCAGGAAAACGGGAGGGGAAACTACAGGCTCCTGGTCTCACAGCATTTTCTTTCCTGTCCCTACCCGTTGGCTGTCCTTACCCAAATCAGCTAGAAACCGAGAGGAAATACTGAGGTTTGAGAGCCCTCCACCCAGGATTTCTCTCTAGCCAAACTTTTATCGGTCATGGCAATGCCCCAAGGACCAATCTTTAGACTCCGTACGGAAACAGCAAAGAGCTCCAGAGCTCACCTGGAGAGAAATGTCTTGGGATTCTATAGCGCACGAGGCCGAGGCGAAAAGAGTGGGCCAAAAAACGCGAGGCAGAGGCAGAAGATGGAGAGACAACGTCAAAGGCGTACTACAACAGCATCAAGTAACAATGGGTGAGACCGCCAGAAAGAGCCAGAGCTCGACGTCCGAAATGGTAGAAGAAGAAATAAAGAAAAAGAGGAGAAAGAGTAGGAGGAGGAGAAGAAGAAGAGGAGGAGGAGGAAGAGAAGAACAGAAGGAGGATGAGGAGAAGAAGGAGGAATAGTGGAAAGGGAGAAGAAGAAGAAGAAGAAGAAGAAGAAGAAGAAGAAGAAGAAGAAGAAGAAGAAGAGGAGGAGGAGGAGGGGGGGAAAGAAGACGAAGAAGAGGAAGAGGAGAAGGAGAAGAAGAAGCAGAAACAGAAGAAGAAGAAGAAGAAGAAGAAGAAGAAGAAGAAGAAGAAGAAGAAGAAGAAGAAGAAGAAGAAGAAGAAGAAGAAGAAGAAGAAGAAGAAGAAGGCAGAGGAGGGGGGAGGGAGGGAAAGAGGGGAAGAGGGGGAGAAAAAAGAAAGAAAGAAAGTAGGAAGAAGAAGGAAGAAGTAGCAAGAAGACACATACAACTCTGGGTATGCACCAATCTATAGAGGACCCTCTCAATTCGACTGACACCCCTCTGAGACCCCTAACCAGTTGCCAGCAGCACAATTTCGGAAGGAAATCTGCCTCGTTCTTTCACTCAAGTGAAACATCTTAGGCCAGTTATGGTGACAATACACGAACACCTAATCCTAAATATTCCCGGTCATTTTCAAGACAACGGCCGTATAGTTAAACAAACGTCTACCCCCCTCATCCAATCCCGCCAGCCGGGCCTTTGACTCTCACCTTCCCTTTCAGCTTCTGGATCTCCTTGTGCAAATGAATGAGGCCTTCGACTCCCGTACTTTTGGACGGGGGGGTCAGGGTGAGGGGCTCCTGGTTGCTCCCCGTGCTTCTCCATTTCTTCCGGGCCCAGGAGAAACAGAACAAGAGCAAGTGAGAGGTTGAATTCACAACTGGGCGCTATGAAAACACAGGATATATGTATATCTATCTATCTATCTATCTATCTATCTATCTATCTATCTATCTATCTATCTATCTATATCTATCTCTATCTATCTCTCTATATATATCTATATATGTATCTCTATCTATCTATCTATCTATCTATCTATCTATCTATCTATCTATCTATCTATCTATCTATCTATGTTGTTGTTAATTGTGAAGTCGTGTCTGACCCATCGCGACCCCATGGACAACGTTCCTCCAGGTCTTCCTGTCCTCTACCATCTTCTGGAGTCCATTTAAGTTCACACCTACTGCTTCAGTGACTCCATCCAGCCATCTCATTCTCTGTCGTCCCCTTCTTCTATTGCCCTCAATCTTTCCCAGCATTAGGCCCTTCTCCAGTGAGTCCTTCCTTCTCATTAGGTGGCCAAAGTACTTGAGTTTATATCTATATCTATATATCTATATCTATCTATCTATCTATCTATCGATCTATCTATCTATCTATCTATCTATAAAAAAAACAAAACTGTTATATGTAAAGCATTACCTGGTCATCAGCTGGGGCTTCTGTTAGCGAGGGCAGGGGGCTGTCCTGATTGACAGGAGAGGCATCGATCTCTAATGATAAACCATGGAAAAGGGACGCCCCTTCAGGAGTGCATTTTGCCAAGAGATCTGACTTTGGAGAATGGGAGATGATTTTTTCAAGCACCCAACCTGTGCAGCGAGACAACACCGGAAGAGCTTTATCCTCTTCCAAGATGCCCTGAAAAGAACAAAACGAGATATAAGATAGCAACGCATGCTGCAAATCACGCCTCAATCCACACCTTCCTTTTTACCGCCCGCCAGGAGGTGAAGCCATTCAAAATGGTCGAAAGGAAGGGAGACGATCTTGATGGGAAAACATTTGAATTTGTTTCCAAGGAGAAAACAGCCCAAACAATAAACGGAATAAGAGGCCGGAAGACGCCTTCCTGACTTACATTCCCAGGAAGGCCGTTTTATTTACTAAGGATAAATAATTTAAAGAAAGAAATAAATACATCTTGCAAATCAGGCTTGCTAAAATGCTGTTTTAGCATTTCAGTACAAGGAATTTTAGCCGTTCTGGTGGGCTGGAAAGGGTTGGTTTTACCCAATCGATATGAAAAAGAGCCACCTCTGCGAAACCTAATTAATTCTAATTTTTTTTTTAAAAAAAAAACCACAGGAAGACAGATAATCTTCGACTTACGACATTTAGCTGTTGATTTAGTGGCTGCTCAAAGCTACAACAGCACTGAAAAAAAAGCGACCCATTTTCACACTTATGACCGTTGCAGCATCCCTGATCAAAATTCAGATGCTTGACAATTGATTCGTATTTATGACGGTCAGTGTCCCGGGGGGGGTCACGTGATCCCCTTTTGAGACCTTCTTGACAAGCCAACTCAATGGGGAAAATTGATTCACTTAACAACCGTGTTTTATCCACTTAACAACTGCAGTGATTCTGTGGCAAGAAAGGTCGCAAAATGGGGAAATGATTCACTTAACAACATAAACGTTAGGCTCAATTGTGGTCATTAAGTCGAGGACGACCACTTAATTTTTTTTATATAATTTATATTGATTTATACCAATCTACATTATAACATACATAATTTCATTATAAAATTAATAAATATTGTTTATTAAATTTGTAGGCAGCCTGCCTGACTCCCAGCAGTTCTGGGAAGAAAGAACTGACACTAAATTGAGGGCGGGGGCTGCAAGGAAACCCCCCCCCACCTCCTTTTTGCAATGATAAGGTGGAGCACTCTGCTGGACCACCCTGCCCATCATCCCCAGCTAGGACACCAGCAGCATCCCTCCCCGCGGCGAGGGGGGGCTCGAAGCCAGCCATACCGGCTCCCGCCCCACGGGTGGGGATGAGGAATCACAACTCCCATCACGCTCCCGCCCTGCAGGGTGGAGACCGATGGGAGTTGTAGTCCCCCAGCCCGTGGAGGGGATGGGACGGGCGGAGGGAAGAGAGAGGGGGGCCAGGCCGCGGCGCACCTCCTCGAGCGGGCTCCAGTCGCGGCAGTAACGCAGCCGCCCTTTGCGGGTGTTCCGCAGAGCCTCCACGGTCTGCAGCCGAAATTGCTCGGACGGCATGGCGGCGAGCGAAAACGGCCGCCGAGCAACACAGGGCCGACCCCGCATCGCCCCACTTCCGGTTCCGGTGAGGAAGCCGCGAGGCTTTTTTAAAAAAAGCGCCATAGAGCTACGACTTCCGCTGGGAGGAATATAGATTGGCCAAGGGATAGAGGGACCCTCGCGTTGACAATTCCGGGTTTCTTCTATGGAGATTCTCAACCATCCAAGTCATGGTTGTGCCAAAGGTGCTTTTTCTTTTTCTTTCTTTCTTTTCTTTCTCTTTCTTTTTTCTTTCTTTCTTTTTTCTTTGTCTTTCCTTTTTCTTTTTTTCTTTCTTTTTCTTTTTTCTTCTTTCTTTCCTTTCTTTCTTCTTTCTTTCCTTTTTCTTTCTTCCTTTTTCTTTTTCTTTCTTTCTTCTGTCTTTCCTTTTTTCTTTCTTTTTCTTTCTCTCTTTTTTCTTTTTTTCTTTCTTTCCTTTCTCTTTCTTTTCTTTCTTTCTTCTTTCTGTCTTTCCTTTCTTTCTTTCCTTTTTCTTTCTTCCCTTTTTCTTTCTTTCCTTCCTTTTCTTTCTCCAAAAGGCAACTGGACTTTCTTGTTTTTTCTTTGGAAACATTTTGCTTCTCATCCAAGATTCATTTTGGGGTTTCCCCCCCCCCCCTTGAAAATGTTTCACTTCTCATCCAAGAAGCTTCGTGTAATTCCTTCCGGTCTCCCACCAGTTGGTTAGAACTGAAGCTTCTTGGATGAGAAGCAAAACGTTTTCAAAGAAAAAACAACAAGATAGTCCAGTTTCTATTTGGGGGGGGGGAATCAATTCCGGGTCTCGTGCTGAGAATTCCAGCTCTCTTGTCCAAAAACTGTTTCCAATCAGATTTCACTTTAGGGATGTTTAAGCCACCTTCCCATGTGCCTGGGATCAACTGGACCCTAAGATTCCATTTCATGGAGAAACATCCATTCAGAGTTGACACTGACTCCCATCATCCTTGAGCAGGATTCGTTTTGAAGTGAATTGGGAAGAAATGGATACCAAAGAGTGGCTTTTGAGCCCTGGAAATGAGATTATAATTGGACCCAAATATGTTGGATTTGTGAAATGGATTAAGTGTGGCTAGGAAGAGGACTGCTCTTTAGGAGGCCAGATCCTGAAGTTGAAACTCAAGGACTTTGGCCACCTAATGAGAAGGAAGGACTCGCTGGAGAAGAGCCTGATGCTGGGAAAGATGGAGGGCAAGAGAAAAAGGAGATGACAGAGAATAAGGTGGCTGGATGGAGTCACTGAAGCAGTAGGCGTGAGCTTCAATGGACTTCAGATGATAGAGGACACGAAGGCCTGGAGAACATTGTCCATGGGGTCGCGATGGGTCGGACACGACTTCGCAACTAACCACAACAACAACAAGGAAGAGGATCCATCTATCAAGGAGACAAATGGATCTTCTTCCTAGCCACACTTAATCCAATTCACATTATTCAGAAAAGTGCACCAGAAAAGGTGTATTTCTAATGGAAAATTCAGAAGCTCAGCCCAGACAGCTTAACATTAGGTTGTCTTTTGTGCAAAAAAAAATAAAAGCACACCCACAAATAAAAATTAAAAACTAAGATATTTCAAGAGAGAGGAAAAAAAGCTTTGGCATAGTTATCTTTTTACATTTAAAAAAAGTCACACGTTTAATTTGAATCTTTTAAAACTTTTCAAGGCAATGTTATGGTCTCACACATAAATATTAAAAATCAGCGTTGCCTCCGTTGGTTGATTCCTTGCCCCCTCCCCCCACACAAAGAACAAAATGTCATCAAAGCATAAAACATGGTAGAAAGACCATGTTTTACATTCTGCAAAGGAAATGGGTTTCTCTAATGTAATCAAGGAAAAAGTGAAACCTGCTCCAGAATTGAAATTTCCTGGTTAATATAAAAGTTAAGATATTATCCTGAACATTTGCAATTGTTCCTTCAATCAGTTGGAGAAAAACTGATCAGAGTGATATTTAACCAAGAGAATAATCATTGCTTTACATGAAAAAAAATGTACTAAATGCACAACCTAGTCACTCCTACAAAATAAATCAAAATAAAAGTTAAGAATTGTGCCATAAAAACAGGATATCTTACACACACATATATATTCTCTCATAACTGTGGTTCCACATGTGTAATGATAGTATCACTCGTATGAAATAGCACTGGGTAAAAAAATATATATATTTTATCACACAACACGCAGACCTACACACACCTGGTTCCAGGAAGAAAACCGCACACAATTGCTAACAACTTGACAAAGAAACAATCCCACTGGTTTCGCACATGATCTTTGAAACCGGAGGGATCGTCGAATAAAGCAATTCCCAAATGTTAATACAAAACTTCGGAAAAGATTTTTTTTAAAAAAAGTTGATTAAAAACCATGCAGGGTTACTGCAAAATGACGTAAGCTGGGTTAAGGCACTAGAAGTCTTGGCAACGCTTGGAGGGGGGGGGGAACAGGCTTGCCCCCTCCTCTGCAAGACACCTCCCTTTTTCCAACAGTAGGAAGTGGATTCTGAGAGACACAGTTCCAGAATCAGGATTATGGCTTGGTAGCTCGTTAGGTGCCTCCTCCCTCTGTCTGAGCCCGGGGCAGAGAGCACCAAGAAATGGCTACAGAGGAGACCGGGGTCGAATGGGGGAACTGGACAAAATGCTGTCTCCGAAGACGTTGGCGTACGAAAACTTGAGGAACTGCACGTAGTTCTGCATGCTGCGGTTGGTGCTTTCCGACTGTTCTAGCCGATCTTTCAGGTCCTGCAAACGGCTTTGAAAGCGGCGCTCGGCCTGTGTGAGAAGAGAAAGGGTGGTGAGCCTCGATGTCCTTTCCCTTCCCCGAGGCGGCAAAACGCCCGTTCAAAAATGGAGTGGCCAAAGGCTTCCCTCTCTACCTTTTGCTTTTTTTTTTCCCAGAGAAAAAGAATTCCCTGAGAATTCACCTTGGGATGGATGGACTAGGGCAGGGGTCTTCCAACTTGGCCCTTTGATGACTTGTGGACTTCAACTCCCAGAATTCCTCAGCCAGCATGGGGGAACTATGGCCCCTTTATGACTTGTGGACTTCAACTCCCAGAATTCCTCAGCCAGCATGGGGGAACTATGGCCCCTATACCAAAGGTCTTTCAACTTGGCCCTTTGATGACTTGTGGACTTCAACTCCCAGAATTCCTCAGCCAGCGTGCCTGGCTGAGGAATTCTGGGAGTTGAAGTCCACCAGTCATCAAAGGGCCAAGTTTGAAGACCCCTGGCATATACTCTTTGCTTTGTGGTTCTAAGTAGTTTCTGTTGCAGTAAAATTGTTGAGCAGTAAAGCACATGGTGACTGTACTTTGTTTGCTCTGTGATGCGATATATAAACAGAATTTTTAACACAAGCAAACCCATTGGTCAAAAAATTAGAACTTGTACATGCCCAGCAGAGGCCACCACTGAATCTATATGTCTTCCTTGTGTAGAACAGCCAGGCTAGGCTTTCTAACATGGAGGACCTCTATTGTAGGCTACTTACATCATCTTTACCACGTCGTAGCTGATTCAGCTCTGTCTTTGTCTTGCTCAGCTGAGTTTCCAAGTCCAGCATCTTTGACTGGGCGGTCCTCTCTCTTACTGCCGCACGATCCCTTGTTTGCTCCAACTAAAGGCAGAAGGAGAGTAATCAGGATCACCATCTCCACTACTTTCTATCCCAGAAAAAAAGGGCAGGACAGTCCCTTTCCATCTTCAAATGAGGATCCTTGCTTAATTATGATCGATCTTAAGAGTTGTTGGCTTTCTCTCAAAGGCCAACATTAGGGTGTTGGATTAATCAAGGAACACTCAAGATTTTTCTGGAAGGAAGATGGGATGGAGTTATCACCGCAATCTTCTCCTTGTTACAACTTCTACAATCAGCTCTTCAATGACTTGGAAGATCCAGCTATCCTACTCCATCCCCAAGGAGGGACCAACCTGCTTCTTGGCGTCATCAATGGCCATCTCCAGCTGGCGTGCCAAGGACCCACACTCCCTGGTCTTCTCCTCTAACCGGAGCTGAGCCTGGTGGATGGATTCTTCCCTTTTGGCAATGATCTGGAGAAATTCTACGTTCTGCCCACTTGTCGCTTCAAGTTTCCTAAAGTGCAACCACAGGTGATTTATGGGTAGCTGTGGCTCCAACATATCATTAGTAGAGGATCAATACTTTTTCTTTTCTGACCGGGGTTCTCCAAACTTGGCAAGCTTTTAAGATTGGTGGACTTCAACTCAACAACAAGCACGCTGGCTGGGGAATTCTGGAAGTTGAAGTCCACCAGTCTTAAAAGTTGCCACGTCAGGAGACTCCCAAATTAAACCAAAGAGATGATCTTGATGGATCACGATGTTTTTGATCCCAGTAATTAAACAACTGAAGGTATCAAATGCTGTTAGAGAAGCACGTTCCTCAAAAACGTAGAATTTTTTAAGAAATGCCAGTTAAACCAACGTGATGTCTTCCTACACCCTCGAGTATCACCCCACTCTTCCTAACCTCTCCATCTCCTCCAACTTCAGAGTCAGCTGCTTATTCTCTTCCTGGGCTGACTGATATTTTTCTCTCGTCAAGTCCATCTTGTCCCCCTGAAGCTCAATCTAAAAAGAAAGGGTTTAAAAGAAAAAGGGGGAAAAGAAAAAAGACAACACAGAGAATTAAGGATATGGATGCTGCTCTTTTGCTATAGTGAAGTCAGCTTGCTTTGGAAACAGAAAGTGGTCAAGGCGATGAAACCAACTCGAGTGCAAAGACATAGGAAAAGGTAGCAGCTTTGGCAGAAATATAGCAAATGAGAGTTGAGCGCCAGGATCCATTTCAGCAGCTTTTGATCAAAGATAATCTTTATCCCAGCATTAAACAACCACAGACAGCATCACCAGCTTCTTTGAATAGTGGTGGCTACCTGAAGGATTACAAAACAGGAATATATATAAACTCCTTTTTACGACCCCATAATCCCTTAATTTGGGGTAAAGTCGGGGCGACTGGATGGAGCTGAGCATTTACTTGCTGGATGCCCTTCCTGACGCCTATGCGGAGTTCAGAGCAGATATTTTTTCTTTCCGCCCTAGGAGAGAGAAATATCTATGATTGAACTCTCAACCCTCCCAGTGGGAGGCGAGCATCTTCGCCCCTCCACCCTTTTAACCCCTCCACCCTTTCGGTGGCCTTTTCAGACACTAGTTTGAAGGCTTCTCCTCGCCACGGCCCCGGGGATCCATCGGCTACCTGCAAGCAAAGCGAAGCATACAGATTTGAGGCATTCTGACAATCAGCCCAGGGGAAGACAAACAAGAGACCAACAGAGGGAGGACAGCCCGGAGAGCCAATTCAATACAAGCTTAAAAGGAGACAGCACACAAATGAAACACAGGCATGCCATTGGGTCAGTTTATTCTGCCGCGCAGCTGTTTTAATCATTTCAAAAAGAGACAAGAGACAAAGATTGCACCTTCCTGATGCTTAGAAGCTCATTTTGGTCCTCGGCTGGAGGTTCGCGTGGGCGCCTTCTGCCAATCCCTTACCCGCTGACGGAGGTCTGTAATCATGGCAGACAGATCCATATTTTTCTTCTCATAACTCTTCAGCTGCTCCTGACACTCAGCCAGCTTGGTCTCGGTGATCTTTAAGATCTCGGGAAGTTTCTCCAGCTCAGCAACCTGGCTCTGGAACTGCTTGCGAGCCTGTGGGCACAAGGAAGATGGGGAGAGTGAAGACAGGTCTCTTCAGGAAATCATCAGCCTCTCAGCCCTCTGGATGTTGGGGGACCCCACTTCTAACTCCACTGTCTTCTGGAGGGCCATCTCTGATCTAGCACATTACCGTATAGGCCGGCGTATTAGGCGACCCGGAGTATAAGACGACCCCTGTCTTTGGCGCCGAGTTTAGCGCTTCCGGAAGTCATCTTATACGCCGGCATATACGGTAACTACACTAGGGGTCCCCAACCTTTTGGGCACCAGGGACCAGTTCCGTGGAGAAAGGTTTTCTAATGGACCGGAGAGTGCGTAGTTTTGTGTGCTGCCTGCATCCCACGGATGGGCCTTTGCTTGTTTGTGTGGACCGGCTGTTGGCATGCCGTGGCCCGGTACTGGTCCACGGACCAGGGATTGGGGACCCCTGAACTACACAACATGCTAACTGTCCATGGCTACGTCCAGCTCAGAACGATGGGAAGGAGGCTAAAATGAATTTGAGAAGCCAGCCATTCAGAGATGGGATGGACCATTTTCTGCACGAGTTGAGTACCGCAACGCAAATTGTTATTCATCTTTTTTTTTTTTAAATCAAGTAGCAATTAGAAGTGAACTGTCAGCAGCTCTAATTCAGGTCAAAAAAAAAAAAATCCCTTCAAAAGAGCAAACCGCAACGCAACACAACGCCAGCTCTTCCCGTTCCGTTCTTTACAAAAAAGTGGACCTGAACAGGCCCGGAGAGCTTCAAGACAAGAAAACAGACACTTGCATTTTCAATCTCCTTCGCCATTTCTTCCTTCAGGGCTTTGTTCTCTTTGTCACAGAGCTCCAATTTCACTGTCACCTCATCGGCTTCCATTCGGGTTTTCACCACCTGGGTGAAAAAAAAAACAAAAGTTAAAGCAAAAGTCAAAGTGATAAATCTGGTCAAGGCTAACACTTGATTATCTCAGCATCCATTGGGGTTAAGGGAGTCAACCTGGAGCCCTCTAGGTGTATCCCACTGTAAAGCCCATTAATTCACGTCACAGGAGTGTAGGGACAGACAGGATGATGGGCACGGCAGTCCAGCATTTCCAGAACTACGATAATGGCTTAGTCTTTTCTTAACCATGGACCCTTCCCCTTAAATACTTTTTGTGGCCACGGACCACCAAGACTTAACTCAAAGATTTAAAGCGTTAACATTTCTTCAAGCCTTTGCGGGACCTCTTGTGATGACATATCGGCCTCCCCAGGGATTCATGGACTACACGTTGAGAACCATGGGCTTTGCTTTTAGGTCATTCCATCCACCTTCTACATCCAAATCATGGAAATCCTTGGAGATGCCAGAATGACACTAGGACAGTGATGGCGAGCCTTTTAGAGACCGAGTGCCCAAACTGCAACCCAAAACCCACTTATGCGTCGTCGGGTGCCGGGTGGGTGTGGCCCATTGGCTGGGTGTGGCCCATTGGGTGGGCAAGGCTGCAGTGGTAATGGCAGACTGGGGGGGACTAAAAAGTTCAATCAATCAATTCCAACTTTGCAAGATCTTTTTTTTTTTCCTGCGAGAAGTTGAAATTGACTCATTGATTGAACCTTTTTTTGCCCACGGCAGTGGAGGCGTAAAGCGAAAAGGTTTTCTAAAACTCAGCTGAAGGCCTAGGACTGGGGCGACAGCGCGCGTGCCCACAGAGAGGGCTCTGCGTGCCGCCTCTGGCACCTGTGCCATAGGTTCGCCACCACTGAACTAGGATCTCTGAGTCTTTCTCTATATTCTGACCTATGGAGTTCCTACACTTCAGCTTCTCCTGCCATTGGAAATTCTTCTCTACTTGAGGCCTGGCCTGGCAGAAAGCAGGGAAGAATGAAACCATCTTAAAAAAAAAAACCCCAAAAGCATCTATTTTTTTGAACCAGAAAATAATGGTCCGGTTTTGTTTCATCACCCAAGCAGGTTCTAAGTCAGTGGTTCTCAAGCTGTGGGTCGGGACCCCATTTGGTGTCGAAAGACCATTTCACGGCGGTCGCCAAACAACGCAGTCCGACATTTCCCCCCCCCCTTTTCCTTAGCTGTGCTACTCCCTTTTATTCGATTGGCTTTTGAAAGCCAATAGAAGAGACTCTCTTGAATAGAGTCTAATTCCGTTGGCTTTCAAAAGCCAATAGGAATGGTCCAGGCTGTCTCTGCCCTGCTGAGCCCGCCAAAAGTCCCATTCTGCAAATGGGGCTGCACCAGTTGAGTAGTCCTTGACTTACGACCGGCCGAGTAGTCCTCGACTTAGGACCGGTTGGGGGTCGCGGCATTAAAAAGGTTGAGAACCACTGGTCAAAGTGGATACGGACTCTCAACAAACGTCCGGAATGAAATAGCATCATGCAGAATGCAAGAAAACCTGAACAATAAACAGAGCTCAGTTCTGTCCTAGGCCCAGATGGACAATATCAGAGGAAACAGGTTGTTAAAAGAGGGTTACCTGATTCTTGTAAGTTTCAATCAGGCCTTCGTAGTTCTTGAGGGAAGCCTTCAACTTTGACACTTCCTGCTGAGCCTGGTTCAGCCGCTCCTCCACTGGAATCATGCTGGTCTGCAGGAGCCACAAAATAACTTGGGTTTACTCAAGATAAAGGATTCTCTAACTGGGTTCACTCAGGACAGACAGGGGAGTCTCTTGCTATCAAGGGTCCCGCACGCTTCAGCGGCTAAGTAAGCCAGGATCTGCTTTAGTCAATTTCAGTGTCAATCCTAAAAAAGCAGACATGGTACATTTCATAGCAATAGCCCTGGCTTAGATTTATACACCGCTTCAGTGCTTTTACCAGACCTCTCTAAGTGGTTTGCAGAGTCAACATCTTGCCCCCAACCATCTTGGTCCTCATTTTACCAATCTTGGGAGAATGGAAGGCTAAGTCAACCTTGAACCAGTCAGGATCGAACTGGTGGTAGTGGGCAGAATTAACCTGCAATACTGGATTCTAACCACTGCACCACCACGGCTCTTAGATATGGATGGATGGGTGGGTAGGTGAGTGGGTGGATAGATGGATGGACATAGATAGATAGATAGATAGATAGATAGATAGATAGATAGATAGATAGATAGATAGATAGATAGATAGATATGACACTTGGACTTCACAGTGCTTTACAGCCCTAAGCAGTTTATAGTGTTACCATGTTTCCCCCAACATCTGGGTCATTTTACTGCTCTCGGAAGGAAGGCTTGAACTGGTCAGGATCGAACTGCTGGCAGTGGGCAGAATTAACCTGCAATACTGCATTCTAACCACCGCACTACCATGGCAATGTCTGGCTTGTTTTTAACACGACTTCTGTCAGCTCCCCTTAGAAACAATTCCGAGTTGCAAACCAGTCTTAGGGCTAGTGTCAATGCTGCAAATATTGTATACTCTTGCTTTTGACAATATGCAGAATTGTTTGGTAATTATGGGGTTAATACAGAGCAGAAGGGAGGTTGGGGGTAAAGCCCAGGAAAGAAAGAGGAAGAAAACATTTGACCTTCACACTAATTGGATAATCTGAGATATGACTGGCTAATTTAGGGAGGGAACATGCTGATAATTTAACTGCTCAGAGGAAGAGAACGTAGATCCTAGCATCTCTCCATTGTGCCTGTGCCGACATTTTGATTCAATAAGAGACTTTTAGGAAAATAAATGCCTGAAAGTTCTTTGAAATGTTTCATTAGCCGGAACCATAACAGCTAGAAATAAATGAGGAGATTCTCTCATTTGAGTAAACTGTGAATAGTCCTCGACTGGCCGCCGTGAAATTAAATAGATTAGGAACAGGTCCTTATGGAGACAACTTGCATCTGGTCAGTAAGAGTCGATGCCTTGGTGAGGACCAAGCAATCAATGTCCAGTTCTGCTCTTGCATTAATTCTTCTCCACTCACCTTCAGTCTCTCGTTCTCCAATTTGACCGCGGTGCTCTCGGTGACCTGCTTGTGCAGTTTATCCACCAAGGCATCTCGGTCTTCGCGCATTTTCTCTTCCATGGCGTTCTGCTGTTCCAGCAGTTCAGAAATTCGGCTGCCGAACAAGCAAGGAGAATCAACCATTACCGACGGGGGGAAGCAAGCGGCGGCCTCGCCTCAACGCAGAATTTCACAACGCGTGGAACGCTGCATGCCTCCCACCGTCCGGAGTGACAGTGTGATTGAACCCGTCTTTCGTTCTGCTACCTCTTACTATTCGTAAGATTTAAGAGCTGCTTTTCTGATTAAAAAAACAAACAACAGTAACTGCAAGAGTGGATTATAATTCAGATTCAATAATCCAATTCCAGCGTGCTCGATTCGTACCTCATCAAAACAACAAAGATGTGAGCTGCAGACAAAACGCTAACTAAAAGCACAATATTTTAGTTGTTAAGTCCGTAGCTGCTTTAGGATTCAACTTGAGCTGAATTGCAACTAAATACAGCCTCAAGTTGAAATCATCAGCACCCATCCAAAGAGGTCCTTCTCAAGAGGTTGAGGCTACCAATGAAAAGGCCCCGTCCTTCCCAACCAACAGCCCTCACAACTAGAGAGACCAATTTCATTTGCTGAAATTAACACACTGTGGTGATCAGGCTGAGATGTCACCTCTGGGCTTGTAAGGTACTGCAAGAGCCTGTTCCTCTGCCACATCCCTTGCAGCTCTCACCTGTTCAGCATCACAATCTCCACCTCCAGGTCACTTTTGTCTTTCACAACTTGGTTGTAACGATTCCGCCAGGATTCTAGGGTGGACAGCGCTTCGGCCACGTAGGCGTCCTGCCAAGGAAGTCGAGACACAGGGAAAGACAAGGCTGAGCTTAAGAGCCAGCTGCGGCTACGCTAAGCCACCATTAATCTAAGATGGGGAAATTATACAGGGGAGGAAGCGAGAGGTATTGGAAGGAAGAAGATGGAAGGCAGAGAACTCCTAAAAGAAGGCCAACTGCTCTTCAGATACCTTCAAAGTATCTTCAGAAAACCTTCAAAGTATCTTCAGATACCTTCAATGTATCTTTAGATACCTTCAAGGTATCCTTAAGTAGCTTCAAGATATCATTAGATACCTTCAAGATATCTTCAGAGACCTTCAAAATATCTTCAGAAAATCTTCAAAGTATCTTCAGATATCTTCAAGGTATCATTAGATAGCTTCAAGATATCTTTAGATACCTTCAAGATATCTTCGGAGACCTTCAAGCCTATTCAATACTATTTGACTACCAGACCATCTTCTTCAGGCAACTCTACAGCCAAGAAAGCCCTTTTTCAGAAGAAATGGGGCAAAGTTGACACCCCAAACCTTTCTCCTCCTCCCTACTCTGAATCACCTCTCTCAATAAATGCCCCCTTTTTCAAATGGCTTCAGAAGGTCCTTTCCCAGCTGGGGCCCAAGAAAAGGCTGTCACCTTTTCAGCTAACTGGACATTCAGTTGATCGGCAAACTCCTCAGCCCGTTCTGCGCGTTCCTTCTGCGCCTTGATGGCTTTCTTCAGGGCGTCCTTGTCCCGATCTCCTTTGGCCTTCAGCTCCTTCAACTGTTCCATGATGTTCTCCACTTCGGCCTTGTGCTGAGCTGCTACCCGCTCCAGATTCTGGGGGGAGGGAGGGAAGGCAGGCAATCAGGATGCCCCAAAGGGAGGGTCAGTGCTTCAAAGCAGAAACTCAAAAGAGGCTGCCTCATAATCCTTTTTTTAACTGGCTGGTCAACGTTTAGACAAAGCAGACACAACTACAAAGTCACCAATGTTGTTTGCAGTTGTGAACTGTCTTCTTAATAGCAAGAATTTTTTTTTTTTTCCTGCAGAGTTAGGCCTGTCTGGCAAACAGGCTTTGAGAATCACGGCAGACACAGTTCCCAATATCAAGAGAGGTCAAATATGATGTCAAAGTTAAAATCTCTTCCCCACGGGTCAAGCCAGCGAGCTAACAAGCCAGAGAGAAGCTCGGCGTTATCTTGGTCTTCAAAGAAACAACTGGAGAAGCACTTAAACATCTACTCTACGGAAAGGGTGCCCAACATTGGCAACGTTAAGACTCGTGGACTTCAACTCCCCAGAATTCACCCTCTCGGAATTCTGGGAGTTGAAGTCCAGTAGTCTTAAGGTTGCCAAAGCAGGACACCCCTGCTCTATAGCTTGGAGTGACACAGTCCAAGGGGGTCTCCATGACTTGCTACCTGGGTGTGACCAGGTTCCCCCCCCTTTCCAAAGGACAAGGCACTGTACCCGGATCTGGATACCCAGGCGGTGATTCTCGGCTTCCTTATTCCGCAGTTGTGCTTGTAAGTGACCCCTCACGGCTTCCATTGACTTCGAGAGCTCGGCGGCCGTCTTGGCTTGGTCCTAGAAGGCCAAAAATGGTGGAACGCAAAGCAGGCGTTAAAAAGTCTCCAATTGCCCACTCCATGACATACACAAGCACCCAAAGCCTCCTTTGCACGGCTTATCCCCTCTCTATAACACCCCACAGGGAGAACATACCTTTTCGGTCTGTATCTGAATCAATAAATCATCCACTTCCTTCTCTTTATCCTGCAGTTTCTTGACCAATTGCTGCAAGAAACGTAAGAGGTAAAATTGCAGGCACGATGAAATAGAATATGCCAGACAATAATACGCAGGAAGGGGAGCTCAGACAGTGCAGCCATCCAACGTTCAAAACGATAGGTCGTTTTTGCTCTGGGAGAAAACAGCTGTTGAACATTCCTTGCAAAAGGAGACTGAAAAACCTACACATTTTAAGATTATTTTGATCAGATTGCGTATGGAGGGGGCTTTCCCTGGGCCCTGAGCACCACCTGCCACTCCCAATTTAAAATAATAATTAAAAAAATATAAAAGTTCTAACTGAAGTGTTATCGATACGCTGGCCAGAAAACTCAACATTTGAGTAATGGAACAGAAAAACAGAGTCGGAAGGGACCTTGGAGGTCTTCTAGTCCAACCCCCTGCTCTGGCAGAAGACCCTACGCCACTTCAGACAAATGGTTGTCCAATCTCTTCCAATCTTCAGTGTTGGAGCACCCACAACTTCTGGAAGCAGGTTGTCCCACTGGTTAATTGTCCTCACTGTTAGGAAGTTTCTCCTTAGTTCTCGGTTGCTTCTTTCCTTGATGAGTCTCCATCCGTTGCTTCTTGTCCTGCCTTCTGGTGCGTTGGAGAACAGCTTGACTCCCTCTTCTTTGGGGCAGCCCCTGAGATACTGGAACACTGCTATCATGTCCCCCCTTGTCCTTCTCTTCATTAAACTAGATATACCCAATACCAGCAACCGTTCCTTGTTTTAGCCTCCAGTCCCCTAATCATCTTTGTTGCTCTTCTCTGAACTCTTTCTAGAATCTCAACATCTTTTTTACATCGTGGTGACCAAAACTGGATGCAGTATTCCAAGTGTGGCCTCACCAAGGCATTGTAGAGTGGTATTAACACTTCACGTGATCTTGATCCTCTCTATATATTTTCTTTCCTTTCTTTCTTTCTTTCTTTCTTTCTTTCTTTCTTTCTTTCTTTCTTTCTTTCCTTCCTTCCTTCCTTCCTTCCTTTCTTCCTCCCCCTTGCTTCTGTCTCTCTATATACATGTATATATAATAAATATACTATATATTTACCGCCTTCTCTGTATCGGAGTCAGTTAGCCGCTTCATCAGGGTAGCTTGCTGTTCTGTCAACTTTTGTGCGTCTTTCTGCAGACAAGAGAAAAAAAACCACAGGGAAGAAATAAGTGGTGGAAATAAGTGGGAAAGATGGACAGACTAAGGAACGGCAGCTCCAACTTTTAGGCCTTCAACTTCGGACAGTTTTTTAATTAGACTCCTATTTTAGGGGCAGCGATGCCTCTCAGCCGCGCAAACCCTTGCAAGGAAGAAGTACAAGTTGCTAAGGGCAAAACCTGGCACCAAAATGTCCCACTGTAAACTAATTAAAACCAGCCTTAATGCTCTTTGTCAGACTTTGCCACACTTCTGGGTTCTGTATTGGAGGGGAGGGGGGGGAAATAAATGTTGCTAATGCCTTGGAAGGTGGGACCCCACAGATGTCCTGGGGGATTTTGAAAAGGATTTGCAGGATCGGATCAGGTTAGCACCGTATCCCCCCCAAAAAAATAAGACCGGGTCTTATATTAATTTTTGCTCCAAAAGACGCATTAGGCCTTCTTTTCCAGCTGGGAAATACGATACTAAATGGGTCCATCTGGCTGAGGATCTTAACTGGGGCTTATTTTGGGGGGTAGGGCTTATATTAGGAGCATCTTGGAAAAACTGTGCTTAGGGCTCATTTTGGGGGGGGAAATAGGACATTCACCAGAACGCGGAGCCCAACATTTGGATCAGAAATGCTGATTTTTTTTTTCTAAAAACAAGAGGCTGGGCCTGGCTTGGGGGGGTCAAGTAATTGCCGGATCAGAATCTTCTCCAGCTTCGCTCACCTCCCGGCTGTGTTGCTCTCTGAGCAAATCGCGAAGAGTCCGGTTGGTGTCTTCGAAAGTGCTCAGCTTCTGCAGCAACAACTCTTTCTGCCTAGTCAGGGTGTTGATGTCCGAAACGGTCATATTTTTCTCCTGCAGTTGGGGGAAGATGGGGTTTCGGAGGAGACCACGGGAAAAGAGAGAGAGAGAGAGAGAGAAAAAAACCCACCTTAAAAATGCCCTTATTGAATAACGCGCACAAACAGCCCACTTCGAAGGGACGTTTTCTGCCGATTCACAGCCTCGCCTTACAGCGATTCGTTTAGCGACTGCTCAGAGCTACAGCAGCCCTGAAACAAAGCGACCAAAAGGGCCAGTTCCGGCTCTTAGAAAACACCACGGAATCTCCACCGCGTGGGATTCAAATTCGGGCGCTCGGCAACCGGCTAGTCACAACGTTTGCCACGCCCCGGATTCACGCGATTGCCACCGGCGACCTTCCCAGCGACAAGCAAAGTCGACGGGGATGGGAGAGACGGACTTAACGACTGCGCGGTTGGCTCAACAGCGGATGGCTTGGGGCCGCCCAAAAAGGTCGTAGAATCGGGCACGGCTCCACAACGCCCCTCTCGATGGAAATGTGGGTCACCATTGTGACCGTCCAAACTCTTCTTGAAAGCTGCCATCGACGAAGCGCCCACAACTTCTGGTGGCAAGCTGTTCCACTGGTTAATTGTCCTCCCTGTCAGGAAGTTTCTCCTTAGTTCTAGGTTGCTTCTCTCCTTGATCAGTTTTCAACCGTTGCTTCTTGTCCTGCCTTCAGAAGGTGCTTTGGGGAATAATGTGACTCTCTCTTCTTTGTGGCAGGCCCTCAAATATTGGAGTCCTGCTATCGTGTCAGCCCAGTCCTTCTTTTCATTAAACTAGGATAGGATAGGAGCTAGAAAGGACCTTGGAGGTCATCTAGTCCAACCCCCTGCTCAAGCAGGAGATCCCATACCCTTTCAGACACATGGCTGTCCAGTCTCTTCTTTAAAAACTTCCAGTGTTGGAGCACACACAACTTCTGGAGGCAGGTGGTTCCGTGGGTTAATTGTCCTCGCTGTCGGGAAGTTTCTCCTTAATTCCAGATTGCTTCTCTCTTTGATCAGTTTCCAACCATTGTGCCTTTTTCCTGCCCTCTGGTGCTCGGGAGAGTAATCGGACCCCCCTCTTCTTTGTGGCAAATCCTGGGGTCCTGCTATCACGTCACCAGACACGCCCAATTCCAGCCGCCATTCTGCGCCCCTCCCCAAAACTGCTGCTCCGCACACCCAGCTCTGCCCGTACCGTTTTCAGCTTCCCAATCACGTCTTTCAAGGCCTGGATCTGCTTCGAAGCGGCTGCCCCGTCCAGTTCGGCCTCCACCAGTTTGGACATCAAACACTCCTTCTCGTGCAACAGATGCCGTTTCTGGAGTCTGAAAAAGAGGAAGAGTGTGTGAATCCCGGAAGAAAGAGTGCAGAGGCGGGAGGGATGGGTTGCAAGACCCATAAAGAGAAGAAGAAAAAAAAAACCCGAACTTCTCTTTGGACAGGCTGGCCTCTAGCTAAAAAGCGAGGGATGGGCTGAGGCCCCCAGGTTGTGGTCCCCACTTCAATCTCCTGGGCCAAAAGCTGTGCAGCATACACAACTCATGCACGCAC
This sequence comes from Crotalus tigris, assembly GCF_016545835.1. Taxonomy (NCBI): domain Eukaryota; kingdom Metazoa; phylum Chordata; class Lepidosauria; order Squamata; family Viperidae; genus Crotalus; species Crotalus tigris. The sequence continues at coordinate 872,595 of NW_024100155.1, forward strand.
AACACATTGTCCCATTTCACACAGCAGCGGCTGTTTCTCCCTTTGGCCTGTTCGTAATAATCGACCTGCTTTAAAAGAAAATAAATTGAGCCGAGAGGAAAGCTAAACCAGAAAGTCCCTCCCAAAGGAGGAACTTTCCCAACTCCATCAGTTGGGAATTCCAGGAACTCAACATGTCTCCCCAAAATTCTTTCTTTCTCCACCTCCTCCAAACGCTTCTAAGAGCCTGCCTACCCAAACCAGGCTATATGACTGGGGGGGGGGGGAAACATCGCCTTCTGCGGAGTGGATTTTGGAGAGTCAGCAAAACAAGAGTTTGGAGGTGCGAAAAGCATTTTGTTAAACGAACGGGATTACACACAGTGTGCTGCTGGCATACAAAAGAAGCAGTGTTTACCACACTGAGACTGCAAGATCTAGATTCTAGCACTGACCAGGGAGGCAAATGGCCACTCTTCCCCACTCTGACCGAGACACAGAACTAAAGCCAAATAAAAACGGGCTCATAACACAGCAAGGCCTCCGACTGCAGCGACTTTACGCCTCGTGGACTTCCAACTCCCAGAATTCTTCAGCCAGCCAGCATGGTGTCCACCCTGCATCAGGGCTGGCTAAGGAATTCTGGGAGTTGAAGTCCACGAGGCGTAAAGTTGTGGAACCCCGTTCGATAGAGAAGACCGTCATTGCTTCACGGGTCCTTCCCGGTCCCAAATTGACCGAGCCACTGAACGAATTTCCTTACATGCTGAGATCTTTCTCCTCCTTCATCCTTTCAATATTGCGACGGAGGACTGTGTTCTCGTGTTCCGTCTCCACCAGCTCCTGAGTGACCTCGTCCAACTCGTCCTTCTGCTCTTCCAGAAGACGCTTGGCCACACAGCCCGTCCCAACAATCTTTGGCTGACACTTGACCTGAGGACAAGCGGGACCGGGTCGACAGGTGAGTTCCATCCGCGGCACCCCAAAACATCGTGCTACATCACTGTCGGGAATCTGGGACAAAATCACAAAAGGTGTTCTGGTTTGGTCAACCCCAATCTGGTGACCTTAAGAGTTGTTGATCCTAAATTTCCTGAATGCCCACATCACATTTCATGAAGGGCTCCAACAGTTCTCCTTATGGGTGTGTGGATAATCCACTGGCACAAATCAACACGTACTAATCTGACTTATCAGGCAGTCGTTAGTTATCCACATAACTTGAGTAAACCAGAGGATTTTCCTTGGACATCGACATTACACTGTTCTGGTATTTTTGGAAAAATAAGCAGCGGCAATTCTGTTCTTCAGCTTTGCTCCTTTCGAAGGAAGCAGCTCCAAATTAACAGGAACGAAAGCCAACAACAGGGATTCCCACTTAATTCTTAGCAGCTGCCTTGCAGAAAAGGAACGTGAGCCAAGGCTGGTCAAAGACCCTAATAAAAATACTGGGAAAAACTTTAATTAACTTCATCTTACTGCTTTCCCTTTCTTTTTTTGGGGGGGGGGAGTGGCGGGGGGAAGAACTTCATTGCATTTCTTTCAAAAGCTCAAACAAGGCTGGGTCCCTCAGATTGGCTTCCTTCCAGGCATGTTGGGCTTGTGTGTGTGAAAAGGGGGGGGGGGTGGCCAAGAGAACCAATAAAAATATGAGCCATGGTGGCGCAGTGGTTAGAACACAGTACTGCAGACTAATTCTGCCCACTGCCGGCAGTTTGATTCTCATCGGCTCAAGTTTGACTCAGCTTTCCATCCTTCCGAGGTCGTTAAATAAGGATCCAGATTGTTGGGGGCAAATTCTAACTCTGTAAACCGCTTAGAGAGGGGTGCAAAGCACTGCAAAGTGGTACATAAGTCAAAGTGCTATATCTATCTATCTATCTATCTGTCTGTCTGTCTGTCTGCCTGCCTGCCTGCCTGCCATGGTAGCACAGTAGTTAGAATGCAGTATTGCAGATTGATTCTGCCCACTGCCAGCAGTTCAATTCTGACTGGCTCATCCTTCTGAGGTCAGTAAAATGATCCAGATTATTGGGGGCAAATGCTGATTCTGTAAACCGCTTAGAGAGGGTTGCAAAGCACTGCAAAGCGGTATATAAGTCAACATGCTATTGCTATCTATCTATCTATCTATCTATCTATCTATCTATCTATCTATCTATCTATCTATGTCCATCCATCCATCATAGTAGCGCAGTGGTTAGAATGCAGTATTGCAGGTTAATTCTACCCACTGCCGGCAGTTCAATTCTGACTGGCTCCTCCTTCCGAGGTCGGTAAAAAGAGGACCCAGAGTGTTGGGGGCCATAGGCTGTAAACTCTGCAAACCGCTTAGAGAGGGGGCGGTAAAAGCTCTGTGAAGCGCCATATACGTCTAAGGCAATGGGTCGCCAAACAAGGCTGTCCGCCATTTTTCCCCCTTTTCTTTGGCCACGCCCCTGGCACCCGGTGATGTATAAGTGGTTGGAGGGTCACCACAACATGGGGAACTGTATTATGGGGTCGCGGCATTAGAAAGGTTGAGAACCACTGGTCTAAGGGCTGAGGGCTCCTGCTAACTCGACCCTAGCTCCTGCCCACCTCGTTTTTCAACGTTCCCACGACATTGAGTAAACTGTCAATCTTCTTCTCGTATTTGTTCATCTTGCAGTGAATGGCGTCCTCCTCGTCGGTGGAGAGATCACTCAAGCGAAGCACAGACAGCAGCTTGTCGGAATCTGGAGGGGTGATTTCCAGGCGATGGGTCGGTCCCTGATTAAGGGTGGCAAGAGCGAAACAGGATAGAGCCCAAAACCCCGGAGCAGCCTTCCCTAAGCTGGCTGCCCTCCAGAAATCCAAGTGGTGGGGAAGAGTTGGAAAAGTGGGGGGGGGGGTGTTGAGGAAGAGGAGGGCGCGACCGAAACAGAGGCAGCTTCCGCGGCTCGCCCCGTTCAACGGAAGGGGCGCTAAACACACGGGAAGAGCGTCGCCACGACTTATGATAGACTGGAAGCCGCTGTGGGACTTTTGGCCGAGGGAAACACAATGCAGGTACTCCTCGAATTACTAGTTCGTTTAGTGACCGTTCTAAGTTACAACGCCTTGGAGAAAAAAAAGGGACAGGGGATCAAAATCCAGACACTTGGCCCCGGACTTGTATTTATGACCGTTGCAAGACCCCGGGGGGGTCACGTGATCGCCGTTGGGCGACCTTCTGACGGGCAAAAGTCAATGGAAGCTGGATTCGCTTAACGACTGGGTGGTTAACTTAACAGCAGGGATTCCCTTGACAGCTGGGGCGAGAAAGGCCATAAAATGGGGCAAAACTCAACCCGTGTCTCGCTTAGTGACAGAAATGCCTGGGCTCAGCGGTGGTCACAAGTTGAGGACCACCTGTAATAGACTGTTAACAGGAGGTTTTGAAGTTTAATTTCGCTGTTGGTTTTACCCGTTAACTATGTTTATTTTTCTATATAGTAGATGGATGCCAGGCCAAGTGGATTGGTTAAACCAGTGGTTCCCAGCCTTTTCTATACCCCTCACCCCTAGAACGCTTCTGATATATTCTCACACTCCTTACCAGAGTTCAAAATAACAAATTAGGCATATATACTACAATTTTGACATTTCTAAACCCACGTTTTTGCACCCCCTGGAAGATCCTCTCGCTCCCCCCGGGGGAACCCTGGGTTAAACCATGTTGTGGAAACGTATAAATTGTGTGTCTGCCTTGTAAAGGGGAAGGGGTGGGGACAGGAATTATATATTTATCAGTATTCAAGTGGGGGAATGGGGACAATTTGTGTGTTTGCTTTGGTTTTTCTCTTTCTGCACTTTTATCAGTATTCAAGTGAGGGGTGGGGACAATTTGCTTTGGTTTTTCTCTTTGTGCACTTTTTTGTCCAGTTTCGTTCGGCTTTTGTATTTCGTTTTCTGCACGTGAGGGTTTATAGTCTGCATTTTCAGTATTTTATTTCAGCGTCTGCATTTCAACGCTTCGGATAAAAATTTGAGAAAATTTTTTAAAAAAGGAGAGCTATCAGGGGACAGAAACGCGTGGCCTGGGGTAAAGCTTAGTGCCTAAACCAAACTGTTTCTCTTCCTACCCCAGGGTCCCCAACCCGAGCCAGGGACCAGCCACACAAACGACCGAAGCCCCTGTGGGATACAGGCTGCACACCAACCCTTGCTCCCTCTGGAAAACCTCTCTCCACAGAACTGGAACCGGGCGCCCATTCGGGACCGGGCTGCGTGAGCAGTTAGCCGGTGCACGTGTGCAGTTCAGTTGGCGTGAGCGGCAGCCCAGCGCGCACACGTAGCCCGCCTTGCAAGAGCAGCGGGCCGGTTCCCCCTCTTCTCCCCCTCCCCACCAGGCTGCAAAGTTTGGGGACCGCTAGTTTAGACAGACACAGCCACCCTATTCGGGCAAGGTAGAAACCCCCCCCCCAAATCCTTCAAATCTTGGCTCGCTGGGACTTGAGCGAGCGAGCGAGCCCCGGGCTGGGGAAGCGAGAGAGCCAGCCCGGCTGCAGGGGGCGGGGGTCGCCTACCTCCCACTTGTACGATGATTCTCTGCAAGATGTTTTGCCTGGGGGCATCCAGGGGACTTTAGTTTTTACTCGGACACTGCGGCGCACATTCACGGTATCCCCTTTCATTTTCTGCTTGTGCCTCTGCTGTGGGGGAAGAGGAGGAGAGCGCGGCTTAGGGGACCCCCATCCCCCCTCCCGGCCGGGTTACCGCGGGGGGCAAGAGACTCTGCAAAGCAAACGGAGGCTTCCCCACCACCCACCCACCCCCTGCTGCCCCCCGCCCGCAGGCACGGCGAGAACTGTACCACAGAAAAAAGCGTCACATTCTACATCACAGATCAGTCTCAGTAACCACGCTCAGGAAAAAGAAATATAGGTACCGCATAGCTAGGAGAGTATGGGGACAGACTGGCAGGTGCACGGGGCTGGCTTAGCAAGGCCATTGTGACATCACCCAGGTTGCTTAGCCTCTTGTGATGCAGAGCAGGCCCTTAGTTACCCTGGAAAGATTAGAGGGAGACAATTTGGAGCAGGGCAGCTGGGGCCCGAGAACCACAGCCCGGGGCCTCTTCCGACAGAAGCGAAAACAAAAGGGGAAGGCCCCCAGCCTTGTTTGCAACGGGCCTCAGCGCAGACAATTCAGTTAAGCACAGTCACACAAATCCTGCCTTAGGCTACACCAACCCAAGGAGACAGTTGAGGCCGGGAAGCACGCTAAAGCCCCGGAGATTTGAAATAACTCCTCCCTAACACCTTGAATTTTGGACCTCTTCACCCGTTGGAACTTTTGCCTTTGAAAAAGAATTTTATCCTTCCCGGCCTCCAGGAACCTTTGTTTATCGGCAGAATCGGAGCCAGGGAGCTAGCTTATCGAAAGGAAATGCGCACAATCCTAAGACATGCAACTGTTTCTTGTCCTGTGTCAGCTCACTGACAAGCCTCCCCTGCATTTTTACGATTTACGGAGGAGAACAAGACAAGGTCTGTCCCCCTGAGGAACAAGAGCTGGTTTTGAGCAACATCTCCTAAGACCGTTTTGACGGGAGAAAACTGGGGCGCAACGACAAGCGGGATCAGAAATACGAGCCCCAATGTGAGACGGTGACAGACAACGTCCAGGTCTGCAGCACAGAGAGAGGAAGCTTCTAGCAGCAGCAGCAGCAGCAACAGAGCAAGTTAAGCTGGCACAGATATCTAGGAGCAGCCAAAGCAGACAACTGAGCTTTCGTTGGCCTTGCGGGGAGCGGAGCTCGGGCTGCCCCCCTCATACCTGGGTTTTTGCCGACGGTGGCGTTTTCTGACCCTTTTTAATATGGACATGGACAGGGGTATTTTCATCCACGTGGACGTGCAAGGGGGGAGTTGTGGAGCGGCTCTTCATGCTTCTTCTCGGACAGACAGGAAAAGACATTCAAGAGAATGGAAAAAGCAACCTGTGAATAAGTAGACTGGAAATAACAAGGGGGGGGGGAGGAAAAAAAACGGCCCGCCGGCCTCTGTCAAAAAAGAAATATTCGCGCCCTCTCAGCCTTAGGAGCCGTTTCCTTAGACCGATGGAACAAACCGTCCACGTTCCACAAATTTAACCTGCCGCAGAGCAAACCGTCCACGTTCCACAAATTTAACCGGCCACTTGTCTCTTCAGAGCATAGTCTCCTGATGTCATCGAGCAACTCGTGAGCGCAAGCAGGAGGAGCCTTTAAGAGACTTGGGGCCTTCCCAGGAGAAATTGGAAAACATTTGCTTCCCACTGTCATTAGGCAAGGCTTAGTTGTATCTGAATCCGCTCCGTCAGCTGATGCTTATTGCTTGAACCCGTTCAAATAAAACAGTTTAAAATCAATGTCGGGGTTTTGTTTTTGGGGGGGGAAGCTTCCAAGTTCCTCCAAATAAAGGGAAGGCCTTCTCACCGGGCTAAATTATGACTTAAGAGGTGTATCAGAAGCAAACCACTCTCTCTTTTACTGGCATATTACAAGGACGCGCACAGTGGAAATTCAAAACCTTGCTGATCATCAGCTCATTCTCAATTTCTGGAACCCCATATACTTCCTAACATGCACTAACATGACTCTAGGTTAAACAAAAATGACACTGACAGATTTAACTTGTGGGGTTTCCTCTATTTCAAGGGCACACCCATCCTATAGAGATCTACCATCATTTATTCCCCTACTCAACACACACAACAAATGAAGATTTCTCCTTGGTCATTTGGCTGTCACAAAGCTTCCCAGACACCATCCAACCACTGTAAACAACTCCATCTGACCTTGAAAGGTAGCAAACCCGTTAAAAAAAAATTAAAAAGGTTAGTGCTGTTATTTCACGTATCAAAAGGGACTTCACGGGAGACACGGTGGGCACGGCAACCTACAGATAGCGTGTCGCACTCTTGCGTCGAGGGTTTCTGGGTTGTGATGATTATTCCGCTCTTGATCGATGGGGACAATCTGGAAGCAAAGGAGGGTGGGGAGGAAAGAAACAAAAAAGAAGTTAGCGCTTTTCAGGGAAATTCAGCATTTCGTTTTCCTGGCCAGAAACCTTCCACAAAGCTTTGGGGGAGGTTTTTTTTGACAGTTTTAATTTGCCATGTTTACAGGTAATCCTCGATTTACAACAGTTCATTTAGTGACCGTCCGAAGTTACAATGACACTGAAAAAAGCAACTGATGACTTTTTTTTCACATTTGCCACTGCAGCATCCCCATGATCATGTGATCGGAATTCAGACACTTGGCAACTGCTTCATAGTTACGACCGTTGTAGAGTGTCCCGTTGCAAGGTCAGTCATAAAACGGGGCAAAATTCACTTGACACCTCTGTCTTGCTTAGCGAGTTATATTGGGCTCAATTGTGGCCGTATGTCGAGGACTATGTGCATTTCTATTTCAAGCACGCTCCCATCCGAGATTTTTGACGCCACCCTGCCTTGGAAATCGAGTTAACAACAGCTCCCACCTCCCCCAGAGTGATTAGACTTTAGTGGTTGGTTTAAACTTATTTATGTTTTAACGTATGTGGATAAACAGATTTCTTTAGGAGTAGGAGCTGCCCCAGGGTCACATTGTGGTAAAATAGGTGGCCAATAAATATTAATAAATAAGGATATAGATACGAGATTAAGTATAGATAACAGATTAGATAGGTAATTAGAGATAAGAGATTAGATATAGATAAGAGATTATATAGATGATTAATTAGATAGGTAGATAGGTAGATATAGAAGATAGATAGGATAAGATAGATAGATGTAGAAGATAGTGACATATAGTGAGAGATAGATATAAAAGATAATGATAGATATAGAAGATAGTGGATAGATAGATAGATATATGTAGAAAATAGTGAGATAGTGAGAGATAGATGTAGAAATATAGATAGATGTAGAAGATAGTGAGAGATAGTGAGATATAGTGAGAGATATAGAAGACAGTGAGACAGATGTAGAAGATATATAGATAGATAGATGTAGAAGATAGTGAGATATAGTGAGAGATATAGAAGACAGTGAGACAGATGTAGAAGATATATAGATAGATAGATGTAGAAGATAGTGAGATATAGTGAGAGATATAGAAGACAGTGAGACAGATGTAGAAGATATATAGATAGATAGATGTAGAAGATAGTGAGATATAGTGAGAGATATAGAAGACAGTGAGACAGATGTAGAAGATATATAGATAGATAGATGTAGAAGATAGTGAGATATAGTGAGAGATATAGAAGACAGTGAGACAGATGTAGAAGATATATAGATAGATAGATGTAGAAGATAGTGAGATATAGTGAGAGATATAGAAGACAGTGAGACAGATGTAGAAGATATATAGATAGATGTAGAAGATAGTGAGAGATAGTGAGAGATATAGAAGACAGTGAGACAGATGTAGAAGATATATAGATAGATAGATGTAGAAGATAGTGAGATAGATATAGTGAGAGATGTAGACGATAGTTAGATATAGACAGATATAGAAGATAGTGAGATAGATATAGTGAGATAGATAGATATAGAAGATAAAGATAGATGAGAGAAAAAGAAATGAAAGATATAGACACAGATATGGACGGATAGATAGATAACAGATTAAATAGATAAGTAGATATAGATAAAAAACTATATAAATGATTGCTAGATTTGACAGATAGAAGCGATAGAGATAAAGACATTACGCGGGAAGAGAGGGAGGCAGGCAGGCCAATTCCTGGCCAGAGCGAGATCCAGAAACCTCCCACAGACTTCCGATTGGGAAGCAGAGCCTCCACGTGCAGGGGCAGTCTACCTGAGGAGAAGGGGCGGCTTGGCCCAGCCGGCTTCGCGTCGCTGACATTCTCTCCCTCCTCCCTCCCTCCGGGCCCGGCTCACCGTGAGGTTCGGAGATGACCGCGGAGCCTCCGCCTCAGCACGTCCTCGAAGCCGTGGATGAGGCGGCGGTAGCTGCCCACGCTACCATGGAGACAAGGGAGCCGGGGCGTCGGCGGCCGCGGCCAGAAGCCGCCGCCGCAGCCCCCGCTGCTGCTGTAGCACCGGCAGGCCCCCGCCGCCGCCGAACAGCCGCCGCAGCTCCACGGCCCGCAGAGAAACTTCCGGCTCCGCCTCCGGGACGCCGCCCGCCGCTCCCCCATTGGACGGTTCAAACCCCACGCCAACGGCGCCCGCGCGCCCTCGTGACCGCCTCCGCTTCCGGCCGGCCCGCGCCTGCAGCCCGCCGCCCGGCCCTCGCCCTTAGTCCCGCCCCCCCGTTGCCCGGAGACGCCGCGCGGGGCGTCACACAAGGCGCGCCCGGGCGGCGCCGTTGCCAGGGAAACGAAGGGAGGGGCGGGAGAGGAAGACAGAATAACAAAGAGTTGGAAGGGGGCTTGTGGGTCATCTAGTCCGACCCCCCCACCCTCTGTTCAAGCAAGAGACCCTATAGCAAGGGTCTTCCAACTTGGCCCTTTGATGACTTGGGGGCTTCAACTCCCAGAATTCCTCAGCCAGGCACGCCTGGCTGAGGAATTCTGGGATTGAAGTGCACAAGTCATGAAGGGGCCATAGTTTCCCCATGCTGGCTGAGGAATTCTGGGAGCTGAAGTCCCCAAGTCATCAAAGGGCCAAGTTGGAAGACCCCTGCCCTAGACCATTTCTGACAAGGGGCTGTCCAGTCTCTTCTTAAGCCTCTCCCGCTGAAGCATCCACAACTTCTGAAGGCCTTGGTTCTCCAACGGCTCTGGGGAAAACCTGGACCTGGATGGGGCCATTGGATTGGACGGGAAAATTTCCCTTCTGGGCTTGGGGACTGTAGTTCCCATCATCCCCTACCCCCTTGGCTCCATTAAATCAGATCAAAAGCTCTGTAAAAAAAACCTGCAACTGGATGCATCTGTTGTACCGGATGGCATTCACGCTGGGCCCTAAGGGAATAAAGACCCTTCTGGGTTTGGGACTATAATTTCCATCATCCCCTACTACCTTGGCTCCATCACATCAGATCAAAGGCTCTGGAAAAGAAAACTGGAACTGGATGCATCTGTTGGATCAGACTGCATTCACGCTGGGCCCTAAGGGAATAAAGACCCTTTTGGGTTTGGGACTATAGTTCCTATCATCCCCTGGCCAATCATGCATTACAATCACACGGATCATAGTTTTTTTAGATTTCTGTTTTGACTATATTGTAAGCCAGCCAGAGTTGCTTTGGATGGCGAGATGGGCAGCGTATGAAGTTAAAAAATAAAAATAGACAAATTATATCTTTGGCATCAGACCCTTCCCACCCAAATTGCTCTCTGGGCCTTTTTTTTTTTTTTTAGGCTTCACATGTGTTAAATGTGTAGAATTAAACCCCAAAAGTCAAAAGGATGTTTGCGAAGAGACATCACACAAAAAGTTGGCTTGGCTAGTTCTTTATTAGGGCTTTTTAATGGCTTAAGAGGGGTGATTTTAATCAGAATTTCAATAAAATGTGTCTCCAGCTTCTTTGGTAGTGCTAACAATGGACCTGTGAAGAAACAGCCTTACGTTCAAGGCTGATTACGATGGGCTGAGTTCAAAATGACAGGGAAATCCTTGATTACCACCGTAGGCCCTGATTATGGTTTACAGCTTGCCATATCTAACTATGGTTCAGTCAGTAAACCCACCACTTAGCCATTTCAGATCTAATAACCATCTCTGAGGTACTATGCTGCTGAAACACCCTTTTATATGAACCCTGAGGGTCGACCGCTTTTCGCTTCCAGCCAATGGGAAGAGACAGGCAACTGTGTGGCTATTGGTCTTTCTGCGGGCACAAGGACCAATTGCCTTGCCAGGTAAAAGAGCCAATGATGGAGAGAAGTCTGAAACTCGGCCACCAATTAGGTTAAGACCGGGCTTGATGGGGAGGGGGGTCATGGGGGGCAGAGAGGGTATATAAAGGGCAGCAGCAGCCACTTTGCCCCTCAGAAGAGCTGAAGTCAGAAGAAAGAAGTGGGAAGGCTAGAAGACTCTGAAGACAGCAGAGGAAGAAGCCTAGGAAGTGGCTGTGGAGAAGAGGAAGACCTTGAGCTGAACCCCAAGAAGAGAGCTGTGGGTCACTTGCAGCAATGTCTAGGAAGGAGGAAAAGGATGCCAGCAAGCCCAATCCCTGAGGAAAGGGAAGCAGTCACTATAGGTGCTTAAAGCTGAAGTCTTAGATATTCAAAGGGCCAGAGAGAAGCTGTTGGGAGGACCACAAAGAGAACTTTAGGTTGCTCCACTAATTCTGACTCAGAGCTGAAGTCCTAGAATTGGAGGGTCAGAGAACAAGGACCACTGGAGGACCAGAAGGGGAGCTTTAGGAAACCACTATGGTTCAGTCTCTGGCTGAGAGCTGAAGTCCCACACCCAAGGCCAGAGACCCTGGAGGACCAGAGAGAGAACTTTAGGGAACCACCCCTAATTCAGCCTCTGGTTTAAGAGCTGAAACAAGGACCAGAAGGAAAACTTTACTTTGGGGAAGCCTTAATTGGCCAAGAGAGCTTTTGAAGTCCCTCCCCTTAAATGCCTCTGCATTATTTCCATGAACTAGATTGGCCAACTCTTCCCCTTAAATCCCATTCTTTCCTCTAAAAGTTTTTAGTGAAATAAAAGTGTCACACACTAAGAAAATGTACATTTGTCCCTTCTTTTTATATTAATGAGTGCAAGTGGGAAGAATGTGGCATTTCACACCCAGTAACATACTTGGGAGTTTTTCTAAAGGAGGGGAAAAGCTAAAAAAAAAAAAAAAAAATAACCATTTCTGGATCAGCCCATGAATCTACAAACTTATACAAAAGGTTCCTTGTTATTAGTGTCCTTATAAAAATTTACATTATTTCCCTCTGGCTGCTCGCACACAATAGTGTCCTTCAGAGCAGCCATAAAGCTCATTATGAGACTTGCCTCCAGAAAATATTTAGGTGTGTATTTCACAGCAGGATTTTGCAGTAAGAAATAATACCAAGTCGCAGCAGCAAAAAAACAAACCCATTTTATTCTAACTTTTGCTTTCCTGAGCTGGAAGACCTTGGTGAAGGTTTTGCCTCCTAAGCTGAACATCACACAGGTTTAGGATCACTCAGAAAAAGGCCAAGCTTTTTTGCCTCCAACTCTGCCTCTCAAAAGGGCAGATCAAAAACCCAGTTGGAGAAATTAAGTCCATACTGGTTATTTTATACACAAAGCAATCACTCATTTGACCTCAATTTACTTCTCAAATGTGATGCTTGAGGCAAGGATGGTAAGCAAAGAATCGTTTCTTTAAAACCACCAAAAGGAACACCTTGGGGACTGCTAGGTAAATGCAAACCTTTCTGACCAAAACAACATTTAATTTCACAAGAATCATTTTAGTTGGCATTTAAATATGTCTATACCCCTCTTCTAAAACTCTGAAACGTACGAGCGATATCAATGTGGCAGGTTATTTCATTCGTGAACCAGCTCCCTTGTCATATCACAGCCACAGGAAAGAAATTTATGGGCTAAAACAGTGCACAGGAATCACACTTGAGCTAGTCTGCTACTTTTTAAGTTTAGCTAAATCTGAGTTTTGGCATAAGATTCCGAGGGCAAGATCTTATGATCCTTTTCCCTAACCGTCTGCTCCCAATTTCCTATCTGAATTTGAATAAAGATGTTTCTCCAAATAACACTATCAAAACCGTGCAGTAGTATCATTCTAAAAGCATCGTATGGGCCTATCATCGCCACTAAGCAACTCTAAGCAACTCAGAGGCCTCTAAAACAAAAAATTGCAATTTGGAGAGAAAACCTGCCCGCCATGCAAGCCAATCCTGATTTAACAGGCACCCCAGAATATATAACCGTTAAAACCGAACGCGAGAAAGAAGCATTTCCTTTCATAAGCCGGTACCGAAATCCTAAAAAGTTAAACCCGGGCTGAAGTAAATTCAGCTGGCTTGCAACGAGGCAGCGTCAGGACCATTCAAAATGTTTCCTGCCTGGAGCAGAAGCAGCTTCGTAGGAGCGTCCAAGCATTTCCTTCCTTCCATCCAGGCTGAATTTCGTGCTTTTGGAAGTGTCCAGGAAAGATGCCTACAAGCTGCCTTTAACTCAAAACCCGGCCTCCAAAGAACTCAGCCTCCTCTTGGCGCTTTGCAGGCTTCCCTAAAAATCAGAATAAATCCATATCTCCATTCTGCTGCTTGAGATTCGCCAGGGACTGTGATTTAAGTTCTATTCCGGTGCCCCTTTGGTGCCCGTCCGGTCCAATGCGCAGAACTACACTGCTTTAAATCGAATCGGCTTTTCCTAGGCGAGGCAAATTCTCAGTCCCTGAGACTCAGCACTGGGCACAGTTAGCCATCTCCCCCTGCCCGATGGCATCCTCCATGCGGTGGTACCAAGGCTGAACCTTGGTGTGCACCATCACGTCGTCAAAAGCCTCCAGGCCTTCCATCACCCGTAGGACCCCGTAGACCGCCTGGGTGGAGAAAATAAAAAAAAAGCCAAAATCAGCAGTGAAGGCACGGAGCCGTCCTTTGAATAGAAAAAGAAGGACTTTGAAATGAAGGTGACATGACAGTGGGGTTCCAATATTTGAGGGGCTGCCCCAAAGAAGAGGGGGGGTTCAACTTATTTTCCAAAGCACCAGAAAGCAAGACAAGAAACAACGGATGGCAACTAATCAAGGAGAGAATCAGCCTGGAATTAAGGAGAAACTTCCTAACAGTGAGAACAATGAACCAGTGGAACAGCTTGCCACCAGAGGTTGTAGGTGCTCCACCACTGGAAGTTTTTAAGAAGAGATTGGACAGCTATTTGTCTGGAATGGTACAGGGTTTCCTGCCTGAGCAGCAGGTTGGACTAGAAGACCTCCAAGGTCCCTTCCCACTCTATTGTGATTGATTGATTGATTGAAATGGTCTAGGGTCTAGAAGACATGGCCTCGTCGCTTACCAAATCGGCGAGGTTCGGCTGCTCTCCTCCCATGAACTTCCTGTTTTTGCCAACAGCCTTCAGCCAATCTTCAACCGCTTCGTACAAGTCTTGTCGGACATCGTCCCGCATATGGTGCCTGGATTGAAAGCAAGTACAGTTAATTGGTTCCAGGAGGCGCGAGCAGTAGCCAAAACAATGAGAACCACACGATCCCCCCCCCCATAAGGAATAAGGTAGTGTGTCACAAGGCAGCCAACAGCAACACATTCTAACTTGCACATCAAATACCAAAGAAATGATGAGTACCAGGACAAAGTTTTCATATCAAAATGCATGTTTAAGTACCAAATTCGATGAGTTTCAAAGCAGTTGAGCACCAAGGTACCACTGCATCTGTGTGAAGAATTTCATCTATCTATCTATCTATCTATCTATCTATCTATCTATCTATCTATCTATCTATCTATCTCACCAGCTTTTAAGACTTGTGGACTTCAACCATTGTAAAGTTGTTTAAACAGGGACTTAGAATCAAAATCATATAAAGTATTAGTATCGCTTTATAAAACCCTACTAAGGCCACACCTGGAATACTGCAGGCAATTTTGGTCAGCATACGACAAGAAAGATGTTTGGAAAAAGTTCAGAGAAAAGCAACTAAGACGATTAAAGGACTGGAGACTAAAACATAGGAAATACGGCTGCAGGATTTGGGAATGGCCAGTCTAGAGAACAGAAGAAATAGGGGAGACATGATAGCAGTCTTCCAAAGAAGAGGGGGGCAAATTATTCTCCAAAGCACCTGAAGGCAGGACAAGAAGCAACGGATGGAAACTAACCAAGGAGAGAAGCAACCTGGAACTAAGAAGACATTTCCTGACAGTGAGAACAATTAACCAGTGGAACAGCTTGCCACCAGAAGTTGTGGATGCTCCATCACTCGAGGTTTTTAAGAAGAGACCGGACACCATTTGTCTGAGATGGTATGGGATCTTCTGCTGGAGCTGGGGGCTGGACTAGAAGACCTCCAAGGTCCCTTCCAGCTCTATTCTAGTCTAACTCCCAGAATTCCCCAGCTATGAATTCTGGGACTTGAAGTCCACAGGTCTTAGTGGTCAAGTCAGACAATACTGATCTGCAGTGTACAGAAGAGTGTACACACACACACACACACACACACACACACACACACACACACACGAGTCCGACCTGGGCATGCAGAAGCATCAGGAAAAGCACCCACCTTTTCTTCAACCTCTTGCTTACGAAGAACATGGCGGCCGCCCCCACGTATTTGGCAAAAAACCCTTCCACTAGGCCAAACTTCCCTTCCCGCACGATGTAGTCGAAGGAGGCCAAGGCTTCTCCCGGCGTGCGGTAAACGTTGGGAGAGATCAAGTGGACCAGCCGATCGTCCACCCACTTCCGCCATTTCATTTCCTCCCTGGAGGGGGGAAAAAGCAGGGAGATAGTCCCCCTGGATGGGTGAGGGGGCAAGCAGGAAGGAGAGACCCCCACCCAGCCCTTCCTAAGATATGGTTGTTAAGGGAACATGGGAAGGACAAGAAACAACGGTTGGAAACTGACCAAAGAGAGAAGCAACCTGGAATTAAGGAGAAACTTCCTGACAGTGAGAACAATTAACCAGTGGAACAGCTTGCCACCAGAAATCGTGGGCGCTGGAGATTTTTAAGAAGAGGCTAGACAGATGGTATAGTTTCTCCTGTTTGGGCATGGGGCTGGACTAGAAGACCTCCAAGGTCCCTTCCAGCTCTATTCTATTCTATTCCTATTATTTCTATTTCTATTCTATTCTAATTATTGCATTCTGCATTCTATTCTGTTCTCTCTATTTCTATTCTATTCTATTCCTCATTCCATTCCATTCCTTATTCTATTCCATTCCTTATTCTATTCTATTCTATTCTATTCCCTATTCTATTCTATTCCTTATTCTATTCAATTCCTTGTTTTATTCCATTCCATTCCATTCTTATTGTTCTATTCTATTCTATTCTATTCTATTCTATTCTATTCTATTCTATTCTATTCTATTCTATTCTATTCTATTCTATTCTCTCTATATTCTGTTCCATTCCATTCCATTCCCAGGGTGGTTTAGAGTTAGCAATGGTTCTTGCAGATTTTGCTTCTCCCTCTCTCCATAACTTTTGCAACAGGTTCTCCCCAAACCTCTCTCCCCCCCCCCCGTCCTCCAGCAAGACCCACTTCCTGACTTCCTCGACCGGATAAATGCAGAGGGCCTCCTTGTTGTTCAGCATCAACCAATATTTGTTCCCAAAGTCAGCCACCTCCTTCCCTTCGCTGTTGATGGCTTTTATAGACGGGTAGTACGATGCAATTTCTTCCAAGCTCTTCCTAGAAAAAAAGAGAATTACATCACCGTCAACACAGGCTCGGGGGTTTTTTTCTCTCTCTTCCCAATCACGGTCGAAAGATTAAAACGAAGCGGCATTCCATGTGCAGAGATGGACAGATTAACTATGAGGTTGAAAGACAAAGAAGATACAGACTACTATCAAATTTGGAATTTATTTTATTCTTGGTTAGAGAAAAGAATGGATTAGGAATTGAACATGTATTAGCTTAGCAAACTCCAGAAAACTTATTGATTGGAAAAATTAACATATGTTGATGAGAGAAAAAAAAATTAATAAAAATAAATAAAAATCTAATACACAAAATAAATAAATAAAACGAAACGGCATTCCGATCGTATTAAAAACTGTGCTGAAACCCATCAAGAAATAGCCAACAAACGCGTCATCTTTCTGTTAAAACACTTTTATACTGCAAACATCACACAGGACAATCCCTCCCAGCCATATCCGCATTTGGTGGAAAGAGAATAAGAGGCAAAGAATGGAAGGATTTCCCCTCCTCTCCCTAAAAACAAAACAAAAAAAAAAGGCAGAAAAACTGTCTTTTACCTGGATATAAGGTGGCTTTTAATGGCGCTGATGATCACGGAAGAGTCATTCAGTTGCTGGAAAAAAAGAAAATAACGGTAAGCATCAATAAACCAGAATATAAAACCTCTTTCTCGATGCTTATCTCAGCTTTAATGCTTTAATGCCCCCGTGGCTTTATTTGTTTAAAGGTCGCTTGATGAAATGTGGAAAAAAACGTAATAAGAGCTGGATTTCTTTGGAGGTTCTCAGTCATCCAGTATCCAAAGGTGCTTTTTTTTTCACGAGGCCACTGGACCTCTTTGTTTTTCTCTGAAGACGTTTCGCTTCTCCTCCAAGAAGCTTCTTCAGCTCTGACTGGATGGTGGGGGATGGAAGGATTTATACTCCTATATATTTATATTCCTGTCTGCAAGGCGTATCAATCCTTCCATTTCCCCACCATCCAGTCAGAGCTGAAGAAGCTTCTGGGAGAAGAAGCGAAATGTCTTCAGACGAAAAGATGGAAGTCCAGTGGCGTCTTGGGGGGGGGGGGGAAGCATCTTTGGGATACAAAAAGCTGCTGACATGAAATCACCCAGATAATCTGGATTTAGGAGAAATTTCCTAACAGAACGATTCATCCACATAAGTAGTCAGTTTAGTGTCCGTTCAAAGTTACAACGGGACTGAAGAAACTCACTTAAATGTTTCACTTTACGCTCTATTGTGGTCGTAAATTGAGGACTACCTGGAGGATGTCTTTCCTCCAGAATTTGTGGGTGTTCCATCATTGGAGGCTTTTAAGAAGAGACTGGACAATTGTTCAGATAATTGAGCGGGGGGGGGGGGTTGGACTAGATGACCTCCCAGATCCCTTCCAACTCTGTTCTTCTGTTAAAATAATCTGGTTAAGGACCAGGCAGCCCTTTGTGCAAAAAAAAAAAAACAAAAAAAAAACCCACCCCACAATGCATTTGCCTCTATCACATGGGATAAAAACCGTAATCAGTACTCAATCCTATTTATCCGGTCAATCGAGGACAGCCAAATTTAATTCATGAACCCGGGTGAAATAAATAAGCACAACATTTACACAGCAGTCCCTAAACGTGGACCGGCCAGCTGAGAAACTCACCAGAGTGCTGCCCGTATCGATGACCAGAATGGGGACTTTCCTGTAGGAGGAAAACTTGATTTCTTTCCGCATGACCGGGTTCACCTCCACAATGTCATAAGGCAGCTGGTGATAATCCAGGAAAGCTCGGACTTTGCTGCAGAACGGACAGGTTTTATACTGGTAGAGCGTCAGATGGAGACGGCCCTCTGGCAGGATCTAGAAGGGAATTCAACACACACAGCTTCGGGCTATTTGCTGGCAATTCTCCCCGAATGAAAACAACAACAAAATCAACCTACATAGTTTCTTCCCTATTCAAACCTAAAAAAACTGCCCAAAACTCTTTGAGGAATTCTCTGCTTTTGCAAAAGGCA
This sequence comes from Crotalus tigris, assembly GCF_016545835.1. NCBI lineage: Eukaryota > Metazoa > Chordata > Lepidosauria > Squamata > Viperidae > Crotalus > Crotalus tigris. The sequence goes on from NW_024100155.1 coordinate 890,882, forward strand.
AGAAAATAATAATAATAATAATAATAACAACAACAATAACAATAATAGCAGCTGCTGATGGCAACCCGTGGCAACCATTAGTGCCAGCCAATTTGAATGTTCCGTTGACTGAGGTTCACGTCTAATGAATAAAAGATAATAATAGTAGTAAGTAGTCATAATAACAACTTTGTCACTTTGAATGTACACCAATTGGCACGCATCAAAATGTGATTGCAAATCTGCAGGTTCTGATCAGGTTGGCATCCAAATTCTATTGACTGTGTTGTTTCTCTGTTCATAAATGTGTGTATATGTATCATCATCATCATCGTTATTATTATTATTTTGGTCATGTTTATGCAATGTATATTGGAGGCGGTTCCCCTCGGAGAACTGTCTGCAACCAAATCTCCTTTTAATGCATTAAAGTACATTTAGAGCGACAATAAAGTTATTACATTCTATTTCCATTCTATCAGGGTTTCTCATCCCGTACCAGCTTTTAGCCCGGTGGATTTCAACTCCCAGAATTCCTCCGCCAGCATGCACGGGAATTCTGGGAGTTGAAGTACATGCAGCTTAAAGGGGCCCAGCAATTTATTTATTTATTTAAGGAACTTTGGAATGATTTTGAGGAGCCAAGCCCCCAGCGGCAGCTGCTGGGTGGGGGTGGGGGGGACCGGGGGGGTAGGAAGAGACGAGGTTGCAAGCTTGCAAGGTGAAGCCCCACCCACCCAGCCTTCCCTCCTCAAGGACCCAGGAGGCGCACCACCCCGCTGCGCCCCATGGGAGTTGCAATCCCCCCCCGATGGGTATTGCAATGGTTGCAATTGCAGAATTGCAACGGTCCCACCCATCCACCCCCCCCCAGTGCACATCTGTCCGCCCTCCTCTTCCTCGCTTTACCAGGTCCCGCTGATGCTCTGCCAGCTGTTCCTGGGCTCCGAAGCGGCGGCGCAGCGTCCGGCCGGTGCCCAGCGCGGCTCCCAAGGCGAAGGCGGCCCCCAGCAAGACCCTGGGGGGCGGCCAGCTCCAGACTCGCCCGGGGCTCCCGGAGGAGGAAGAGAAGCCAGCCCGGGGCAGCCGCCACGCGCTCCGACCCAGGCCGGCCCAGCCGCTGCACGCAAGCCGCGCCAACGCCATCTTCGCCTTTTTGCAAAAGAGGGAGGCGGGCGGGCGCCTGGGGGAAGCTTTGCAAGCAATGCCATCACTTCCCACACACCCCTTCCTGCTAGAGGCAGGCAAGCGCCCGGCTCGCGGAAATTGCAACCTGGACACGCGTTGCATTCTCACGTGAAGGGCGCCCGATTGCTGGAGTCTTCTGTTTTTTTGGGGGGGGGGCTAATGCAAGGCGTGCTCTGCCTATACGCCCCCCCTCCCTTCGCTAGGTCGACGCTTCCGCCTTTTGCACGGGTGTGCCAAGCCTTGTGAACGTGGGAACGCGGCCGCTTGGAGAGCGAAGCTGGCGTGGGGGGTGGGGGTGGAGGAGGGGGTGACGCTTGCCCTGCCAGCGGGTTGTGCAAAGAGCCTGGAAGGAGGAGACACCCCCCCCCTTTGATTTTTTTTTAAAAAATGATTTTTTTTTTCCTTTCTATTTTTATTTTTTGGGGTTTGAGTCTACCGTCTGCAACCCTGGATGCAAATCGCCCGCCCGCCTCCTTTCAGACCGGCGGCCCTGCTTTAGAACCGTAAACTTTTTAAGGCAACGAAGGGGCGGGGCTTCTTAAAGGCGCAGGCGTTGACCTTCCCGGGAGGTGAATTGCTCGTCAATTTCACCGCCCTTCTAAAAAGGGTCAATGATGAACCTTTATTCATAAAAAAAGTGTGTGTGTAAATAAATCTTTTGTTTCTTGGGTGCTTCCTCCCTAAATTAATCCCCCCCCTTGCCCCCCAATAAATTCTGGCTATTGATGATTCTGCAACCATTGATTACTATGAATGCAAATTAAGGCGTGGCTGCCTTTAATGTTAAATTGACGGCTTTGATTTAAGAATGGATTAATATTAAATAATTTATAATAGTTGAATAATAATAGTAGCTCTAGCATCCAGATTGCACAGGGCTGGAAAAAATGAGAATATTGCCATCAGAGGAAGAAGCGATGAGAAAAAATACCTGGACTGCGCTGAGAGGGACAAATTAACAAAAGAGATAAAAGAAAAGAAAGACACAGCGTGCTATATAACATGGAACAAGTGGTACGACTGGTGGGAGACTAGAAATAATAAGAGGAGAATAAATGTGGAAAGGTCAAAAGTGAAAATGTGTGTATAAGAATTAATAATAATAATAATATGAATTGTTCTCAGGAAGAAGTAGAATATGAAGGAAGGAAAATGTAAATAAGCAACAAGGGGGCAATAAGGACAAATATTTTAAAGAAGAATAAGGGGGGAAATGTAAATAATGGAAGATTACTGTTATGTATGTTATGTTATGCAATTAACAACAACAACTGTTATGTAATTACTGTTTAAAAAAGGGAGGAGTATATACTGTGTGTGTGTGTGTGTGTGTGTGTTATATTTGGCTTTGTTTTGTTGGTTAAAAATAATAACAATTTTTTTAAAAAAAAAATAGCTTTAGCATCTTTGGGAAAGTCCTGGGGTAGGGGCGGGGCTTAGCTGAGGGGGCGGGGCTAGGCCGCCAGCTGCTCTCAGCGTTCCATCCTGGAAGCGGGGGGCGTGGCCTGGCCCTTTGAAACATTGTTTCCGCGTTCCATCCGGGAAAGTGGGAGGCGTGGCTTATAAGCTGGCTCTTACTCAAGCCGCTATGTCCGGACCGAACGGGGAACCGCAGCTCCATCTGGGGCGGGGCGGCCAGGAGGAGGAAGAGGAGCAGGAGGAAGGCGGCTTCGGGGAGGCAGGTAACCTTGAGATCCCTTTGCAAAGGGCAGATCTCCCCACCCCCAGCGGATCCCTCTCTTTGGGGGTGGGGATCTTCCTTTGCTTTCTTCCCCCAGGGTCGCTGAGGATCAAGCTGGGTGTGTGTGGTGGTGGTGGTGGTGGTGGGGCTTGAAAAGGGATCTTATGGGTGATCCCTGCAAGGAGAAAGCCAGCAGATCCAAGGCACCGGGCCCAGAAAGCATCTCTCTGCACAGCGTGATCCTTTATCGTTTTTGTGGCAGATAGGGGGTAAATGGGATTAATACGTGAATGAATAATAGGTGGGTCTCTGCCTTTTCAAGCTGTGAATATGTGTGTGTGTGTGTGTGTGTGTGTGTGTGTATGTTTGTTTAGCCCAGTGGTTCTCAACCTTTTTTATGCTGCGACCCCCAACCGGTAAGAGAACAACCAAGCTCAGAGAGCACCAAGGACACCTACAGTCTTTTTCTCCTTCCCTTCCTTCCTTCCTCTTCTTCTCCTCCTCCTCCTCCATCCTTCTTCTTCCTCCTCCTCCTCCTCCCCCTCCTTTCCAGACCCTACTCCCTTCTAGCACTGATGATGTTCCCTAGTTGGGTCATGAAACGTCTGCAAGAGAACCACCAAGCTCAGAGAGCACCAAGGACCCCTCATGTCAACCCTGGGCTACACCTATTCTCCTTGATTAACTAAAAGTTGTTAATGGACAGGGAGAAGGGTGGATTACCTCCGGGATCTCTTTTGAAAGGACTTTTGCTTCTTTTTTTCTCCCCTCCCGAGCAGAATACGCTGCCATCAACCTCATGCTGGACCAAATCAACTCCTGCCTGGATCATTTGGAGGAGAAAAACGACCACCTCAACACTCAGCTGAAGGAACTGCTGGAATCGAACCGTCAAACCCGTCTGGAGTTCCAGCAGCAGCTCGGCCGGGAAGGGGACTCCGGGAAAGGCCAGCCGGATTCTTAAGGGTCCAAAAATCAAACTTGGGGCTTCAAAAGCCTGCAGCTCTGTGGCTGACGAGTCACACGGCTGGCGGATTCTCTGAAATCCGGCTTTTTAAGAAAAATTTAATCGGCGTCTCCTGGTTGAGTTTGCAGAGAGCCACACGCTGTAAATCTTGCTCGTGTTTCTAAAAAAGGAGCTTTTAATAAAGGAGTGTGGTTGTGAGAATTGTCATCGGGAGAGGTAGGGGAGTGTTTGACACACATCATTTCATTTCGTGACCCTGGAAAGTGAACAATGGCGGTGAGAAAACTGACTTGTCACTCTTACGACCGTTGCTGCATCCCCAGGGTGACGTGGTCAAAATTCACACGCTGGGCGATTCGTATTTATGACGTTCACGGCGTCCCTGTGGTCATGTGATCACAATTCAGACTCGTATTTATGACGGTCACAGCGTCCCTCTTGTCACGTGATCACAATTCAGACACTGGGCAACTGACTCGTATTTATGACGGTCGCAGCATCCCTCTTGTCACGTGATCACAATTCAGATGTTGGGCAAGTGACTCGTATTTATGATGGTCGCAGCGTCCCTCTTGTCACGTGATCACAATTCAGACGCTGGGTAAATGACTCGTATTTATGACGGTCGCATCCCTCTTGTCACGTGATCACAATTCAGGTTGGGCAAGTGACTCGTATTTATGATGGTCGCAGCGTCCCTCTTGTCACGTGATCACAATTCAGACGCTGGGTAAATGACTCGTATGTATGACACGGTCGCAGCTCCTGGGGCCATTGCAAACTTTAGACAAAGTCAATGGGGGAATCCAGGTTCATTTAAGGACCAGATTATTAATTTAACAACTGCAGAGATTCCCTTGACAACTGTGGCAAGACAGGTCGTAAAATGAGTCAAACTCTCTTAACCCGTCTCTCTTAGCAAGAGACATTTTGGCCTCTGTTGTGGTGACAAGTCCTGTAATGGCCAGCCCCAAAACCCCTCTTATTTGGATAACGGGATAGAATTCTAGCATTACTGTGAGCGAGCTTAGATTAAACCAGGATGGGTCTGATGAAAAGACCAACATTCCAGGGCCAAACAGGCTACGTTTTGCCCCGGAATGTTTGCCAAATGTTTGTTCTTTAACCATGGTTGAACTCTCCTGCCTGAACCAGTGGCATAAACCCCGGAAACCGTTTTTTTCCCATTAACGTTGTTAGATCGTGGTCACTGATTAAACGACGGAACGCTGTGCAAAATGTCTCAGACTGCCTTTCTTTCTTTCAAAGTGCTTTTTTTTTTTTTTGGAGGAAAATGACGGTTAAGTCCTGCATTAAAGACCGAAAAGCTATTCGGGGTGTGTTTTTTTTTTCTCCTTTTTTATTATTATTCTTTTATTAAACAACCAACTAAGAAAAAACTAGAATCTTTCTCTTTTGCTAAAAGTGGAAGGCAAAGGGAGGGAGGGAATTCTCGGGAAAAACTACGGAGGAGAAATGTAGCCACCGCTCTCATCTCGCCCTGCGCCGGTTTGAACGCCGGAGGCCGGAGGCTGTCTCCCCTTCGGCCGGCGTGGAAGGGGCCCCATCCTGGCTGGCCGGACCTTGGCTCCGCTCGGCCTCGCCCGGCTCCGTTGATGCTGAATCTGCAGCCAGTTTTCCCTGAATTTCCAGATTGGGCTGTTCTCCTGCGGGGTGCAGTCTGGCCCTCTCGCCTGACACCCCGTCGTCTTGGTCCGTGGAGCTGTCGCTGCCCGGGGAGGACGGCTCGCGTTTCTCGTCAATGACGAGAACTCCGCAAATATCATCCGTTTCATAGTCTCCTGAGCACGTCTGGATGACCTCGGGGGGCTCGGGAGAGGAGGGGATTCTCTGGCGTCTGGCCACGGCCTCTTGTGGATGGTGAGTTTGAGCTGGAGAGGAAGGTGGGTGGTCCGGCAGCTGCGAGGGGGGGTCTGTACGTCCGGACGTAGCCTGGAGCCGAGAGGCCCTGTACCTCTGCGGGCGGAAAAAAGGACTGAATTTCTTTTTTTTTTAAAAAAAAAAAAACTGGATTGGGAACCCAATCTGGGCCGCCGCAGCTTTACACAGCACGCTAGTCCTCATGGGGACAACACATCTAAGGGTTAGGAAGTCCCGTGGCTGAATAATGAAGACGCTACCATGAGCCTCTTCAGGCACTGAGAAATGGCTTTTTTGAGGGTTGGTTTTAAGGGAAAGTGAAGCAAAAACCCCAATTAAGTTAAGTCCTTGACTTAACCACCGGCCGTTTGATGTAACAACAGACGCCCCCCCTCCAAAAAAAAAAGGGACTTCCGATCCAAATTCAAAGTTCTGACTTCAGGACCCACAGAACTACATTTTGTCCATGTGTTGATTTTCATTCATTGAATTTCCATGCTTATTTATTTATTCCATTTAAGTGTTCGTCCTGGGGTCCGTTCGCAGGTGACCACAATGGACGATTTATTTATTGATCTTTCCTTCTGCAAACCAGCATGGACCTCCAGAAAAGACAACCACAACCGAGGTTGGAAAATCGGTCACTGGGTGGTCTCCTTACGATGGTCAGGGCTGGGGACTGAAATTGCGGGCTCGGCAGCGGACATATGTCAAAGACTTTAAACGGTAGCCCCCAATTGTGCCCAAATGCTGGAACGGGGTCCCGATTTCCAGGCCAAGAGAGAGAAGAAGGTCAGCTGGACCAGAAGGGGGGATGGAGAGCTGCTAGAATCCACCCCACCCCACCCCAGGAGGGGGTGGGCGAGCGGATTAAGGGATGAGCAGAGCGGGTGACGGAAAAATGCCCAAGGGCAGAAAGGAAAGAAAAACTGACCTGCAGGTTCTCAAAGTGCATCCGGGATTTGCAGTGGGTGAGCCGCGTGGCCGAGTCGCTGGAGTAGAATTTGTGGCACAGCCGACAGAGGAATCCCGCCACGGGCACCAGGAAATCCAGGCCTGCCAGGGGAGGGAAGGGCGGGGAAAGGGCATGGATCAAGAAAGCGTAAAGCTTGCCGGTGGACCACAAGGCCAGCACTGCAGCTTACGAGAGAGGGATCAAGAACCTTATTACAGCTAGTCCTCAACAAGGGCACCATAACGGTTGCTGGAACTCGGTACGTCTCGTTTAATGAAGAGAAGGACGAGGGGGGACAGGATAGCAGTGTTCCAATCTCTCAGGGGCTGCCCCAAAGAAGAGGGAGTCAAGCTATTCTTCAAAGCGCCTGAAGGCAGGACAAGAAGCAACGGAGGGAAACTAATCACGGAGAGAAGCAACCTGGAACTAAGGAGAAACTTCCTGACAGTGAGAACAATTCACCAGTGGAACAACCTGCCTCCAGAAGCGGTGAATGCTCCAACACTGGAAGTTTTTAAGAAGAGAATGGACAGCCATTTGTCCGAAATGGTGTAGGGTTTCCTGCCTGAGCAGGGGGTTGGACTAAATGACCTCCAAGCTCCCTTACAACTACTACTACTACTACTACTACTATTTCTTCTTCTTCTTCTTCTTCTTCTTCTTCTTCTTCTTCTTCTTCTTCTTCTTCTTCTTCTTCTTCTTCTTCTTCTTCTTCTTCTTCTTCTTCTTCTTCTTCTTCTTCTTCTTCTTCTTCTTCTTCTTCTTCTTCTTCTTCTTCTTCTTCTTCTTCTTCTTCTCCTCCTCCTCCTCCTCTTCTTCCTTCTTCTTCGTATTATTATTATTATTATTATTATTATTATTAATTATTGCATAGTCAGCCAGATGTTCAGACTGCATTTGGCATTTTTGTCTACCTATCGAGTCCTTACCAAGGACCTGGGATAGGCAGATGTGGATGTTTGATGATATTATTATTATCATTATATCATCATCATCATCATCATTATTATTACATGTAGTGACCGAACTTACAACAGCACTGAAAAAAAAGTGACGTCCTGACCATTTTTCACAATGACCGTTGGAGCATCCCCCTCCCCCACGGTCACCTGATTTACATTTGGATGCTTGACAACTTGACCCACCTTGAGGACCCTTGTGGTGTCCCAGGGTGACGCCGATCCCCCTTTTGTGACTTTCTCAGGAGAACAGTCGAAGGGGGAAGCCGGATCCACTTCACAACGGGGAAGACTTTTAATGGAACAACGGCGGACTTAACAAACGGGGCGAGGGAAGTCGTAAAGCAGGGCAAAAAAAAATCCACCAAACCAATTGCTCGCTCGGCCGCCCGTCGCTCTGTGGCTGAGTGAGGAAGTTGTTTGGCGGATTTTTTTTTGCCCCGTCTTACGACTTCCCTCGCCCCGTTTGCTCGCTGAATCGCCGCTGCCGTGAAATTGTGAACTTTGGTCGCTAAATGAACTGGGCTTCATTGGTGGGTCGTAAGTAGAGGATTATCTGTATGCCCAAAGGAAGAAGGAAGGCAGGCAGGAATTGAGGGACGGTCTGGTGGTCCCACGTCTGGGGGAGAGGGGGTTTGGGGGGGGGGCAAATGGGGGCTTTTCAAATCAGGAGCCATTTGTTTACCTGCTGAGCCTCTGCAGAGGGAAATGAAGAAGCAAGAGAAAAAGGAAAGAAAACACACACACACAAAAAAAAAAAAACCACACAGACACACCGGGTGTGCCAACTCGCTTCTCTCACCGTAAACCGTGTCCGGGCAATACTCCGCGTTTCCTCCCGAGTCTTCTACCGACGTTTCTCTCTGCCCAACCTTAGGAGAATGAGTAAGGCAGGTGAGGATGCAAACTCCCTCTTTTGCCCTCGAAGTTCACAAAATAAAGAATTTTGTTTTGGCCTTTTTGCAAAAAAAGAGCGTTCAGAGGAATGTGTTCCTATAGCTCTGGGCTTAGCGGCGCCTCCTTCTTCCGAAGATCTACGCTGCAGGGAAGGCTCACCAAGACACGGGTGGGTGGGTGTGGGTGTGATTGTGTGAGGAAATTCCTAGCTAAAAGTCTTTAAGAAATATCGGCAAACATGCTAGGTATTCCCCAGGGATAGCTTATTATTATGATGGCCTATCTCAGGGGTCCTCAAACTTGGGACCTTTAAGACTGGTGGACTTCAACTCCCAGAATTCCTCAGCCAGCCCTGAGGGCTGGCTGAGGAATTCTGGGAGTTGAAGTCCACCAGTCTTAACGTTGCCAAGTTTGGCCTCTCTCAACAAAGCCGATGAATAAATTTCCTCCTTGCAAATTAAGAAGAGTTGCTGAAAAAGTCCCTACCTGTGGACCGACGGCCTCCGCCGGATCCAACTGGCCCCCCTCCCCAGCTTCCTCCTCTTCCTCTTCCTCTTCGTCATCCTGCTCTTCAAAGCAGCCCACGGCGTCCACCGTGATCAGCTCCTCGGAGTCCTCTGGACCACCCGGCTCTTTCTCGGCCAGACTCACCTGGGCCAGGGGCAGGCAGGAAAAAAGCGGAGTCAGACGAAGGGACGGACGGACAGATGGACAGGGCAAGGAAGAGTTCAACCAGAGCCAGGAAAAAAAACCCGAGCCCCCTCCCCTTTTTTTTTCTTTCTTTCTTCCTCCTCTGACCTCTTTAGCCTTCTGCTTGTGCTCCAGGGATTTCATGTGCTCCACAAACTTGCGGGGGGTTTTGAAGTAACGGCTGCAGACGGTGCAGAAGGGACGCAAGAAACGCTTGGCCAGCTGGAAGGAGAAGGAAAGAAGGGAGGGAGAGAGGGAGGGAAGAAGGAAGGAAGGAAGGAAGGAAGGAAGGAAGGAAGGAAGGAAGGAAGGAAGGAAGGAAGGAAGGAAGGAAGGACAGATGAGAGAAGGGAGGGAGGGAGGGAAGGAAGGAAGGACAGATGAGGGAGGGAGGAAGGAAGGAAGAACACATGAGGGATGGAGGAAGGAAGGAAGGATTGGGAATACAGTAGAAGAGAGGGAGGGAGGGAGGAAGGAAGGAAGAACAGATGGGAGGGTGGGAGGGAAGGAAAGATCGGGAATACAGTAGAACAGAGGGAGGGAGGGAGAGAGAGAAAGGAAGGAAGGGAGGGAGGATTGAGAATATAAGGAAAGAGGAAGAAGGGAAGGGAGCGAGGGAGGAAGGGAATAGAAGGGAAGGAAGGAGGAAGGAAGGAAGGATTGGAAATAGAAGGAAGGAAAGAAAGAGAAAGAAAGAGAAAGAAAGAAAAGGAAGAAAGAAAGAGGAAGAAAGAAAGAAAGAAAGAAAGAGAGAGAGAGAGAGAGAGAGAAAGGGATATTTAGGCCAGCTGAACAATTTCCCGCCGTTTCCCAAGACCCAGCTGAGCCCAGCTGCCACCTACCTTGTGCTCCTGAGTCCTCCGATGCTTGATGAGGTCTCCTTTGAAATTCACCTGGCAGGTATTACACCAGCGCTGCTGCTGCTGCTGCTGCTGCTGCTGGCTCTCCCTGCAAGCAGAGAACCCCGAAGGATTTCTCAACCTCCTCTCAGACACCCCCCCCCACCCAAACAACACCCCCCCTACACACCTCCCAGGTCTCTCCCATCATCCGCTACTCCTTGGTCCCAAAGCGGGAGCAAAGAACTCCCGCCAGAAGGAAAACTCTTTGGCAACTGGGAGGATTTTGGTTGTTGCTTCAGAGCAGGGGAGAGCGCCTTAACTGCTGTGTAAGCGCGTGTATTGGGGGTGTGTGTGTGTATGGGTTGTGTGTGCATTGAGGTTCCCAACTTGCAAGGCTTCGGCCTGCATGCCTACCCGTCCGTCTCTGCGGGCACCGTCACCTCCTTTCCCATCGGCAGCAGAGACACAAGGCAAACGTTGCTTCTTTGCTGGATTTCCTGAAGCTGCTGCTGGTGTTGTGCCCCCGACAGGTGAGCCTGGAAATTCTGGAGCCACACAAATAATAATAACAATAATAATAACAACAACAACAATAACATAGAAGAATGGAATGGAATGGAATGGAATAGAATAGAATAGAATAGAATAGAATAGAATAGAATAGAATAGAATAGAATAGAATAGAATAGAATAGAATAGAATAGAATAGAATAGAAAATATGTAATGGAATAGAATAGAATAGAATGGGAAGGAAGGAAGGAAGGAAGGAAGGAAGGAAGGAAGGAAGGAAGGAAGGAAGGAAGGAAGGAAGGAAGGAAATTATCCTAGATGTGAAGGAAAGAAGAAAAGAAAGAAAGAGAAAGAAAGAAAGAAAGAAAGAAAGAAAGAAAGAAAGAAAGAAAGAAAGAAAGAAATGGAAATTATCCTAGGTGTTAATTAGGGAAGGAGGGAAGGAAGGAAGGAAGGAAGGAAGGAAGGAAGGAAGGAAGGAAGGAAGGAAGGAAGGAAGGAAAGAAGGAAGGAAGGAAGGGCCATTGTACATGTACATACACGTTTTTCTTTCTTTGAGGGATAAACACGCTTCCTTTTCAAACCCCCTCCTCCTTCTCAAGGGCCAGCATTTTTATTTCTTCAACCCCTCCCCAAGATCCTTCTGCCACAAACCCCCCCCCGCAAGGGTCCCGGGGGTCCGGGCGCCCCCTCTGCACCTGTTGGTTGCAGCAGTTGGCTCGGCAGATGTAGCAGTAGAACTTCAGGGGGGGTCCTGGAGGGGGGGGCAGAGGGGGACCCGGCTTGAGGGCTGGCGTGGTGCTGATCGCCCGGCTCTCGCTGCTCTGCTGGATGGTGACCTTCAAGGCGCCCGCGTTGCTCACCACCTGGCATGGGGGGGGGAAAGGGGGGCACGGCTCAAGTCTCTGGGGCTGGCAGGCCCTTTCGCCAAACGGAAAGGAACAGCACGTCAGTCCAGCCACATCTGGGCAGCTGTTTTGCACCCCTCGGGCATCAGAGACGGAGCAGGAGACCTCAAGGCTGGCCTTCCTTCCTTCCATCCTCCCTCCCTTCTCATAATATTTTCCATATCTTCCTTCTTTATCTCTATCTCTATCTTTTTCCTTTTCCTTTCTTCCTTTCTTCCCTTCTCAGAATATTTTCCATATCTTCCTTCATCTCTATCTTTTTCCTTCCTTCCTTCCTTCCCTCCCTTCCTTCCATCCTCCCTCCCTTCTCATATTTTCCATATCTTCCTTCTTTATATCTACCTCTATCTTTTTCCTTCCTTCCTTCCATCCTCCCTCCCTTCTCATAATATTTTCCATATCTTCCTTCTTTATATCTACCTCTATCTTTTTCCTTTTCCTTCCTTCCTTTCTTCCTTCCTTTCTTCCCTCCCTTCTCAGAATATTTTCCATATCTTCCTTCATCTCTTTTTCCTTCCTTCCTTCCTTTCCTCCCTCCCTTTCTTCTCAGAATATTTTCCATATCTTCTTTCCTTCTCTCATCTCTATCTCTCTTTTTTCTTTCCCTCCTTTCCTCTCTTCCTCCCTCCCTCCCTCCCTTCCCTCCCCCTCCCCCCCACCCTTTTGGGCTCACCTCTGAAGTCTTCTCCCCCTCTTCCAAGCCCTCCTCCGACGCCTCCTCAGCGTTCACGTCCCCTTCCCCAACATCGGCGTCTAGGAAACAGAGACGAGGGGGGAAGTCTGGGGTTTGGATTCGAACTTGGGTCCTCGGAGCATGGAAGAAGGGTAAGCCGGACTCTCTCCTTGGCTGCCTATTATTGAACCTTCCCTGTGCCAAATGGGGGCCAGACTGCATGGCCTTCGGGAGCCCTTCTCATGAGTGCTGTCGAAAGCTGGGAAGGTCCCTGGAGGTCATCAAGTCCAGCCACTGCTCTGCACAGGAAAGCTTTCCCCCAAAGGTTTGGCCTTTTGCCTCCAGCCAAGATATTTGTTCCTTTTTCTAGGGGGACACAAAAACACTCATAAGAGTATCTGACTTTATTCCTTTTTAGCACGTCAATGCTCGCGGTTTTTTTACCTTCACCCCGGCTGTAGATCTTCTAGTCCTCATGGCCACAACTGAGCCCAACATTTTCTGTCGCTAAGGGAGACATTGCTCAAGTGAGTTTTGCTCCATTTTACTCTGGCCACCGTTGTTAAGGGAATCCCTGCACTGGGTTAAGTTAGTAAAACGGTCGCTAAGCGAACCTCGCTCCCCCATTGGCTTTGCTTGCCAGAAGGTCGCAAAAGGCGATCACGTGACACACACCCCCCCCAGCCCCCAGGGATGCTGCAATGGTCATAACGATGAGTCAGCTGCCCCAAGCGTCTGAATTCCGAACCCGTGACCCTGGGGACACCCAACGGTCGTAAGTGTGGAAAACGGACATAAGTCCCCTTTTTCCAGCGCTGTGGTCGCTTCGAACGGTCACTACACCGTAGTTAAGTCGAGGACTCCCTGTATGGATAGTCCTCAACTTACGACGACAATTGAAACCAGAATTTCCGTGGCTAAGCGATGCAATCATGAGGGGAGTCGCCACTTGCCTGATTTGATAGGTCATTAAACAAGTTAGGCGGTTCCAGCTTCCCCCCTCCCCCCCCCATTGGCTTTGCTTGCTGGAAGCCAGCTAGGAAGGTTGCCCTAGGGCGGGTCAGGTGACCCCAAAAGGCGGCAATCGTCGTCCATCCATACCTGTTGCCACGAAGGGGGTGTTTCCTCCTGTCTGAGCATCTCCAGTTTGGGGAAATCCAATTGCCTCTTCGGCGCTGGAGATCCCCGCTTCCCTAGCAGGGTGAGCAAAATAATAGGAATAAGAATAAAGGATGGGATAGAATAGGATGGGACGGGACAAGGATAGGATAAGGACAGGATAGGACAGGTTAGGATAAGGATAGAAAATAGAATAGTACTAAGAGTAGAATAGAGTAGAGTAGAATATAAGAAAATAGAATAGAATAGAATAGAATAGAATAGAACAGAACAGAACAGAACAGAACAGAAATAGAAATAGAATAGAATAAGAAATAGCCTAAGAAATAGAACAGAGTAGAATGTAAGAAAATAGAATAGAATAGACTAAGAAATAGACTAAGAATTAGAACAGAACACAACACAACAGAGTAGAATGTAAGAAAATAGAATAGAGTAGAATATAAGAAAATAGAATAGACTAAGAAATAGACTAAGAAATAGAACAGAACAGAGTAGAATGTAAGAAAATAGAATATAGAGTAGAATATAAGAAAATAGAATAGAATAGACTACGAAATAGAACAGAACAGAACACAACAGAGTAGAATATAAGAAAATAGAATAGACTAAGAAATAGACTAAGAAACAGAACAGAACAGAGTAGAATGTAAGAAAATAGAATAGAGTAGAAGAAAATAGAATAGACTAAGAAATAGACTAAGAAATAGACTAAGAAATAGAACAGAACAGAGTAGAATGTAAATAAATAGAATACAATAAGAAATAGACTATAGAACAGAACAGAGTAGAATGTAAGAAAATAGACTATAGAAGAAAACAGAATAGAATAAGATAGAATAAGAAATAGAACAGAACAGAATAGAATAAGAAATAGAATAGAATTCTTTTATTGGCCAACTGTGATTGGACACACAAGCAATTTGTCTCCGGTGCAGAAGCTCTCAGTGTCCACACAAGCAACAGGGGATAAAGGGAGGGGCAGGCAGAACTAGAAGGAGGAAGGTTCAGACGATCATTGCAGGAATAATTATTACCTCCGGGGCAGCTTGGCGGGGGGTTCGCCCTCCAGAGAAGAGTCCAGGGGGGTCTCTGTAAAGGAGAAAAAGAGATTTGCAGGGAGTCCTCAACTGACAAGCCCCAAAGCTTCCACTGCCAAGTCAGACAGTTGCTAGGTGGGTTTTGTCCCACTTTACGACCTTGCTTGGCCACAGTTGTTAAGGGAAACATTCCGGTCGTTAAGTTAGGGACAGGATTGTTAAGCAAACCTGGCTCCCCCTTTGCTTGACAGAGCCACCAAAGGGGAATCACGTGACACTGCAACTGTCGTAAGTACATGCCAGTTGCCGAGCCTCTGAATTTTTGATCGCGTCACCGTGGGGATCTGCAAACGCCTCTTCCCCGCTCCGTCTGGGGCCCAAAGATGTCCTTCCTCGTCCGGTATCTCATTGGCCAGCCCAACTAGTCTCTGAAGACCCCGACTCTTTTTGAGCCCTCCCCCCCGCAAGACAGGCCTGGCCCCCACCTGAAGGGGGAGAGCAGGGCTGCTTTCCCATTGCGGCAGCCCCTTCCTCGCCTCGCCCTTGGACGGAGGACGAGGCGCCGTCTGCCTCTCGCTTCCTCTCCGAGACCCTGGAGAAATCCTGCAGGATAAAAGGGGGGGGGTTAAAAAAGAAGAAAAAAAGACAAGGGAGCTTTTAGTAATCGCTTTTGCGGGTCACTTCTGGGTGGGTGGGGGGGCGCAGAAAAGCAGAGGAAGGATAATAATAATAAGCCAGGGAAGGGGCTAAACTCTTCCAGCTGGGCGAGCGGGAGGCGAAGGGGATGGGGGCGAACTCCGCAAAGGCACAAAATGGACCCCCAAACTTTCCGCTGAGGAGGAGGAAGCAGGAACAGGAAAGCAGAAAAGAAATTTTAATCATCCTTGCAGAGACCTCCTCAACCACCACCCCCTGCCTTTTTCAGCGAGAAGGAGTGGAAATCTGTTCCGTTTCATTCTGGTTTTCAGTGCAATTTTTCCCTGACCTTAGTCCAGCAGATACAATACCATCAGAATAGAGCGGGAAGGGACCCTGAAGGTCTTCTAGTCCAGCCCGCTGCTCAAGCAGGAGACCCTACACCATATCAATCAATCACAATAAGTGGGAAGGGACCCTGGAAGTCTTCTAGTCCAACCCCCTGTTCAAGCAGGAGACTCTAGGCCTAGACTATTTCAATCAATCGCAATAGAACAGGAAGGGACCCTGGAGGTCATCTAGTCCAACCCCCTGCTCAAGCAGGAGACCCTAGACCATTTCAATCAATCAATCAGTCAATCCATCAATCAGAATCAAGCTGGAAGGGACCCTGGAGGTCTTCTAGATCAGCCCCCTGCTCAAGCAGGAGACCCTAGACCATTTCAATCAATCAATCAATCAATCAATCACAATAAGCGGGAAGAGATCCTGCAGGTCTTCTAGTCCAACCCCCTGTTCAAGCCGGAGACTCTAGGCCTAGACCATTTCAATCAATCGCAATAGAGCAGGAAGGGACCCTGGAGGTCATCTAGTCCAACCCCCTGCTCAAGCAGGAGACCCTAGACCATTTCAATCAATCAATCAATCAATCAATCAATCAATCACAATAGACTGGGAAGGGACCCTGGAGGTCTTCTAGTCCAACCCCCTAGACCCTAGACCATTTCAATCAACCCACCCATCCATCGATTTGATCGCAAGAGGCTAAAACGGTTGGTTTCCCACCGGAAACGTGGTCTAAAACCAAGGGCTCCCTTTCGACCCTGCCTACCTCGCAGGGGCGTCGTTCCCACCGGGGCGGGTCTCCAGGCGAACCTCTGGGAGAATCGGGGAGGCATTCAAACAAGGCAAGGAAGCGATCCGGACGGAAGAGCAAACTCACCTTGCGAAAGGGCCGGGTCTGGCGGTGAAACGGGAGAGCCGCCGGGAAACCCAGGTGGGGAGGCTTGAGGGAGACGGGCGGGGGGCCCAGCAGAGAATGCCGAGTTGCTTGAGGGAAGAACTGCTGTAGCACAGGAGCGGTGGCCACATTGAAGCCTCTCAGGTTACCTGCAAGACCCCCCCCCCAAAAAAAAAACCAGCCAGGAAAGAAAGAATTAAAAAAAAAAGTAGCACATCAGACATTGCGCAAGATTTGGGGTCCTTCCAAACCTGGCTGGCTGGCTGCTTCCCACCTTTCCTGCCACGACAAGGAATTTCCAGCCGCTGTTGAACAACTGCCTTTTGCTAACAAACTCAAGTGGGCACTGAATCTGGGATTCAGAGAAGGGTTGTTATGGGGGAGGGAGGGGGGAAACGGTGGCCACGGCTAGCATTTCGGGGTGTGTTTCGAACCCAGGACCCCGGGGAGTGAAGTTAACCGAGGCCTCGGTGTGTTTGGACCAATCGCCTTGGGCAGGAATTACCCAAACCCAGACAAGACAATGCAAAAAAAAAAGAAGATTTTTTAGGGTGGCATCAGAAACAGAACTGAGAGTGGGTTTGATGCAGTGGATCAAGTGCCAGCCTAGAAACCAGGAGACGGTGAATTGTAGTTCTGCCTTAGGCGTGAAAGCCAGCTGGGTGACTTTGTTTACTGCGTGGAGAATAGGAGGAAGGAAGGAGTATTAAGAGTATTCTCTGCCTTGAGTTACTTATAAAATTAATAATGAGGGGATCATGAAAAGAAGGACTAGGTGTGACGTGATAGCGGTGTTCCAGTATCTCAGGGGCTGCCCCAAAGAAGAGGGAGTCAAACTATTCTCCGAAGCGCCTGAAGGCCGGAGAAGAAGCAACGGATGGAAACTAACCAAGGAAAGAAGCAACCTTGGAATTAAAAAGAAATTTCCTGACAGCGAGAACAATTAACCAGTGGAACAGCTTGCCACTAGACGTTGCGGGTGGCTCCATCACTGGAGGTTTTTAAGAAGAGACTGGAAAGCCATTTGTCTGAAATGGTCAAGGATTTCCTGCCTGAGCAGGGGGGGGGGCTGGACTAGATGACCTCCACAGCCCCGTCCAGATCTCTTATTAAAAAAAAAATCTAATAAATAATAATAGTAATAATGGGTAAGGCCAGGAGGCTGGCAAGGAAACTGGAGTGTGGTGGGCACAACTGGAGATCGCATCCGGAACAAGGAGCAACGAATTCTGATTGTGATCAATCGATAAAATAAAATAAACCCATTTTCTCTCGTTTTATTGCAGCTCCATCCAAACACTTTTAAGAGGACCATTTGCAACCCACAGAGACAAGCCACAGCTGATACCCGGGTAGCAGGTAATACATCTGCTTCAGCCAGAGAAGGCATTTGAGAGTTACTCAGTGGAGCAACTCCTGAATTATTCACTCACAGGCTCTCTTCTCAATTGTCTCAGCGTCAGATACTTCGAAATGGAAACCACCAGTGTGTCCAGAGGAGGCTCAGGGTTCGGATCGCGGTGGGGGAAACCTTACCTAACCCCCAAGAACTGAAAAAGGATCTCAAAGACCGTTCTGTTTTGCTCCTTGCAAACCTCGCACGTTACACACGGGAGAAACCCAAAACGAGAGCCAGATAATCACACAGGTCCTCTGGATCGTTAGCCAAGGAAAATTTGAGCGAGAAATCAGGATTTTAGAAATTACAAGATGGGCTTCACTTTACGGCAAAACCGAACAAACCCACCATAGTTTAGAATAGAACAGAACAGAACATAATAGAAAATAGAAGATAGAAGATAGAAGATTAGAATAGAATAGAATAGAATAGAATAGAATAGAATAGAATAGAATAGAATAGAATAGAATAGAATAGAATAGAATAGAATAGAATATAGAAGATATAGAATAGAATAGAATAGAATAGAATAGAATAGAATAGAAGATAGAAGATAAAAGATAGAATAAAATAGAAGATAGAAGATAGAGTAGAATAGAATAGAATAGAACAGAATGAGTAGAGTAGAGCAGAAGATAGAGAAGAATAGAATAGAATGCAGAATAGAATAGAATAGAACAGAGTAGAATAGAATAGAACAGAATGAGTATAGAGTAGAGTAGAAGAGAGAGTAGAGTAGAATAGAATAGAATACAGAATAGAAAATAGAAGTTACAAGATAGAGTAGAATAGAATAGAATAGAATAGAAAATAGAAGATAGAGTAGAATAGAACAGAAGATAGAAAATAGAGTAGAGTAGAATAGAAAATAGAAAAAATAGGAACACTGCTATCCTGTCACCCCTAGTCCTTCTTTTCATCAGACAAGGCATATCCAGTTCCTCCAACTGTTCTTCGTGTGTTTTAGCCTCCAGTCCCCTAATCATCTTTGTTGCTCTTCTCTGCACTCTTTCCGGAGTCTCAACAATCTTTTTTACATCATGGCGACCAAAACCGGATGCAGGATTCCAAGTGTGGCCTTACCGAGGCCTTGTAAAGTGGTATTAAAACTTTACGTGATCTCGATTCTATCCCTCTATCAATGCAGCCCAGGACTGTGTTGGCTCTGCAGACTTAAAACTGGATATTGAAGATACCCCCCCCCCAAAAAATTGAAATCAAGCTTCTTGGGTTCCCTGCGTAAAACCTGGGTCGAGGTGCTGTCTGGATAGGGGCTGAAGGAAGGGGGAGTGGGGATGGGGAAGCGTGGAAGAGATTGTACCTTGCATTTGCTGCAGGAGAAGCGCCCGCTGGAGCATGGGGTTGGCGTTGAGCAGAGATGCCGGGCTGGGCGCCTGCAGAGTTAACATCTGGGGCTGGGATGGTGTCACCGTTCTGGGGAAAACAGAAAGGAGCTGAACACAGGCACAACTCACAACAGTTCATTTAGCGACCGTTCAAAGTTGCAACGGCGCTGAAAAAAGCGACCTATATGACCGTGGCAGCCTTTCCCACGGTCACGTGATCAAAATTCAGATGCTTGGGAGGAAAAATTGGGGAAAACTAACCAGGACATTGATTGCCTAAAAAGATTGAAATGTTAAAACAACTAGGATATGTATAAACAAACATGATTGATCAACGTAAGAAAGTTATTTTTATTTAATCAATAGAATAAGAATCGTATTAATTTAAACACGAGACAGCAAACACCAAGGGGAAAAGAGAAGAAATATTTAATGGAATAGTTTGAGAGCTCTACTAGAGATATTTGTATGTTATTGAATTATTGACCAACTCAGCCACCCCCTTGCTTTTCAAATATTTAAACGTAAAATTAGAAAATCAATAAAATTTTCTCAAAAAAATAAAATAAAATTCAGAGGCTTGGCCACTGACTCATATTTACGACGGTTGCAGTGTCCACGGTCACATTATCTCCTTCTGACAAGCAAAATCAATGGGGGGGGAGCCAGATTCACTAAACAGCCACGTCACTAACTTCGCAACCGCAACGATTCACTTAACAACGGTCGTAAAGTGGGGCAAAACTCACCAAAGCAACGTTTCGCCTTAACAGCAGCAAATTTGGGCTCCATTGTGGTGGTAGGCCGAGCACCCCGTGTTTAAAATCTCTTAACTGTCCCCCTCCCCGCTCACCTTTCCTCCTTTATCCAACTTGCGTCGATGATTTTATTCTGTTTGGGTTGTGATTTTATTGGGTATTATTTATATTGGATGGTTTTAAATGTTTTTGTTTTGTTTTGTTTTTCTGCTGCAAGCCGCCCAGAGTCGCTTGGGAAGGAGATGGATGGCGGATAAATGTCATAATCAACAAACAAAACAGCATCCAGATGTGGCTGGCGAGCTTCCCAGCTTCCTTGCAAAGCAGATGGGCCTTGATTGGTGTTTTTTTTTTAATTTGGGGGCCACCACTGAAAAGACGCGGTTAAGTTGAACCCCTCTCAGATTAAAAGCCTAATTGCAATCCTCCTCTCAAACACCCCCATCCCAAATCCTCAGCATCTGTTTTATCCTTTTTTTCCCAAACCTAACCAGATCTGGGAAGGCTGAGTTCCTAAGCCTGCTTCTTAAAAAAGGATTTGGGGAGCAGGCACGCCAGAGTAGGGAAAATGTGTTGTTGTTGTTTTTCTGAGCAACACGTGCAGCATCACAATAGGAGGACTCTGTGGGAGCCTCCGATGGGATGGCTCCTCTTAACGCCCGAGTTGTGGGCGGTTTGCACGGCGGTCGCTAAACAAGGACTCCCGCTAAAACAGCCTCTCCTGCAAGGCGAGAACATATAAAGTTCTGCGCTTCCTGGACACAAAGACCCGCCCGTTCTCATGTGGGTCTGCGCAAGATAGTGGAAAAGAAAGCCAAAACACCCATCCTCCTCAGCCAGCTTCCTACGCGATCTTGGGAGTGGGGAGGGAGTGATGGGAAATGTAATCCCCCTGGGAAAGTCTACCGGATTCCTTTTAACGGTGGGGTGCCAGAGGTGGCAGCCCAGGGTTATTATCATAGAGCTTGGCTGATGGGGCACACCCCCCCTTAGGGAAGGGGCAGGCTGGGGAGTATGGGAACGGCAGTTGAGGCATCTTAAGGAAGTTGGGAGAGGCGTGACTGGTCTAAGGAAGGCAACTGACGCTTCTGGGCTGGACAGCGCATCTCTCTCTCTCTTTCTCTCTCTCTCTCTTTCTTTTCCTCTCTCTCTTTCGTTCTCTCGCTCACTCGCTTTCTCTCTTTCACTTTTTCTTTCGCTCTTTCTCTTTTTCGCGCTCTCTCATTTTTTTCTCTTTCTCTCACTCGCTCGCTCTTTCTCTCTTTCGCTCTTTCTTTCTCTTTTTCTTTTTCTCTTCCTCTTTCGCTCTCTCGCTTTCTCTTTCTTTCTCTCTCGCTCTCTTTCTCTTTCGCTCTTTCTTTCTCTCTTTCTTTCTTTCACTCTTTCTTTCTCTTTCTCTTCCTCTCTCTCTTTTTCGCCCTCTCTCTTTCTCTTCCTCTCTCTTTTTCGCTCTCTCTCTCTCTCTCTCTCTCTTTCGCTCTTTCTCTGTCTCTAATCTCTATGTTTACCCATCTACAGTAATCTCTCTCTCATGGTAGAGGTCCTTCGGCTTGAGCAGGGGGCTGGACTAGAAGACCTCCAAGGTCCCTTCCAGCTCTATCCCTATTCCTGGTCTCCCTGACAAGAGGCTCGCCGGCAGAGCATCCCCCCCCTCCCCAAAGTCCCGCCCGCACCCCCAGACCTGGCCGCGGGCGCGCGCAACAACCGGGGCCCCCTTTGGCACCGTTACGCACGGCCGGGGGAGGCGGGCGGGCGCGGCGCCGGCAGCCTCGGGGTGGGCTGGGGCAGGGGCGCAGGCGGGGCGGGGACCCCCCCCCCTCCGGCCTGGCCAGCAGGGCTTACCGGCTGGGCGCCGGCTGGGCGGGCGCCGGGGGCGGCGGCTGCTGCTGCTGGAGGAGATGCTGCAGGCGGAGCAGATGCTGCTGCCCGAACATGGCTGGGGCGGGAGGCGCCGAGCGGCGGTGGACCGGGAAGCCAGCCTGGGCTGGCGGCGGCGGCGGAGGAGGAGGAAGACGCTTCTTCCTGGCTCGCCCGGCTCGGGAGCGCGCTTGGGGGGCGGGCGCCAAGGTTGGAGCGCGTGCCCGGCTCCGCCGCCGCCGCCGCGTCTCGGGCTGGGCGGGGGCGGGAGAGGCGGCCCTCCGAGGGCTTCCGAAGCGCCCTTTGCAGCCGCCCCCGGCCCAGCTCTGGGGGGGGGGGGTGCAAGGAGGAGGAGGTCGGGGTAGCCGGGGGCGGAGGGATTGGCGGGTCCGACCCTCTGGGAAATGTTAAAAATAGTTGGGGGGTTCTTAAGTCCTGCTCCGCTGTCTGTCTGTCTATCAAATCTCTCTATCTTTATCTCTATGTCTGTCTGTCTGTCTATCTAGCTATCTATCAAATCTATCTTTATCTCCATGTCTCTGTCTGTCTGTCTGTCTATCTATCTATCTTTATCATGTCTATATCTATCAAATCTCTCTGTCTTTATCTCCATGGTCTGTCTGTCTGACTTTCTGTCTGTCTATCTATCTATCTCCATATCTATCTATCTATCTATCTATCTATCTATCTATCTATCTATCTATCTATCTATCTATCTATCTATCTAATCTATCTAATCTATCTTTATCTCCATGTCTATCTATCTATCTTTATCATGTCTATCTATCTATCAAATCTCTCTGTATCTCCATGTCTGTCTGCCTGTCTGTCTGTCTATCTATCTAATCTCTCTGTATCTATCTATCCATCTATCTAATCTCTCTATCTTTATCTCCATGTCTATATCTAATCTGTATTGATCTAATCTCTAATATCTCTCTCTCTCTCTCTCTCTATATATATATATATATATATATAGAGAGAGAGAGAGAGAGAGAGAGAGAGAGAGTCGCATTTTCACCATCATTATTGAATATATATATATATATATATATATATATATATATATAATCTCTATGTATATATATATATAAAATCTCTATGTCTATCTCTATGTAATCTCTCTCTATATCGATCTAATCTCTCTATAATCTACCAATCTCTATCTAGTCTCTATATTTATATCTAATCTCTATGTCTATCTATCTATATCTATCTAATCTCTCTCTATGTCTATAATCTCTCTCCCTATGTCTATCTAATCTCTATCTAATCTATCTCTCGCATTCTATCTACTCTCGCATTCTATCTATCTATCTATCTATCTATCTATCTATCTATCTATCTATCTATCTATCTATCTAATCTCTCTATATCTACATACCTGCCATCTATCTACTTATCTAATCTATGTATCTATCATCTAACTACCGACCTGCCTGCCTACCTAATCATCTGTCTCCCTATCTGCCTAATCTATCATATATCTATCTCATCATCCATCCATCTGTCTGTCTGTCTATCTGACACCATTTCATAGCCGTTGTGACTACATTTGTTCAGTATTAAATAAAGTCTAATCTTTCTTTCTCTTCAATAAATTGGTTCCTTTTGGGGGGGGGCTCTGTTCCGAAAGAGCTGCCTGTTCTTTACACCTTGGGAGCGAAGATTTGGTCCCTGCCAAGAGGATGCTTACAGGAACAAGCCTGCATCCAGGTGCCTTTTAAAGATCTACCTAGGCAGAAGGTAGAGCTGCGGGGGGGGGGGGGACCCACGCAAACCAGCTCCTCCCCTCCCCCTCCCTCCACCTGGACTCGCCAGAGCCCGAGCGAAAGCAGAAGAGGTTTGCCGCAAAAAGTTAAAACAAATTAAAAATCCCCCCAGTTGTTGCCATGTCAACGGATCTCGCCTCCTTGCTTGGAGAAGCTGCTGCAAAACAGGAAACTCCGATTAGGGCAAAATGTTGGGTTTTCTTGGGCCTGGCCGTTGTAGGGCAGAGAAAGGGCTGGCCCTACTGTTGGGTGACGGGATTCTCTTGTTTTATTGGGTAAATTTTACACATGGGGAGGAGGAGGAGAAGGAGAGGAGGAGAAGAAGAAGAACAGGAGGAGGAGGTGAAGAGGAGGAGAAAAGGAAGAGGAAGATGAAGAGGAGAAGGAGGAGAAGAAGAACAAGAGGAGAAGAGGAAGAAGGAGAAGACGTGGAGGAGGAGGAGAAGAGGAGGAGGAGGAGGAGGAGGAGAAAAGAAGATGATTTTGGAAGTCCACTGGTCTTACAGGGTCTCCTGCGCGACGGGGTTGGACTAGAAGACCTCCAAGGTTCCTTCCAACTCCTCCTCCTCCTCCTCCTCCTCTTCTTCTTCTTCTTCTTCTTCTCCTCCTCCTCCTCCTTTCTTCTTCTCCCTCTCCTTCTCCTCATTCTTCTCCTCATTCTTCTTCTTCTCCTCCTCCTCCTCCTCTTCTTCTTCTTCTTCTCCTCCTCCTCCTTCTCCTTTCTTCTTCTTCTTCTTCTCCCTCTCCTCCTCATTCTTCTTCTCCTCATTCTTCTCCTCCTCCTCCTCCTCCTCCTCCTCCTTCTTCTGCCATATCCGTATAGGACGTTGGCGATCCTGCTGGCGATCCTGTTTTTATCTACTATTCTCTTAGAGC
Organism: Crotalus tigris; assembly: GCF_016545835.1. Lineage (NCBI taxonomy): Eukaryota > Metazoa > Chordata > Lepidosauria > Squamata > Viperidae > Crotalus > Crotalus tigris. The sequence goes on from NW_024100155.1 coordinate 915,056, forward strand.
CGGCCTGATGAAGAGACATGGATCCGGGGCCTAACGTTACCAAACCACATCTCCGCTTCTGGCGTTCACAGGGCTTAGAGGCTCTGAAACCGGGCCCTGTCTGAACACAAGGGGGGAGGGGGCCATCTCAGCCCGCTCTGCATCCCACGGATGATGTTTCCCCCCCCCCAGTGGGGCTGGGGGGCTCCATCTGGGCTGTCCTTTTTCACCGCACACAAAAGGACAGAAGGATCCCGCCAGATGGCTCCCGAGGGCGTCCGTCGTAAGAGGAGCCGAGTTCTCCAATTAGGAGGAGAGGGGGCTGTGGCAACAAAAAGATAATTTCCACCCTGAAGCCAGGCTCAGAAAGCACCCAGGACCCCTCAGTCTCCTCCTCCTTCTTTTCTCCTCCTCCTCCTCTTCGTCGTCCTCTTCTTCCGCCTCCTTTTTTCCTCCTCTTTGTCTTCCTTCTCCTTTTTTTCCTCTTCCTCCTCTTCCTTTTCTCCTCCTCCTCTTTGTCTTCCTCTTCCTCCTCTTCTCCTTCTCCTCTTTCCTCCTCTCCTCCTCCTCCTTTTCTCCTCCTTCCTCTTCTTCTCCTCCTCCTTTTCTCCTCTTCGTCTTCCTCCTCCTTTTCTCCTCCTCCTCCTCCTCTTCTCCTTTTCTCCTCTTCGTCTTCCTCCTCCTTTTCTCCTCCTCCTCCTTCTTTTCTCCTCTTCATCTTCCTCCTTCTTTTCTCCTCCTCCTCCTCTTCTCCTTTTCTCCTCTTCATCTTCCTCCTCCTTTTCTCCTCCTCCTCTTCTTCTCCTCCTTCTTTTCTCCTCTTCATCTTCCTTCTTTTCTCCTCCTCCTCCTCCTTCTCCTTCTTTTCTCCTCTTTGTCTTCCTTTCTTTTCTCCTCCTGCTCCTCTTCTTCTCCTCCTTCTTTTCTCCTCTTCGTCTTCCTCCTTCTTTTCTCCTCCTTCTCCTTCTCCTTTTCTCCTCTTTGTCTTCCTTTCTTTTCTCCTCCTCCTCTTCTTCTCCTCCTCCTTCTTTTCTCCTCTTCGTCTTCCTCCTTTTCTCCTCCTCCTCCTCTTCTTCTTTTCTCCTCTTCGTCTTCCTCCTTCTTCTTTTCTCCTCCTTCCTCTGCCTCTCCTTCTCCTTCTTCTCCTTCTTTTCTCCTTTTCGTCTTCCTCCTCCTTTTCTCCTCCTCTTCTCCTTCTTTACTCCTCTTCGTCTTCCTCCTTCTTCTTTTCTCCTCCTTTTCTTCTTCCTCTTAATCTTCATCTTCCTTCTTTTCTCCTCCTCCTCCTCCTCCTCCAGCTCCTCTTCTTCCTTCTCCTTCTCTCCTCTTGCTCCTCTTCTCCTCCTCCACCAAAGGGAGCATGGAAAGATGGAGGTCGAGGATAAATATGTGCTTCGCCAGATGAGATCTTGCTTGAGAAGCAAAAGGAAGAAAAAAAAAACAAAAATTGGAACCGGCGTTTCATTTTTGTAAAAATGACCTAAATCACACAGAGGAACTTGCTTCCTTTTCCAATATAATTAATACAAGTTAACATATTTCTGTTTGTTTGTTTGTTTATCTGGACATGTTTCAAGTCCCTTGGATTACAGTACACAGATTCTGATCATTTAAGCAAATTATTCAAGGCAGGAACACAAATAAGAGGAGCAGTAAGCAGGCCACAGCGGTTGCAGAACTGGTGTTTATCCCTCTTGCTTCCAAAAAAAAAAAAAAGAATCAGACTTTGTTTGAATTTCACAACAGCCCTGTCAGTTAGGGAAGTTTTGGTTTGGACAATGCACTTCTTTTAATTGGGCCTTTTAAACTGGGCTTTAGGAGTGGCTCCCCAGGCTTTTGCATTCAGAAGCACTGTTTCTGCTCTTCCCCTACCCTCTCTCTCGCCCTCTCGGATGCGTTCACACATGCAGCTGCGCCACCAAACAGGAACCTGGGTTAACTCACAGCCACATGAATTCAATTCAATTCAATTCAATTCAATTCAATTAAACCAAGCCCCCGCCCCAAGGGGATTCCCCATCCTCAATCCCAACCTGTCTGTCCCTCCACAAACCCGGGCCGACGGGCGCACCCAGGGGAGATGCCAGTTCAAATCCTGCCACGTCTCAATGCCACAGAGGTGAACTTGGCTCGGGAGGAGGGTGGGGGGGAGACGCTTTGCTGAATGGCTTGACTGGATTCTCTCTATCTCTATGTCTTTTTTCTTTCCTTTCCTTTCTTTTTCTTCCTTCCTTCCTTCCTTCCCTCCCTCCTTCCTTCCTTCCTCCTTCCTCCATTCCTCCTTCCTTCCTTTCCCTCTCTCCCTCCTTCATTCCTCCTTTCTTCCTTCCTTCCCTCTCATCTCCCTCCTTCCTCCATTCCTTCCTCCCTTCCTCCCTTCTCTTCCCTCTCTCCTTCCTTCTTTATTCCTTTCCTTCCTTTCTCCCCTCCCTCCCTCCTTTCTTTCTTCCTTTCTCCCTCCCTCTTTCTTTCTTTTTCTTTTTCTTTCTTTCTTCCTTCCTTCCTCCCTTCTTTCTCTCCCTCTTTCTTTCCTTCCTTTCTCCCTCCTTTATTTCTTTCTTCCTTTTTCCCTTCCCTCCTTTCTCCTTTCTCCCTTCCTCCTTCCTCCTTTCTCCCTTCCTTCCTTCCTTCCTTCCTTCCTTCCTTCCTTCCTTCCTTCCTTCCTTCCTTCCTTCCTTCCTTTCTTTCTTTCTTTCTTTCTTTCTTTCTTTCTTTCTTTCTTTCTTTCTTTCTTTCTTTCTTTCTTTCTTTCCCTCCCTCCCTCCCTCCCTCCCTTGCTGCCTTTCTTTCTCCCCCCACTGCTGCTACTCCTCCTTTTCCTGGCTGTGGGTGGAGGGGTGGGGCTGTGGGTGGGGGCAATCAGGGCGAGCACTCTTTGGCCCAGAACTACAACCCCCATGATGCTCTCCGGGACCGGGCTCGCGCCTGCCCGCTAGCGGCGGCCGCGGGAACGCGCTCTCACTCTCTCTTTTTCCTCCCAGCTCCGGCGAGCACCCAGGTAGCGGCGGAGGTTGCCAGCCGGGCTGTCTTCCCGCTTGCCGCAGAGCTCCGGGCAGAGGCAGCCGGCTGGGGGGGTCCGGGCGTCCGGCTGGGGCTGGGGGCTTCCTCCGCCGAGCTTCTTCCCAGAAGGGGAAGGGGGCGCGGATCTGCCTCTTCCCCCCCCCGTCGGATGAGCATCCCGGGCTGTCCTTGAGCCAGCCAGCCGCAGACCCCCGAAGACCCCCCCCCGCCGCCGCCTGGCCGTCATGGGGAACCGGGGCATGGAAGACCTGATCCCCCTGGTCAACCGCCTGCAGGATGCCTTCTCCGCCATCGGCCAGAACGCCAACCTGGACCTGCCCCAGATCGCCGTGGTGGGGGGCCAGAGCGCCGGCAAGAGCTCCGTGCTGGAGAATTTCGTGGGGAGGTAAGCCGTGTGGGGGGGGCGCTTGGGCAGGGGTGGGTGGGGGTCTCCCGCTTGCAGAAATTGCTTTCTGCAATTGCTTTCTGGGGTTTTTTGGGGGGGGGAGAGAGAAAGAAGAAGGGGGGGAAAAGCCCTCGGGGAATGCGTCTTTTAAGTGGTGGTGGGCTTAAGGGCTGATTTTCCCTCCCCCTCCCCGAATAACCCCCCCACACCCACACCCACACACGGACACACACCCCGGGATGCTGGGCATTGAGACGCGTCGGGGAGGGGCCGTTTTCTCTCTTCTCCTCTTCCCCCCCCCACCCTCCAAGGGTTCCATCTTTTCCACCCTCCTTCCGATTGACACATTGCAGATGCTTGCGTGGGGAGAGGGGGTGGGTGGGTGGGTTCGCTCGGGGGGAAGCTATAGCCTTCCCCCCCCAAAAAAATAAATGGAGAGGGGGGGCAGGACCGCTTGATAGACAGCTGACGTTCTCCCCTGGATCCGACCGCTAGACAGCCCGTCCGCTGCCATTTCAATAGCTAAAATGCATATTAAATATATAGAGAGACATATATTGAATATATAGAGACATGTATTATATATATGTGTGTGTGTGTGTATGTATGTGTGTGTGTATATATATATATATATATATGTATGTATGTATGTATGTATGTATGTATGTATGTATGTATGTATATATGTATGTATATATGTATATGTATATATATGAGACAAGGCTAGGAAATGGGGCAGGGGGGGCAGTCAGCCTCAGCCCACCCCTCTTCTTCTTCTCCTTCGGAGGGATTTGCCGGGCACGCGCACGGACACACGCACACGGACACACAAACACGCAGGAAAGGAGCCATTTGTTGGGAGCCAGCGGGCTGCGCCGCCGCCGCCGCGCTTACCCGCCTACACGACGTTGTCGCATGAGATTTATCCGTTATAATCCGAAATGCTTTATTTATCTATCTGCAGCGGTGGGGGGGGGAGAAAGCTGGCCGCGTTGTAGCTGCAGGAAAACCTCTTTTCTGTCTGTTTCTGTTTCCTTCCTTTCTTCCTCCCTTCCTTCTTTGCTCCCTCTCTCCCTTCCTTCTCAGAATATTTTCCATATCTTCCTTTTCTCATTTCTATATCTCTTTTTCCTTCCTTCCTTCCCTCCCTCCTTCCTCTCTCCTTCCTTCCTTCCTTCCTTCCTTCCTTCACTCTTCTTCCTTCCTTCCTTCCTTCCTTCCTTCCCAGAATATTTTCCATATCGTCCTTCCTTTCTCTCATCTCTATCTCTTTTTCCTTTCCTTCCTTCCTCTCTCCTCTCCTTCCTTCTTTTCTTCCTTCTCTCTCTTCTTCCTTCCTTCCCAGAATATTTTCCATATCTTCCTTCCTTCTCTCATCTCTATTTTTTTCCTTTCCTTCCTTCCCTCTCTCCCTTCCTTCCTTTCTTCCTTCTCTCTCTTCTTCCTTCCTTCCTTCCTAGAATATTTCCCATACCTTCCTTCTCTCATCTCTATCTCTATCTTTTTCCTTTCCTTCCTTCCTTCCCTCTCTCCCTCCCTCCCTTACTTCTTTCTTTCTTTCTTTCTTTCTTTCTTTCTTTCTTTCTTTCTTTCTTTCTTTCTGCTGCTCCTTCTTTTTCTGGGGGGGTGGGGGTCGTCGGGCAGAGAAATGTTTTGGCCAGAGGGCCATACCTGGTGATGGTGCAAAGTCACTTTACCATGCAGATCCTCCCGCCAAAGGCCGGGCAGAAGGAATATGTCATCTCAAGGATGCACCGAAATATTGCTTTGGGGGGGGGGCGAGGAGGAGCAACAGCTCTGGGAAAGGCCTCCCCCTTTCCCAGTGGCCTCAATGTGTTTTCCCAATCTGGACACCTGTCCCGGTCGCCCCCTCCCTCCATTTGCCAAAATGATGCAATTGAAGAGCATGGATCTCTTAACGGGGGGGGGGGGGAGAGAGAACTGAATGGCAGGTCCCTTCTCTGTTCTCTCCTCCCGCCTCCCCTCTGTTGACAGGTCTCACCTGGACCTGGGCCATGAAGTGGCTGATGCCAGCCAGGCCTCCCCAGATGGAGATGAAGGATGCTAAGAGGCGGGGACAAAAAAAAAAAAACCTCTTGAAAATGTAAACACAAGAACGAGGGAGCTTCTCGCCCTCCAAGTTGGGGTCCTTTCCTCCCCCACCCCACCCCCCATCTTGTCATAAAATGCCAGCAAAATTACGGACCGTAAATGTTGTTTTTTTTTTTTTCATGTGACCTTCATCTCCGTCTCCAGGGAAGCGGGTTTCTCTGCCAGGCTGAGCAGAGGGCTGGCTGCAAAGGCCCAGAGAATGTGTGCTGGGCCCCCTTGGCTCTGGGAGTGCCCAGTGATTCCCCCCTAGAGAAATAGATCTATCAAAACGGGATTTCTAAAGGAAGGAAGGAAGGAAGGAAGGAAGGAAGGAAGGAAGGAAGGAAGGAAGGAAGGAAGGAAGGAAGGAAGGAAGGAGGGAAGGAAGGAAGATGGGATAGAGATGGGAGGGAGGGAGGAAAGAAGAAGATGGGAAGGAAGGAAGGAAGGAAGGAAGGAAGGAAGGAAGGAAGGAAGGAAGGAAGGAGATGGGAGGGAAGGGAAGGGAAGGAAGGAAGGAAATGGGAGGGAAGGAAGGAAGATGGGATAGAGATGGGAGGGAGGGAGGAAAGAAGAAGATGGGAAGGAAGGAAGGAAGGAAGGAAGGAAGGAAGGAAGAAGATGGGAGGGAAGGAAGGAAGATGGGATAGAGATGGGAGGGAGGAAGGAAGGAAGGAAGGAAGGAAGGAAGAAGATGGGAGGGAAGGAAGGAAGATGGGATAGAGATGGGAGGGAGGAAGGAAGGAAGGAAGGAAGGATGGATATGGGACAGAGATGGGAGGAAGGAAGCAAGGAAGATAGAAATATATATATTTGCTGATGCCCAGTTCTTTCTGTCTCCCCCTTAAAATGAGATGATATTATGGGGTTCTTGGTAAAGGATTCCAGATCCAGTCTAGTGTAAGAGCAGAAGGATTTAAAAACAGGATTTGGAGATTTGGGCCAGAGGCAAGATGGCTCTGCCTTTGCGGTGGACCAAAACAACAGAAATCCGAGATGCTTTTTGGCATGCAGGGCTGTGGGGGAAGCAGGGAGCAATTTGTTTTTTGCTTCTTCTTATCTCTTCCTGGATTAATTGGCTGCTGTTCGAGCAGCTTTTTCATTGACAGAGAGAAAACAGGACTTTCACCCCCACGACAAAATGCTGTTGTGTAATCAGCAGCAAAGAGGTTAGAGAGAAAGAAGGATGGAGTGAGTGAGGAAGTCGGTCTTTGGCCTGGTCAAAAATGTCATTAGGAAGGATGGAAGGAAGGATGGAAAGATGGATAGATGGATAGATGGATGGATGGATGGATGGATTGAAGAAAGGAAGGAAGGAAGGAGGGAGATGGGAGGGAGGGAGGAAGGAAGGAAGGAAGGAAGGAAGGAAGGAGATGGGATGGAGGGAGGGAGGGAAGGAAGGAAGGAAATGGAAGGAAGGAAGGAAGGAAGGAAGGAAGGAAGAAGATGGGAGGGAGGGAGGGAAGGAAGGAAGGAGGAAACGAAGGAGAGATTGGAAAAAGGACCTCCTTCCTTCCTTCCTTCCTTCCTTCCTTCCTTCCTTCCTTCCTTCCTTCCTTCCCTCCCTCCTTCCTTCCTCCCCAATTTCCATTCTTTTCAGGCCAATCGATTATTCTATCGTGACAATTTTACTGAATTCCAGTCTGTTTTTCTCGCTCTCCTGTAAGTGACCCTGTGCTCCTTGGGGAAGACGGTAACAGGTCCCGTGAGTGTTTTCTCACAGGCATTCTATCTTCCATGGTCTGAATGGATGCCTTGGGGTGCCAGGGGAGGGGTGGGTGGGCAGTGTGTGACACCCCCCCCTTGGCTCCCCACTCGACTTGATGGTGCCTCAGTTTCCCTGCAGGACGTTTTGGATTTGATTTACCCTTTGAAGCCCGCGCACTTTCTCCGAGGCTGGGCAGATCCGGGTTGTCCTTGACCTATGATGTTTCATTTAGTGACCGTTCAAAGTTACAACAGCACTGAAAAAAATGGCTTTTTTTTTCACACCGACGACCGTCGTAGCATCCCCGTGGTCACGTGATCAAAATTCAAACGCTTGGCCACTGACTTGTATTTATGACGATTCGCAGCGTCCCGGGGGCGGTCACGCGATCCCCTTCGGATGAGTAAGCTCAACGGGAAAGCCGGATTCGCTTAACGACCGCGTGACTAATTGAACAACTGCAGCGATCCACTTAACCGCCGTGAGCAAAACTCACTGAAGAGGCGCCTCGCTTCGCGACGTTGTAAGTCAAGGACTGCCTGTATTTCAGCAAGAAGCACCAAAGAGGCCCATCGCTCAGATGGGAATCGTGTTTAAATACATCGGGAGAACATCGTTAGGAATTGAATTTGTTTTTTTGTTTGCTGAAGCCAGGTTGACGTCAATTTTCCGGATGGCTGTGTTTTCCGAAGTGTAAAATGGAAGCTGAGAGAATTGATTCATGTTTTAAAGCAACCTAGTTGGGTTACTAATACGAGAAACCCAGTTTTGGGGCAAGGCTAGAATTGAGTCTGGAGAGGGGACGTAATGGGATTCCCCCCCCCCAACCACTTTGAAAAGCAATCATTTGGAGAAAAATGCAACGCTTTTTGCTCTAAGGAATCAAAACACTCCTGTTGGGTTCAGCCAAAGTTGCTTCTTTCCTTTTAAAAAATTATCCTGCTGGACTTCGGGGGTCTGAGGCCAGGCAGACAATATTGGTGCAATTCACAAAAACCAGCCAGGGCTTAGCTAAACCTCACGTGCATACGTGCATGTGCAAAGTGCAAAGAAAGAGCAACTACGATGATTAAAGGCCTGGAGACTAAAACATACGAAGAACGGTTGCAGGGTTTGGGAATGGCCAGTCTAGAGAAAAGAAGAACTAGGGGAGACGTGATAGCAATAATCCAGTATTTGAGGGGCCGCCAAAAAGACGAAGGGATGAATTTATTTTCCAACGCTCCAGAGGGCAAGACAAGAAACAATGGATGGAAACAAATCAAAGAGAGAAGCAACCTGGAATGAAGGAGAAACTTCCTGACCATGAGGACAATTAACCAGTGGAACAACCTGCCTCCAGAAGGTGTGGGTGCTTCATCACTGGAAGTTTTTAAGAAGAGACTGGACAATCACTTGTCTGAAATGGTCTAGGGTCTCCTACCTGAGTAGGGGGTTGGACTAGAAGACCTCCAAGGTCCCTTCCAGCTCGACTCTGATTCATGTGTGAATTCAGAGGATTTCCACTGCTGGTTTTATGGCTGAGGATGTTTACTGATGCAGATATGAAGGGAGAGACCCTAGATCAGTGGTTCTCAACCTTTTTAATGCCGCGACCCCCCCCCAACCGGTTGTAAGTCGAGGACTACTCAACCGGTCGTAAGTCGAGGACTACTCAACTGGTGCAGCACCATTTGTAGAATGGGACTTTTGGCGGGCTCAGCAGGGCAGAGACAGCCTGGGCAATTCCTATTGGCTTTTGAAAGCCAATAGAATTAGACTCTATTCAAGAGAGTCTATTCTATTGGCTTTCAAAAGCTAGTAGAATAAAAGGGAGTAGCACAGCTAAGGAAAAGGGGGGAAAAAATGGCAGACTGCATTGTTTGGCGACCCCCGTGAAATGGTCGTTCAACCCCAAATGGAGTCCCGACCCACAGGTTGAGAACCACTGCCCTAGATTCTTGTTTATATGTCTTTCAGCTCTCTTGCTGCAATGCCTTATGGGAAACGGAGTCTTTGCCATGAAGTTCTTGCTTCTAGAAAACAAGGGTAAATCTAGAGCTGGAGGAAAGCTAGATTTAAACCCAAAATCAGAGAACTGAATTCCACTGTTACAAAACCTCTTGTGCACTATTTAGTTTTAAAGTAGATGCAGATATGTAAACGAACCCATCTAGAGAATGGCTAAGTTAATTCCTGGTTAATTGTGATTGAACCATCCCAACCTGGTTGAGGTATGCTAAACCTTAAAAGTTGGTTTGTAAATCCTAACACTTTGAACTCTCAGAACAGGTTAACCCCAAATCCTCAATTTGGCAAAATTTCTCCAGGGTTGACTTTGGCTTATTGCATTCATACCCCCCGCTTTCCACTCCAAAATGGTGCTGAAAGCCGTCAGGAGATATAAAAGAGATAGATTATAATGAAATGCGTCGTTCAGGAAATATAAATGCATAAAAAAGAGAGAGAGAAATTGGAAGCATCGTATTAGCTAAAATCCAGCATGTTTTAAGGCCGGTCAGGTGTCTGAAAAAAGGGCTAAAGAGGAACATCCTGTGGCAAGGAGTTCCATTGATCTTGGAACAAAAATTAAAGAAAATCAGAGTGATATTAGCTAAGAAAGGGAGAGAGGGAGGAAGGAAGGAAGGAAGGAAGGAAGGAAGAAGATGGGAGGGAAGGAAGGAAGGAAAAGAAAGAAAGAAGATGGGAGAAAAGGAAGGAAGGAAAGGAAGGAAAGAGGGAAGGAGGGAGGGAAGGAAGGAAGGAAGGAAGGAAGGAAGGAAGGAAGGAAGGAAGGAAGGAAGGAAGGAAGGAAGGAAGTAAATGAGAAAAACAGATTGAGATTCTGCTTTGCTGTTCTGATTTGATTTTATTTTATTAACCTGCAAAATGGCAATGCTGTGTTAACAGGGTACCAACACTGATCTTCGAATTTCCAGATTTTTCCACCTTTTTCCCCCCTTATTTTTTTGGGGGGGGGTGTCCCTCTGGATGTCTTCCCTTCCCCTAAGAAAAACCAGGAGGGGAGAATAAATGAAAAGGAAGGTGGATAGAATGAAGGACGTGCACCCTTAACCGTTCCTGTAAGGATTGTGGGAATTTCAGCATCTTTTTTTTTCTCCAAAATTTTGCAAGATGGAAGGGGACTCCGCTTTCTCGCCTGAGGTGTGTGTGTGTGTGTGTGTGTGTGTGTGTGTGTGTGTGTGTGTGTGTGCAAATAACCTTCTGATTGCCTGCCAACCATGCCTGGATGGAAGCTGGGCCTTGTTGAGAGGGCCACTCTAGCTAAGTGAAAGCCACCAAGCCAGAAGACCAAAAGGAGGCCAAGAAGTAGATCTTAGACAACAGATTCCCCTGATAGATTGTCCACCTGCAAGGAAGGCTGCTGTCGTGCGCCAAGATTCCCTTTCGGCAGCAATTAAGATCATCCGGTTGTTAGAAGTTTGTCACCCTGGGAAACGCAGGAGACTCCAGCCCTGCATCCAGAGGCCTTGAGATGTGGCTTTTCCCCCTGGCCTCCACAGTTTTTCCTCTTCATCCCGCTGTCATGCGCCAAATGCTCCCACCAGTCTCCTTCGTGACCATCCAACGTTATGGTGAGTCACGGTCAGCTGCCTTCTCCGCCCGGATGATGCGTCCGGAGACGCTGGTGCTGCTGCTGTTGCGTGTTTGCAGAGGCTGGCGGCAAAATGTCATCCTGCACCAGTTGTGCTGCACGCCTCTGTCCGAAATAAACCGAGTTTGGTCTGGCCTGCTTTGATTGGCGTGCGAGTTAAGCCTTCCCTGTTTTTGGGAGCTGTGACAAGTGGCGTCGGAAGGTGCTTCGTGTTGCAATGACTGGCTGGGGAATTGTGGGCGTTGAAGGCCACCTGTCTCCTTTCTTTCTTTCCTTCCTTCCGGGAACGAACCTCCTTTTTACTGAATTTTACTGAATTTCAATCTGTTTTTCTCACTTACTTCCTCCCTTCCTTCCATCCATCCATCCATCTTTCTCTTCTCTCATTTCCTTCCTTTCTTCTTTCCTTCCTTTTCACCTTCCTTCCTTCCCTCCCCTTCTTTCATCTCCCTTCTTTCCATTCTTCCTTCCATTATCTCTTTCCCTCCCCCTCTCCCTCCCTTCCATTATCTATCTATTTCCCTCCCTTCCTTCTTTCTCTCCCTTCTATTATCTCCCTCCCTCCCTTCCATTATCTATCTCCCTCCCTCCCTTCCATCTCTCCTTGCTTCCTTCCTTTCATTCCTCCCTTCTTCCTTCCTCCCTTCCTCCCTCCCTTCCATCCCTCCTTGCTTCTTCCTTCTTTCCTTTCATCCCTCCCTCCTTCCTTCCTTCCTTCCATCCCTCCTTGCTTCTTTCCTTCCTTCCTTTCATCCTTCCTTCCTTCCTCCTTCCCTTCCTTCCTTCCATCCCTCCTTGCTTCTTTCCTTCCTTTCATCCTTCCTTCCTTCCTCCTTCCCTTCCTTCCTTCCATCCCTCCTTGCTTCTTTCCTTCCTTCCTTCCATCCCTCCTTGCTTCTTTCCTTCCTTCCTTTCATCCCTCCCTCCTTCCTTCCTTCCTTCCTTCCTTCCTTCCTTCCTTCCTCCCTCCCTTCCATCCCTCCTTGCTTCTTCCTTCTTTCTTTTCATCCCTCCCTCCTTCCTTCCTTTCTTCTCATGCTGGCCACTGCAGTGGTGGCAGCTAGCATAAACATCCTCTCTCCTGGTTGCCATGGAGACTGGTGATCACTCCCGGGCGATGGAGGAAGAAGAAGCCGCTTGGTGGGGCTGCTGGAAAGGTGGTGCAGAAGATCCGCCAACTGCAGGGTCCAGAAAGCTTTGCAGATGGTGGGAGCAGCCGGCTCTGAGCCCCGGCTGAGAAGCATCTTGACGAGTTTTGCTGCCATCCGGAAACAAAGGACGGAAGGCCAGAGTCTCTGAGTTTGTTTCTTCCTTTTCATTGCAGGGACTTCTTGCCCCGCGGATCCGGGATTGTGACCCGACGCCCCTTGGTTCTGCAACTGGTTAACGCCACAACTGGTATGTGAGTTTGTTTTGGATCCTCCCTCTTCACCAGGACACCAACTTTTCAGGTCCAGGGTGGGAAAGCAGAGCTGTGGGGGGGGGGTGTATGATCTGGTGTGAGTGTTACTCCAAAGCTTTGTCCACAAGGAGAAAAAAAGGGGGCAAAAAGGAGGATATTCCAGAGAGTAGAACATAGTAGTTGTCCCTCTCCAAGTTGACAATCAACCTGAATCACGTTGGCCAAGTAAACATCAAGGTCTTGATTTAAGATCTCGCCATCCGTGAGCTGTGATCCCTTTTTTTTTTTTGAGTTGCCACTTTTTCTGGTCTTCTCCCTGGCCTGTCCTCCTAACCATCTTCTAACCATCTCCTTCCTGCTCTAGAATATGGAGAATTTCTACACTGCAAAGGGAAGATATTTACGGACTTTGAGGAGATCCGTATGGAGATCGAAGCCGAGACCGACAGAGTCACCGGCTCTAACAAGGGGATCTCCTCCGTCCCCATCAATCTGAGAGTTTATTCTCCTAACGGTAAATCACAAAGAGTGCCAAGAATGAGGAGTAGAACTATATAACTCCGCTTTGCTTTTTCAAATTTTATTGGTTTTCTAATATGACATTCACATCTTTGAAAAGCAACGTGGCGGCTGGTAGTAGTAATTCAATTACATACAACTAGCGTTAGTACAGATTTCAAATTGCTACCCTAAACATTTCCTCTCTTTTTCCCTTCACATATATATACTGTCTATTTGTAGATTTAAAACAAGTTTTATTCTATCAATCACATACAAAATAACTTTTTCACATATATCGATAGTATTTTTGTTTTAGTTGTTTTAGCATACAATCTTTTTAGACAATCGATGACCTAATCAATTTTTCCAGTTTTAATTTCCACTAACATTTCAATTGAACGTTTAATATTTATCATTCCCAAGATTTTTTTTTAAATAATTTTTTATTTCTTATTTTTCCAAACTCTCCCCCATACATATACCGTGATATTTATCAGATGTTAACATACATTCTTTTTACATTCATATATAACATACTTTTAATAAAATGAAATAAATACATACACATGACTTTTGGTGTTGCTCGCCCATTTCCCCTTTCACTGTATCCACACTCCTTCTTCTCTACCTTCTTTCTCCCTTTCTTCTCTTCCCTACTTCCTTCTTCTTCCTTTACTCTTTACTCTTTTCTCTCTCCTCTCCTTTCGTCCCTCTCATCCCTCTTCAGATATAATTCAGGGGTAATGTCCGAGCAACTCCTCTCTCCAAATTTCCCTACCTGTATTATATACAATAAGATTCAATTTTCTCTTACATTAATACTTCTATTAGTAATTTTTAATATACCTCCAATTCCTCTGTCACCATTCCTCACAAGATGTAATATTCAAAATACACATCTTATCTGTTTAACTTCTCACCCTCTATATCAACAAATTTATAATACGGTCCTGCCATATCTACAACCCTGCTTTGGGTGAGGGTGGAAAGTTCTAGGATTTTGAGGTGGAAACAAAGCTTACGGGGAAAGGAACCTACAATTGAAGCTTCCAATGATACAGCTGGCTTCGTGCGGCATTTTTAATTCTTCATTCCCCATCCCCGCCTTGACAGGAAGTTCTTCTCCTGGAGGTTCCTTTCAAGCTTCACGCAGTGGTCCATCCATGAGTCCTTCTGCGTCTTGTCATCTCCTTCTCTTCTCTCTTTAGTCCTATGTCTGACCCTGGTGGACCTTCCTGGAATGACCAAAGTCCCAGTTGGAGACCAGCCAGCAGACATTGAATTCCAGATCCGAGAGATGCTGATGCAGTTTGTCACCAAAGAAAACTGCCTTCTCCTTGCCGTGTCGCCAGCCAACAGCGATCTGGCCAACTCGGATGCTCTTAAGATCGCAAAGGAAGTTGACCCTCAAGGTGAGGACTACCTTTAGGTTTTTGGCCTCGGGTCTATCGGTTTCTGCAAGCCGGTTTCTTTTTGCCACCTGAACGATGGATTATTACAAAGGGATCCAGAAATAAGAATAAAAGAGGTTGGATAGGGGTAACAGGATGCTTTCTATTCTATTCTATTCTATTCTATTCTATTCTATTCTATTCTATTCTATTCTATTCTATTCTATTCTATTCTATTCTATTCTTATTCTATTCTATTCTACAGTCTTCTATTCTACAATCTATTCTATTCTATTATTTCTTATTCTATTCTATTCTATTCTATTCTATTCTATTCTATTCTATTCTATTCTATTCTCTTGCAAACATTTCACGACCCAACTAGGTAACATCATCAGTGCTAGAAGGGAGAGGAGGAGGAGGAGGAGGAGGTGGTGGTGGAGAACTGAACGATCCTTGGTGCTCTCTGAGCTTGGATGTTCTCTTGCAGACATTTCACGACCCAACTAGGTAACATCATCACTGCTAGCTGGGGATAGTGCTAATCCTGAGGCTAGACCTTGGCTTTCTTCTTAAAGGGAAAGTCTAGGCTTTAGGGTGGAATAACTCCACCCAACGCACCACCCATAGCTCTCTTCTTAGTCATTCACAAGTTGTCTGCTTTGCTTGTGACCTAACAGGCCAACGTACCATTGGAGTCATCACCAAGTTGGACCTGATGGATGAAGGAACTGATGCGCGGGACATTCTGGAGAACAAGCTGCTTCCATTAAGGAGAGGTAAAGAAGCTCCTTTCCTGAGCCTTGCTCTCTTTTGGAGCCCCATGAATGTCTTGACCCCACGTCTTAGCAAGGCTATCGCTCTCCATGGAGAGAAGTTCCTCTTTGGCTCAAGGAAGGATTTAGATGCAACCCCTCTAATGCCTGGCTGAGGAATTCTGGGAGTTGAAGTCCACCAATCATCAAAGGGTCCTAGTTCCCTCACGCTGGCTGAGGAATTCTGGGAATTGAAGTCCACAAGTCATCAAAGGGTCCTAGTTCCCTCACGCTGGCTGAGCAATTCTGGGAGTTGGAAGTCCACACGTCATCAAAGGGCCAGATTGGAAGACCCCTGTGTTAGACACATGTCTGTTAAGTGAATCTAGCTTCTCCTATTGGCTTTGCTTGCCAAAAGGTCACAGAAGGGGATCACAGGACCCTAGGACCCTGCAACTGTCATAAATATGAGTCAGTTGCCAAGCATCTGAACTTTGATCAGGTGACCGCGGGAATGCCACAAGGATCATAAGTGTGAACATCAGTCATAAGTCCCCATTTTCAATGCCGTTGTGACTTTGAATGGTCGCTAAAGAAAGTGTTGTAAATTGAGAACTACTTGTAAAAAAAAAAGTGGGGTTTTTTTTAGCCCATGTTATCATTACAGTAGCATCTAGGTGGGTAACATCAAGAAAAGAAAAAAAACCTTCATTGGGATGATCCGATTTAAAATATTGGTCCCGAATCCTCAACCTCTATTCATTTTCTCTGCTGAATCTGGCTGAAAACTTCCTTTTTTTTCTGTTCTTCCTCCCAAACATGATAATTCCAGCTTGTAAAAATCAGATTCTCCAGATTCCACGGAGAATTCGCCCCACCAAGCTTGTCAAATTCCTTTCCACTTATGTCTCTCTCTCTCTCTCTCTCTCTCTCTCTCTCTCTCTCTCTCTCTCTCTCTCTCTCTCTCTCTCTCTCTCTGTATAAAAGATGGAGAGTTAAGTCATTTCTTCTTAGATATCTCATTCTTTTATACTGTCCATTTCTAAGGACCTGGGAATTCCCTGGTTTTCTTTTGAGGGAGGAAACCATGTTCTCATTTTGCCTGGTAGAATCAAGGCTCAGGGAATGGAGCAGAATTTGCTGGATGGCTTCGGTCTTGATTCTTTGATATATCCTAACAGGAAGGAAATGATTTCCGAGACATCCTGTCCATTGTTTAACGAAAATAAGAGGGGAAACACAGACAATTGTGCGGCCTCAAATTCCAGTAACAAATACTCCTCTTTTCTGCCCAGCCTTCCTGCTGCTAGTGTTCATATAACCTTAGCGCCCGATTTATTCTGATTTATTAGATTTATGCAAATTGGGAGGTGGCCCAAAGATGTTGTACTTTTTACTGCAGTGTTGAGAACATGACACCTAAAAACTAGTGCTGGAGAGATTCAAGCTTGAGTGAGATGGGCGGCAAATAAATTTGATCAACAACTGAGCACTATCGGCATTGACAAAATCCCCATCGGTCAATTGCAGAAGGCAGCTTTCTTTGGAATAGCTTACATCCTGTGTGGAGACTTTTAATCCCGTCAAATATCCACATCTGTCTTTGGAGATTCTCTGTCATCCAGGTCATGGTTGTCCCAAAGGTGCTTTTTCAAGAGGCAACTGGACTTTCTTGTTTTTCTTTGAAGAGGATGGTGGGGGAATTGAAGGATTTATAAGCTCCAAGTGGCCTCAACAACTCTCTAAAGGAATGCAAATGACCAGCAGTCTGCAAGGAGTATAAATCCTTCCATTTCCCCACCATCCAGTCAGAGCTGAAGAAGCTTCTTGCATGAGAAGTGAAATGTCTTCAAAGAAAAAAAAACACAAGGAAGTCCAGTTGCCTCTGAAAAAGCACCTTTGGGAGATCCACAATTGTCCCAGGTCTTTGGGAAAGATTCAATAGATAGTCACAAATACTAAATCCAGTCTGAACATCTGGTTGACTATGACAAATAATATTTTGATGATGATAATAACAACATCATTTCTTAGGCCCTTCTCTGTTTTGTAATTTTGGAAGTAGCATTTCCAGGTGTTCTTAGAATAGAATAGAGCTGGAAGGGACCTTCTCTTGCTCAAGCAAGAGAACCTATACCATCTCAGACAAGTGACTGTCTAGTCTCTTCTTAAAAACCACCAGTAATGGAGCATCCACGATTTCTGGAGGCAAGCTGTTCCACTGGTTAAATGTCCTCACTGTTAGGAAGTTTCTTCTTAATTCTCCTTTGTTCAGTTTCCAACCATTGTTTCTTGTCCTGTCCTCTGGTGCTTTGGTGAATAACGTGACCCCCTCTTCTTTGTGGCAGCCCCTCAAATACTGAAACACTGCTATCATGTCCCCCCAGTCCTTCTTTTCTCTAGATTAGCCAAACCCAAGTCCCGCAGCCATTCTTCGTATGTTTTAGCCTCCAGGCCTTGGATCATCTTAGTTGCTCTTCTCTGAATTTTTTCCAAAGTCTCAACATCTTTTTTGTGATAGGGTGACCAAAATTGGCTGCAGTATTCCAGGTGTGGCCTTACTAGGGTTTTATAAAGCGGTACTAATACCTCGCGTGATCTTGATTCTATGCCTCTGTTTAATCTGCTGTTCGTCCTCTGATGTCTGGTGTCCGTTCGTAGGTTACATCGGGGTGGTGAACCGCAGCCAGAAGGACATCGATGGGAAGAAGGACATTCAGGCTGCTTTAGCGGCCGAACGCAAGTTCTTCCTCTCCCACCCGGCGTACCGGCACATGGCAGACCGTATGGGGACTCCCTACCTGCAGAAAATTTTGAATCAGGTAACTTTACCTGCAGAGCTGCTGAGTCATATAAATCTGCCCACTGGATTCACTGTCCTCAATTTACAACTATTCAAAGTTATGACAGATACCGTGGCAGATAGATAGATAGATAGATAGATAGATAGATAGATAGATAGATGGATGGATGGATGGATGGATGGATGGATGGATGGATGGATGGATGGATGGATGGATGGAAAGAAACAAGACACAGAGAGATAGCAATAGCACTTAGACTAATATACCGCTTCACAGTGCTTTATAGTCCCCTCCAAGCGGTCTACAGAGTCAGCCTCTTTGCCCTCAACAATCTGGGTCCCCATTTTACTGACCTCAGAAGGATGGAAGGCTGAGTCAACCTTCAGCCGGTCAGGATCAAACTGCCAAACTGCTGGCAGCCAGCAGTCAGCAGAAGCAGTCTGCAGTCCTGGACTCTAACCACTGCGCCACCAGGGCTCACAGTGACTAACGTAATGACCACGGAGTTCACTTAGTGTGACGTTTGCGTAGCAACCACTGCCGAAAAGGTCTAAGCTGATCAAGAGCTGCCCAAAGTGTGAAGCTACCGATAGAAGGAAGAGCATTAAAAATATGATTTGGCTCAAGTTTTGATCCCCATTTTGCCTCTGTTGTGCAGCAACTGACCAATCACATCCGCGACACTCTCCCAGGCCTGAGGAACAAGCTCCAGAGTCAGCTGCTGTCTATTGAGAAGGAAGTAGAAGAATACAAGACCTTCCGCCCGGACGATCCAGCCCGGAAGACCAAAGCTTTGCTCCAGTAAGTCCTACATTGTAGCGGTACGTGGGAAGACGGGACTAAGTAGGAACTTTGTAGGTCAAACAATCAAGGATGTTCCATAAAAGTTCCAGCAGCCCAGATGATGCCCTCAAAGCAGAAGGTCCTTCCATGTTCTTGGAAGCCAGAGCAGATATTTCCACCATAACAATCTCTCTCTCTCTCTCTCTCCACCTCCAGGATGGTTCAGCAGTTTGCTGTGGACTTTGAGAAGCGCATCGAAGGTTCTGGAGATCAGATCGATACCTATGAACTCTCTGGTGGTGCTCGGATCAATCGCATCTTTCACGAACGATTCCCATTTGAGCTTGTGAAGGTAAAACTCAGCCACCGTTGACTGTTGAGGCACTTATCCTCATATCTTGATGTCCTTCTTTCCTCATATCTTGACTTCCTTCTTAATCCATATCTGCCAGGTTGAGGGCCTCTGTCTGAAGACCTAAAACATAGACCTGTAAGTCCAGAACTTCTAGGTTCTAACTCAAGACAGCGCTACACAACCGTGTTTTCTGTTTTGATGGATACCATTGACATTTAATTGACATTTAAATCAAATCAAGGTGGAACACTTCCGGATGCTCTCAAAATAGTTAACTCCCCAACTTTTAAGCAGCTGTAAGATCTCATCCATCTTGCAGCAAAGTATCAGATCACTTAAGGCTGAGGTAAAGTTTTAATAAAGATATGGGCAGGAGGAAATCGGTCGATATAAAGGAAGATGGTGCTAGGGACAGCCGTATAGTAATGTTCTAGTTGCCAAGATGGTTTCTCCACCATCCCATTATAGTGCTTTTCAATAAGTACATAGCTTTGTTACAGCAGAAATTACTGCACGCCCTCCAGAGATGGGTGGCTAAATGAATATGATAAATAAAAATAAATAAATAGCCATCTCCCTTGGCAATTAAAGAAGAACGTCTGGAAGATGCTTGGTAGGACAAGGGTGCTCTTGTAGGACTATCTAACGAAGAAATAATAATAAAAAAAGGAGGTGATGTTTCTCAGAATGCTAGGAGATGTTCTTCCATCACATCTCCAGACTTAAGAAGTTTGATTCATCTTCCATCTTGGGGATCCTTTGTATCCATAAAGTGATTTGGGGTGTCCCTCTCTTGATGTTCTTCATCCGTGTCTCTTTCTCCTGGTGCAGATGGAATTTGATGAGAAGGAACTTCGAAGAGAGATCAGCTACGCGATTAAGAACATCCACGGCATCAGGCACGTATTTATGCTCTCCTAACTTCTTCTCAGCATAACTCTAAGAATTCTCAGGCCAGAAGACTTCAAAGGTATGGTAGCGTGGTCTAAACACCTGCCCAGACCATTGATTTTGAAATAGTTGGGAAGGTTGTGCTATGACTTATGTTCTTTCTCCTGAGATAAAGTCTCCTCTCTATGATGGGAAGATATGTTGTCTCAAAGAGGACGTGGGGAAGTCAGGACCACTTACTCATGTAGAGTTTTAGGTTGCTTTTCTGAATACTGGCCAGAGCTGAGCTTCACAATCCATTAATGATGGCGTATGTATGAACCCAAATGAGTTTTATTTTTATTTATTTTTTTGTAAAGTTTTTATTAATTTCCCCCTCCCCCATACAATTCAGTAGGACTTATTCAACAGCGTGTTGTCTTGTGTTTATCATTCACTAGTGCAGGGGTAGGCAACCTTGGCTCTTTTATGACTCATGGACTTCAACTCCCAGAATTGCCTACCCTTGCACTAGTGCAAATTTAATTCCTAAGTCCTAAGGAAGGAAGGAAGGAAGGAAGGAAGGAAGGAAGGAAGGAAGGAAGGAAGGAAGGACGGACTATGGGGTCCTAGCTACTCTCGAGCTTGGTAGTTTTCCTGTAGCCGTTTCATCACCAAACTAGGTAACATGATCAATGCTAGAAGGAAATGGAATTTATGGAGAAGAGGAGGGAGGGAGGGAGGGAGGGAGGGAGGAAGGAAGGAAGGAAGGAAGGAAGGAAGGAAGGAAGGAAGGAAGGAAGGAAGGAAGGAAAGAAGGAAGGAAAGACTGAGCTTGGTGGTTTTCTTGTAGCCATTTCATCACCAAACTAGGTAACATCATCAGGGCTAGTAATGGTGAAGATGATCAGCATTGATGATGTTAGCTAGTTAGGGTAATGAAACATCTGCAAGAAAACCGCCAAGCTCAGAGGCCCCCTCATTCAATCATAAACTCTAAATATTCTCTTCTGTCGAGACTTTAGGGAATTCTAGTTGACCCAATGGGTTGTCCTTCTGGGCCTCTTCACGTTTCCCTCCTCACAGGCCGGCTGACTTTCTGTGTAATCAGCAACCCCTTTTACACCCCGGTGCAATGCAGTGACGTTCTCCTCGCCCTATCTCCTTCCGCCCTTCCCCTCTTCTCCTCCTCCTCCTCCACCACCACCACTACCCCGCATGTGTAGAACTGGCCTCTTCACCCCTGACATGGCTTTTGAGACCATTGTGAAGAAGCAGGTCAAGAAGATTAAAGAGCCCTGCCTGAAGTGTGTGGACATGGTCATTTCGGAATTAATCAATACGGTTAGACAGTGCACCAAGAAGGTAAACCCGGGAAGTGGAGCATGGGACATGCTCGCGATCTCTCTCCCCGCCAGCTGAAGCACAGCATTTTTGATCTAGGGTGCTGGTCCCGCCTGGCGCAAACGTCCTGTTGTTTTTCTCCTGGGGTGCCCTTCTTCACAGCATGACTAGACCTGAGTGAACCCAGCTTGCAGTGATCCTAGCCAATCAGAAAGCCATGGCCAAGCTCAAGAGGGTGGACCCCGGGCTAAATGTCTCTCCGATCAAAGTTTGGGGGTGGAATTCTGGACTCCTACAAGGTAGGATGGAGAATCACCTGCTCGAGCAGGGGGCTGGACTAGAAGACCTCCCAGGGGGCTGGACTAGAAGACCCCTCCAGGCTCTGGTCTGGTTCTGATTCAGTGTGGAATCATTGCTTTCTGTTAGCTTTAGAGCTGTTGTGTTTGTTGGTTTGTTGAAAATAATTACTATTTTTCTCTCTTGGCTGTCCGGTGTCCCCATTTAATGCTTAGGAGACCTACAGTTTGAAGGAACCAAATTGAAATGGAAGTTGGGTTTGAAGAGTGGATAAAATTGCTGCTGTGTCAGTGTGGTTTTCTGGAGATAAGATTAGGTAGCTGCCCTTCAACTGGGTTGGCTTTCTTTCTTTCTTTCTTTCTTTCTTTCTTTCTTTCTTTCTTTCTTTCTTTCTTTCTTTCTTTCTTCCTTCCTTCCTTCCTTCCTTCCTTCCTTCCTTCCTTCCTTCCTTCCTCTTTCTCCCTCTTTCTTCTTCTTCTTCTTCTTCTTCTTCTTCTTCTTCTTCTTCTTCTTCTTCTTCTTCTTCTTCTTCCTCCTCCTCCTCCTCCTCCTCCTTCTTCTTCTTCCTTCTTCTTCTTCCTCCTCCTCCTCCTCCTCCTCCTCCTCCTCCTTCTCCTTCTCCTTCTTTTCAGTCTACTGAAAATCCAGGGATGATCCTTCCTTTTGCCAAAGAGTTTTTGGAACTATTTGATCAATGTTAGCAGAATGGTTCCACAATTTGGTGAAGCAAAACTATACATTTTGGAACAATCATAACCCATATTTTCGAATCATCCATAACAACCCATGACAACCAACAATTCAACAGTTCCATTTTGGAACGGGGGAAACCAGTTCCCCCACCCTTAAAATCCCATGACTGTCTTCATCTCCAAAACAGTCATATTCATCTCCAAAATATTCCTCATTAAACGGGGACATCGGAATCCCCTATAATGAGCCTTCAGACCTCACAGATGATATTGTAAGGATCTGTTTTTTTTAACATCTCCAGAGCTTGGCCTGTTTTCTGATTGACTTGGGTCTGGGTCCTACCCCCAAAGAGCAGCACAGTCTTGAAGATCATCAGTTCAAAAACTCCTCTCACTTGCTTGTGGCCGTCTCAGCTTCAAGGAAAGGACCGTCCTTGGAAGATCCCAACTTCCATACATTCGCGTATAGATTCAGGGGAACACGTAGAACGGTTCCAATCTCAGCTGCTCATTTTCTAAAGCTGAAAAAAAAAATAATGAAAATAATGGGAAAGTCAGGACCTCAAGAGAAACGGGGGCTTCTTTCTTCCAAAAATGGGAAAGATGGGAACCTGGAACTTTGCCCATCTTGGACAAGCTGTTGGCCAGTGGGCAGAGCAGGTAAGGGGATGGGGAAGAGATGGATGGCGCTTGAGAATGCTCTTTATGGTAGACAGTCCCAGGAAAAGACAAGATTTGTGATTATTTTAGTAAAAAACAAAACATAAACGTAAGGTTGTGTTAGAGTCCTTCAACTGAAGGGACACACACCTGATGCAGATTCCTCAAGGTTCTAGAGTGCTGGAAGGAGTTGTGTTTTTCTATCCTGCTGTTTTTATTTGGGGGGGGGTTCCTGTGTCTATGAGCAGCACCCAGAAATTTGCCATTCGCTCCCGGTGATCGTGAGCCCTTGGGCTGCCAAGTATACAGTGTCATCTGAACGACTGGATTGGAAGGACCGATCTTTCCCCATTCTTCCTTCTCTCTGTTCCTTTTCCCACATTCTTCACTTCCCCCCCCCCTTTTAAGCCCTTTTCTGCTTCTGGGTTTATTTCTTCCCTTCTTTACCTCCACCTCCTTTCTTTGTTATGTTGTTGTTGTTGTTGTTTTTTACTCTTCCCACCTTCCTCGCCCACCTCCGAAGAGCAGGAAATCCATACCTCTAAGAGAGTCTTTTTTTTTTTTTTAAGCCAAGCTATTCTGAAGGACAGGAGAAGGAAGAACAAAAAAAGGGAAGGAAGGAAGGAAGGAAGGAAGGAAGGAAGGAAGGAAGGAAGGAAGGAAGGAAGGAAGGAAGGAAGGAAGAAAAGAAAGAAAAAAGAAATGAATGCTGATTATTAGCATGCTGGCTGGAGAGTTGAAGTCCATGCATCTTGAAAGGGACCAAGGTTGAGAAACATTGACCTAGTAGATCTTGGACTAGACGTGTCTTTGTAACTCAATGATTTAAAGAAGATGGGAAATTTTAACTCGGTTCCCAAAGTTAAAGTCCCTTAGGGAGAACAGGTGTGTTGCCAACACATTCATAGCTACTTTCTTCAAGTTCTCAAGATCCTTGACGTGCTCCATTCATATCTCGCTGTGAGCAAGTCGGTCAACCGTGTTAAGAGAAGAAGCTGGCTCCCAATCTTGGTTTGAGCGAGGAAAGGAGGACAGGAATGGGAAGGTCCATCTCTGCGCATTCCCTTTCATCCTTTTTTTAAAACTCACCCCCCCTAGCTTGCCGTTCCCCACCCTTTCTCTAACCTGCAGAATTCACTAGATGCTTGGCAGCACATGGAATCCTATAGCGATGACCACTGGTGGAACATCTGTCCGTGGAGCGAGCGATCCAGGAAGAAGGGGGGGAAAAAAAGAATTTCTTACTTCTCTCTCTGTTTACCTTGTGTTTTTTTCTCTTCTTTTCTCTCCCTCTCTCTCTGACTCTCTCCTCCCTCTGTCTGCTTCATGCCTTCCTTCCCTCCTCATTGCTTCTTCTCCCACCCACCCACCCACCTTCCCTGCTCCTTTTCATCCGTGCAGAACGGGCCTCTTCACGCCTGACCTGGCTTTTGAAACCATAGTGAAAAAGCAGATGCAAAAACTGAAGGAGCCCTCTCTGAAGTGTGTGGACATGGTAGCGAGTGAGCTCACGTCCACCATCAGAAAGTGTAGCAGCAAGGTAAAAGATCCTGCAAAGGAGAGAGAACGCCTTCCCCAACCCCTCCATAAAAAAAAAAAAGATTAAAAAAAACCCAATGCCATTTTGCGGGCACGTGGGTGGGCACCCACCCAGAGGAACCCAGAAGATGTGCCCAGGTGTGCCTTTTTGGTTAGACGACAGTCAAAGGAGGGAGAAACGAGGAGACCTCCATGGGGTTAGTCCTCTCCATTAGAGTAGGACAATTGGCAGAGATGGTGGGGGAAGAATAGGAGGAACGGTAGAGGTGATAGGGTGAAGATATCAAGAAGAGTCAAGCTATTCTCCAAAGCACCAGAAGGCAGGAGAAGAAGCAACGGATGGAGGTTTATCAAGGAGAGAAGCAACCTAGAACTAAGGAGGAATTTCCTAACAGTTAGAACAATTAGCCAGTGGAACAGCTTGCCTCCAGATGTTGTGAATGCTCCAACGCTGGAAGCCTTGAAGAAGAGATTGGACAAACATTTGTCTGAAGTGGTGCAGGTTTTCCTAGGGTTGGCCTAGAAGACCTCCAAGATCACTTCCAACTCTGTTGTTCTATTCTACTCTAAGATGCTTGTTGGAGCATAAGTAGACATGTTCTAGCTCGGAAGGACAAGGGAGAAGATGGTTGGGCGTCTATCTTCTCCTTCTTCTGAGTGCTTCCAAGTCCTGTAGTGGCCGCTCAAAGAGAAAACTGATCTGAGATGTTCTTAACACGTCATACTTGCCATCTGGAGCAAAGTTTGTTTGAATGACTATGGAGATTCTCACTCATCCAGGTCATGGCTGTCCCAGATGAACTTTGGGAACTTTCTTTGCTCTTCCTTAAAGGCACCTTGCTTCTTATCCAAGAAGATTCTTCAGTTTAGATCTAACCAGGGTTTCACCCTGATGCTCGCGGACGACAAAATCCATCGCTCAGATGTCTTCCTGTTGGCACCCAGCTGAAATTTTACTTCTCTTAAAACCTAATTTCTTAACCTTTCTTCTCCTCATCTTGGCATCCCATTCATTTTTTTATTTTTAAAGCTTTAAAAAGGAGAGCACCACGGTCGTCCAGCGATTTCTCTGTCTGGAATTGTACTGTTTCAGTCCTTTTCCAAAAACGCCATTCCGGGTCCACACCAAGTGGAACATTTTGGAGAGCATCTGGACACCGTTAGATGGCGCCACGCGCCTCTTGAATCTGGCACCGTGGCTCTTGATTTACTCAGCTAAGCAACCACTGGGACAAACTTCAGATTCTCAGCTTTTGACTTTCAACTATAAGGAAGACAAACATTTTGGAGAGTTACAACGGCTCAAGCCTGGATCTAGACAGGGCAAGGAAGGCTTTTGGGTGGAACCAAGCGTGAGAAAAGAAAGGGAAGTAAACATTCTTATTTGGAAAAAAAATACGGATGTATTTTTCGATGCAACGACAAAGAACAGGCACAAGAGAGGTCAGGATTGGCAAAGGTGGATGAAACCCCAAAGGCCTTGAAAAGAGCTCCCGTTTTGAAATGCAGCTGCAAAACAGCTCCGCAGAAGAGGTTGCCACAAAGAGGATCCCAAGAGATGCCAGATAGGGGATTTAAATTTCCCCTGCGGATTCCCCGTTGACTCAAAAAAATTGCTCCTAGGAGCAATTGTTTCTAGAAGCACGAAGCCGAAAACACCAGCCTGAAGATGACGAATGAGACTTCGTCGAAACATCGCCAAGACACTTCCAATTTGACGCGGGAGAAAACCCGAATAACCAAAGACCTACATACATCAGAATATATATATATTATGTTTTCTGAGGTTTTCGCGGGTATTTGTATATAGGTCTTTGGTTGTTCGGGTTTTCTCCCGCGTAAAATTGGAAGTGTCTTGGCGACGTTTCGACGAAGTCTCATTCGTCATCTTCAGGCTGGTGTTTTCAGCTTCGTGCTTTGAGCAGCAATGTGTGGTCTTAGCTGTTTCTTCCTTTTAACTGCCAGTGGGGGTACGCGGGAGAAAACCTGAACAACCAAAGACCTACATACAAATACCCGCGAAAACCTCAGAAAAATATATATATATATATATATATATATATATATATATATATATATATATATATATATATATATATATATATATATATGCTTTACAGCTCTCTAGAGTCTATTGCCCCCAACAATCTGGATCTTCATTTTACTGACTTTGGAAGGATGAAAGGCTGAGTCAACCTTAAGCTGTTCAGGATCGAACCCCTGGCAGTGGGCAGAGTTAACTTGGAATTCTGCATTCTAACCACTGTACCATCATGGCAGATAGATAGATAGATAGATAGATAGATAGATAGATAGATAGATAGATAGATAGATAGATAGATAGATGAGACAGACAGACAGACAGACAGACGTTACGGATAGATAGATAGCTAGATGAGATAGATAGATAGATAGATAGATAGATAGATAGATAGATAGATAGATAGATAGATAGACAGACAGACAGACAGACAGACATAGCAATAGAATTTAGACATATATATGCTTTACAGCTCTCTCTAAGCGGTTTACAGACTCAGCCTCTTCCCCCCCCCCACACAATCTGGGTCCTCCTTTTACCAATCTCGGAAGGATGGAAGAATGGGTCAACGTTGAGCCGGTCAGGATCGAACTCCAGGCTGTGGGCAGAGCTTAGCTTGCAATGCTGCCTTCTATCCACTCCGCCACCATGGCTCCTAATGCAACATCCAATCAGCTACAGCAGTAGCAATAGCCCTTAGACTTATATACTGCTTCACAGTGCTTTTACAGCCCTCTCTAAACAGTTTACAGAGTCAGCCCCCCCCCAAAATCTGGGCTCTCTTTTTACCGACCTCGGAAGGATGGAAGGCCGAGTCAACTTTGATCGTGTGAACAAGGCTGCAATGAATTAAGAGGGAGCTCTCTCTTTTTTTCCCCACTGCCGTTGTAACTTCAAACCATCGCTAAATGAACCATTGCTAATCGAGGAATACCTGCATTGGGAATGAATGAAAACCTGAGCTGTTTAACCCACACTTTGATGTGTTTTTTATTTTCCTGTTTCCAATCATGGATTTCTGCTCCCCAAATTCCTCAACAGTGAACTCATTTTGGGCAAAAACCCGCCCAGCAGCTGCAAAAAAAAAAAAAAAGTAGGGGGGGGGAAACCCATTTTAAAAATCCTGCATCTGACAGAGGAGAGAGAGAGAGAGAGAGAGAGAGAGAATAATTCCTAAGGATTGCTAAACGAGACAGGAAATGAATCCATCTGTTTTTCCAAGAGACCCTGTGTGGGTGTTGGTGAATGGCTGCAAAAGAATGGGAAAGAGATGACAGATCTGCCTAAAAGAGAAATCGAATTTTTTTTTTCTGAAAAAGGGTGGTGGAACAGAAAGAAGCAAACGTGGCCTTGGAAGAATATAGAAAGGCAGAGAATCAAGCATACAGGGATAGAATCAAGATCACACAAAGCGTTAATACCACTTTATAACGCTTTGGTGAGGCCACACTTGGAATCCTGCATCCAGTTTTGGTCACCACGATGTAAAAAAGATGTTGAGACTCTAGAAAGAGTACAGAGAAGAGCAACAAAGATGATTAGGGGACTGGAGGCTAAAACATATAAGGAACGGTTGCTGGAATTGGGTATGTCTAGTTTAAGGAAGAGAAGGACGAGGGGTGACATGATAATAGTCTTCCAATATCTCAGGGGCTGCCCCAAAGAAGAGGGAGTCAAGCTATTCTCCAAAGCGCCTGAAGGCAGGACAAGAAGCAACGGATGGAAACTCATCAAGGAGAGAAGCAACCTAGAACTAAGGAGAAACTTCCTGACAGTGAGAACAATTAATCAGTGGAACAGCCTGCCTCCAGAAGCGGTAAATGCTCCAACACTGGAAGTTTTTAAGAAGAGACTGGACAGCCATTTGTCCGAAATGGTGTAGGATTTCCTGCCTGAGCAGGGGGTTGGACTAGATGACCTCCAAGGCCCCTTCCAGCTCTGTTGTTCTGCATTCTGCAATATGAAAGCATCCTGGCCCTCTCGAAGCAAGGAAAAATATGAAGGCACTCGGGAAGTGAGCTTTCCCCAGTGTTAGGTTTGGGAGGCAGTCGAGAGTGATGGGAAATGTAGTCCGACCCAGTGAAGCAGAAACAGGGCAAAGGACGATCTATGCTGGTGGAGACTCGCTCTTACTATCCAGGATTCACCAATTTCATCTCCCCGGCATCCTGACCCCGACAGCCACTTTCTATGTTTGCAACAGGGCATTAAGCCACAAACTAACCAACAAAGCTGGTCTAGGGCTCTTTTCCACGGCTTCTTTCGTGCGTGAGTCAGACCTGGTGCTCCGCCGAGGAGTAAAGCTTGTCAACATCCTGCTGACCCACCATGAAATCCTAATTCCAATTCAGGATATACCCCTCACTCGTGGCCATGGATAAGAACCGGGGGGACTGGGTGCACAAATGTCAAGGGAAGAGCTGTCTGCAGATGTAGGTTAGGGATGGATCAGGGGATCTGACAAGCCATGGTTTGCAGGGAGAGGCACCTCTCCCTTGTCTTCCTAAGGGATCATAGTTAGAAAGATTCAGGAGCAGGAAACGGGACGGGCTGAAATATGTGAAGGTGGAATCTGATGGCACCCCGAATTTAAAGGCGTCCACCAGCCCCCTCCTCCAGTTTGCCTGCTCTCTTCATGAAAAGGATGGCATTTTCTGGGTGCTGCTTAGGTTACAGCCCCCTCCCCCCTCCCCTGTGCACCCCAATGCATGTTCCTTTTGGGGGGAGGGAAAAGGATGTATCTGTGACGTGAGTTGCTTGTGGCCCACCGGTGTCCTTGTTGCGCATGTCCTCCCTTGCTCACAACGTTGGATGCTTTCCCCCCGCATGAGATATGCAAACTGGCGAGGGTCAAAGTGTGGCTTAAACTGGGGGGAGGATCTTTTCTGCAGGGCGAGGAATGGGCTGGGGTCCATTTTGGATAAGAGAATTGAGGAGATGTTTTCCAATTTCCAAGCTGGGTTTTGTCTATATTTCTGGCATGGTTTTTTGCTGTCTGCAGCAAGAAAGAAGAAGACCTCCAGAGCAATGTATCTCAACCGTGGCTACTTGAAGATGCATGGACTTCAGCTCCCAGAATTCTCCACACAGCTGAATTCTGGGAGCTGAAGTCCACACACCTTCAAGGGGCCGAAAAACACTGGTCCGAACCAACAGCAAGCATCAAAAGATCATAAATAGACTTCTGACCCATTGTTCAATGGTGGTTAGTGATGGTTTCCTTGTTAAACCCACCCAGAGTCTCCTGAAATGGTGGCTATCGTAAAGTCCATAAAATGTTTTAAAAATGTAAATGTGTTTGGATGTACTCCATAACTCATCTTCAACATCACCCTCCTGGCGGGGGAGACATGGCTGTTGGCATCATCCCAAGCCATGGTTCCTTGAAACGTGGTTGATTGGTTAAGGCCCAGTTGGCCTGAACTCACTCCACATACTGACTCCCCTAAGCCATGATTTGCAAGCCACCATGGATGGATTTGTCTTCCACCGAAAAGAAAACCCACCATGGTTGAAAGCAGGCTTATGGTGGGTCTTAAGGAAGAACTTCCCAGCTTGGTTGAACGTTGGAAAAACATCTTCATAGCTTTCTCTTCTTCCATAGTCTTCCCTCTTGCTTTCTCACTGCCCAACACCTGTTCCTGGGGTCATGGGGGTATGTTTTCCACTTTCTTCTCTGTCTGGACATTCTTCCCTCTCCTTCCCCCCCCCCCCGTACAGCTAAGCCAATATCCTCACCTGCGGGAGGAGATGGAGCGGATCGTGACTACTCACATCCGGGACAGAGAAGGAAAGACCAAAGACCAGGTATGGCTCACCTGGAGAAGCTTCCCATTTCTGTAGCCACTCAACTGCCCCCTTCCAGAGGGATCCCTTGGGCTGTTTTTCATTTGGAGTCCCCCAACAAAGCCCATCCTTTCTCCTCAGGGAAGTCTCCAGACAAGCTGGACTTCAACTCCCATGATCCCCTTCCATGAGGGTTATAGGAGCAGAAGAACCACCCTTTGGGAGGCTCTGATGAAATATTCTGGCCTTAGTAACCGCGAGCTTAGTATGGAGTTGTCGATGAAGGTCCTTTTGGAGGATCTCAAATGTTTCATCTCTCTCTTGGCACGATTTTCGTCCCCAGGTCATGCTTCTGATAGACATTGAGTTGTCCTACATGAACACCAACCATGAAGACTTCATTGGATTTGCCAAGTAAGACTCCTGGGTCGAAACGTACTTCTTAGACTCTCAGTCCTCCAGGTCATAGTTGTCCCAAAGGAGGCATCTGGACTTTTCTTGAAGACGTTTCACTTCTCCTCCAAGAAGCTTCTTCAGCTCTGACCAGATGGTGGGGAATGGAAATATTTATAACTGTCTGCGAGGAGTATAAATCCTTCCATTCCCCACCATCCAGGCAGAGCTGAAGCAGCTTCTTGGAGGGGAAGCGAAACGTCTTCAAAGAAAAACAAAGAAGTCCAGTTGCCTCCTGAAAAAAAACACCTCTGGGATACTTCTTGGAGATGACTTCAGCCCATTCTTTTTGGTCCTGAAGTTGTTCCTCTTGAGAAATTTCACCCAGAGGTTAACTCCATTTTATGATCAGCCTTGTTGGAAAAATGGAAAACCCTGTTTTCTCCAGAGGGCATATATAATGTGTTAGGTTTTTAATACATTTTCATATATGATATATATTCATATATATTTTCTGTAGCGTTCTTGTGTTTTCATGGAGCTGTGAGCCATTGAGAGTCTTCTCCCCAAGGTTGCAGGAGAACCAACTGATTACAGGCAGTCCTTGACTTACAACAGGTTCATTAGTGACCGTTCAAAGACACTTCCCACCTGCTTTGAAACTTCGGAAAAAGTGCAGAGAAGAGCAACTAAGATGATCAAAGTCCTGGAGACTAAAACATACAAAGAACGGCTGCAAGATTTGGGGATGGCCAGTCTAGAGAAAAGAAGGACTAGTGGGGGACATGATAGCAGGATTCCAATATTTGAGGGGCTGCCACAAAGAAGAGGAGGGGGTCAACCTATTTTCCAAAGCACCAGAAGGCAGGATGAGAAACAATGGATTGGAAACTAATCAAAGAGCGAAGCAACCTAGAATTAAGGAGAAACCTAATAATGAGGATAATTAACCAGTGGAACAGCTGGCCTCCAGCAATTGTGGGTGCTCCATCACTGGAGATTTTAAGAAGAGACTGGACAGCCATTTGTCTGAAATGGTATAGGGTTTCCTGCTTGAGCAGGGGGTTGGACTAGAAGACCTTCAAGGTCCCTTCCAGCTGTATTCTGATGAATTTTGATTGATTGATTGATTGATTGATTGAAAATTTAACGTGGCAAACTTGGAAACTATATTGGAACGAAAGCTTTTCCTTATCTATAGAGTATTTCGTAGTCTATCTTCGCTTGGGAGATCCCAGAAAGGAAGTGTAATTATGGCCAATAATAATAATAATAATTTAATTTCTCTTTTGCAGTGCTCAGCAAAGGAGCAGCCAAATGAATAAGAAAAAAACAGCTGGGAATCAGGTAAAAACTCTTCAATCATTGAAAGTTGTTGGTGGTGGAGGGTTTCCCGTGTCGCGAATGGATGTCAGTGGCCTTCCCTGTTTATTTAGCATGATTTATGGCGGATGCTTTAATTAATGTCCATTGTGGTTGTCGGCTGATGTGTCGTCTACGTAGGTCCGTTCGGTTTCTGCCCATTGGCCATCCATCCGCTCCCGTTTGCACCCCATTTTTGAGCCCCCAGATGGGTAGATTTTGGATTTGGGGTTTGTTGGCAGTGTTGTGAAGATGGAAGAAATTTGGATGGCCTTCTCCCCAAAAAAACCGCACTCCGTAGCTTGGGAAAGGGAGAGGAAAATTGAGGAACTGAATGAAATTAGCAGGCATTGATCAGTTAAAAATCAAGGCTGGGCTTCATCTCCTGCCCTACCAGCCCAGATGCTGCTTACCTATACAGGTAATCCTCCACTTACGACAGTTCGTTTAGTGACGGCGGCACTGGCGGAAGTGACTCAGGACCAGTTTTTCACGCTTACGACCTTTGCAGCATCCCCAGAGTCAGGTGATTTACATTCGGGCAACCGGGTTCATATTTACGACGGTCACAGCGGGGGAGTCACGCGATCCCCTTTTTGCGACCGTTTGATGAGCAACGTCATTCAACGACCGTGCTACTAATTTAACTGCCGTGATCCACTTAACAACGGTGGCAGGGAAGGTCGTGAAGCGGGCAAAACGTGCTGAGCAAATGTCTCACTTAGCAACAGTGGGCTCCATTGTGGTCGTAAGCCGAGGACTACCTCGTTTAGGTGGGCTAGGCTAAGCGTTGCTTTGGTTGAAATTATCCCGGCCATCTGATGTCTGAAAGCCGCTTTTGAATCAGGGTTTGACTTGGTCTCCATCCTTTAAAATTATAAATTGTAAGTCACCTCCTAGCAGATATTTCCTGAACCCTCTAGTAACTAGTTAGTAAGTCAAAACAAGTCTTTTCAAACTTCGAGATTTCTTTTATTTCTCGTCAACACGTCTTGGGAAAGATGTCCTTTTAAATCAGCTTTTTCCTTCCTTCTCCATCAGTGTTGGACCCCCCAACTCCTAAACCGACTCAGTTGAGTTGGGAAATGCTGAAGCCCCCAAAGCTGAGTGGTCCACAATCTCAATTTAGGGGTTCTCCAAGACAGCCTATGCTTAATTTCCCCCCCCCCCTTTCTTCTTTTTACTTAAGCAGTTTTTCTTTTGCGGTGTGAGATTTTTAGTGTTCCAGGCTATTTGGGCTTTAGTTTGAGCAAACATCTGCAGTTGTAAATATTTGGGTTTTTTTGGGGGGGGGTGTTATTGTCTACCAGTCTTCCCTAAGTTAGTATCCTCCGAATGACCTGAGACTACAGTTCCCATGGTCCTCCATAGGCGTGGAAGTCTGCAAATTGTGGCGTCTGCATTTGGGGGAATCAGACTGGGAAGGCTATAGGTATATGTGTGTATTTGTGTGTGTGTGTCTCTCTCTCTCTGTGTATACACACGCACAAATACTTTTGGTGCACACAGCTGCTTCTTCTTCCTCCACTTGCTTTTTCTTTTGTTTTTTGAGTAATAATTTTTCTTTTCTTTGCTCCTGTTGTCTCTGCTGGTGCTGCTCTGTTTTTTCAGGATGAAATCCTGGTGAGTAAGAGGTGGGGGGGGGGAATAAATAGCCACTCATTGTTTGTGGCATGTCTGAAAAAATACTAATTTTAAGACCTCTGGGAAGGACGAGGGCTCTCCAGGCCAAACAGGGAGAAAGACGTCAAATTTGACCTGGGTTTCTTGAAAAAGAGAAGTAAGGAAGAGAAAATATTCTAATTGGGCAAGGGCTTATCCATTTGGACACAGAGAGAGAGAGACGGCAAGCGGAGAAACGGGGAGGAAATTGTAGAAACAGAGTTTAAAATTCCAGATTTCATGCTGCAAATTCTTCCATCCGCGTTAGCTGGTACTTCGGGGATGGGGTTACTACAGCTCCTGTCATTTCCCATCTGGAAGATGCTCCTTGAAAGAGCAGGACATACAGACAAGTGTTTGTAAACACGTCTGAAACTCAACAGGCAGATTCCAAGCTGGAGAGAAGTGTTAAGGGCCCAACAGAGAGGGGAAAAGGACAACGGACAACCGTTGACCAGAATTTAGGATGATAGACATGGAAAGCAAGGGAACACATTTCCAAAAACAATGTCATGTGTGTGCTGGCATCCCAACACAGTTGCGTCCTGATATGAACAGATGCAAAGATTTGCATGTCGATGGGACCATCATTCAGCACCCAGTTCAGGAAATATGAACTTCTAGTAGCTGGAGATGGAACTCTTCAGTAGAGTTCTTCAATCTGATGCTTTGGAGATACAGTGGACAATTATCACACTCTCCGGTGAGTGTGGTCCATAACTATCTTTTCTGGAGCTCCTAGTTGTCGAACAAAGATTTATATGTCAATGGGACCATCCTGCAGCACCTAGTTCAGTAAATATGAATTTCTAGTAGCTGGAGATGGAACTCTTCAGTAGAGTTCTTCAACCTGATGCTCTGGAGATGCAGTGGACAGTTGTCACACTCTCCGATGAACGTGGTCCATAACTATCTTTTCTGGAGCTCCTAGTTGTCGAACAAAGATTTATATGTCAATGGGACCATCCTGCAGCACCTAGTTCAGTAAATATGAATTTCTAGTAGCTGGAGATGGAACTCTTCAGTTGAGTCCTTCAACCTGTTGCTCTGGAGATGCAGTGGACAATTGTCACACTCTCCAGTGAGCGTGGCCCCTAACTATCTTTTCTGGAGCGTCTAGTTCTTGAACTTTTGAAGGCCACCATCTTAGGAACATGGTGCCCTCTTGAATTGGACCCTGTTCCAGGGATGTGCGGAAGTGGTGGAAAGTGGTGAAGCCAACTGGCTGTTCTTTAGAGAGGTGGAGAATATGATTTTCAAAGGTCCTAATCTGAGGTTCATGGTTTTAACATCTCAAGGGCAAAGCGGTGAGGATGCTTGACGGGTCCACCCAGCACAAACACACGATAGAGGGACTCCAGTTTCTCTTTGTTTCCCAACACTGTTCTTGCTTAGTTGTTAAGTGCTTATTAACCTCCTTTGTTTCTCATCTCTTCCTTTCCCTGCTTAATTAATAATCCCGACCCACGCAAATGTGGCTGCATGCAGTGCGTAATTTTGCAAAGAGATTCCCTTTTTTAGACCTAGGGGA
Source organism: Crotalus tigris (assembly GCF_016545835.1). NCBI lineage: Eukaryota > Metazoa > Chordata > Lepidosauria > Squamata > Viperidae > Crotalus > Crotalus tigris. The sequence continues at coordinate 950,003 of NW_024100155.1, forward strand.
TGGTGAAACGGCCAGGGGCAAAAAAACAAAAAAAGATGTTATTTCCCTAAAGCTTTTCCACATTTCCCTCCCCTCCCCAAGACTTCACATTGCTAATCTCAGATCCTTGCCTTGAGTTTATGCTCCGTGGAACGGCTACTCAGCCAATCCTGCCGCTTCTTGTGTGTGGTGTGGTGCAGTTGTGTTTGGGCAGTCTGGTCCCTTGATCAACATTCATGACTCTGAGGTATTTTGGTGACCCAGGTGATCCGCAAGGGTTGGCTCACGATCAACAATATCGGCATCATGAAGGGCGGCTCAAAAGAATACTGGTTTGTCCTGACTGCAGAGAATCTCTCGTGGTATAAAGACGATGAGGTAAGGATGTGAGTTTATCTTCTCCGTTTCTCCGCCCTAAATGAAAAGAAATTCTAAACCCGCTGAAATGAGTTCTTGGAGTCCATAGTTGTCCACAGAACCTATCAGATCACACAACCGGGATATCTCATCTTCTAATCCTTTAGAGCAACGATCTCCAGCCTTGGCAACTTTAAGGCTTGTGGACTTCAGCTTCCAGAAGTCCTTAGCCAGCCAAGCTATTCTCCAAAGTCCCTGAAAGCAGGACAAGAAGCAATGGATGGAAACTCAACCTAGAACTAGGGAGAAATTTCCTGGCAGTGAGAACAATTAACCAGTGGAACAACCTGCCTCCAGAAGTTGTGAATGCTCCAACACTGGAAGCTTTTAAGAAGAGACTGGACAGCCATTTGTGTGAAATGGTATAGGGTTTCCTGCCTGAGCAGGGGGTTGGACCAGATGACCTCCAAGGTCTCTTCCAACTGTTTTCTACTCTACTCTACTCTACTCTACTCTACTCTACTCTACTCTACTCTACTCTACTCTACTCTACTCTACTTTACTCTACTCTACTCTACTCTACTCTACTCCATTCTATTCATGGCAAATGGCAGCGACAACAATTTGAAGTCAACTCAAAGGATGGTAAAGGATTTGTCCTAGAAAGGAAATCTGAGAAAATCTTTTGAGAATGGAACAGTTGAGTGGTCAAGTCAATAAATAAAGGTACTAACTGGAGAGTGACGTGGACAGTTTCAAAGTATTTAATGGATAGGTGTTCAGGTTATCCCAATGTTTCTCAATCTTGGCCACTTCCAGACAGGTGGACTTAAAATTCTAGAATTTCCCAGCCAGCAGAATTCTGGGAGTTGAAGTTCAGAAATCTTAAAGTCTCCAAGTTTGAGGGAAAACTGCAATCATGGGTAGATTTTATGGATTTTTCCACTCTGTTGATTTGGAAAATATTACTCCCAGCCTCTGAGTTATGTAGTTATAATTTGGAGCTGAATTATTTTGCAAGTTGGACGCCAAAATCGTCTGGAACACACCAGTGGGAAAAGGCCCCACCAAGTCCTTGAGTCTGTTTGCACATGATGGTTTGGTTTTGAGCTTAAGAGCTCTTTAGCGTTCCAACGGGGTTTTCCGGTTTAAGATTTCCAGATGTTCCTCCTCTTGGAGACTTTTGAAGGCCATCCAAAATCTTGGAAGGGGACTCATCTGCAAGAGACAATTCCCAAGATAAAATAACTCCCTCACAAACTTGAGGTGGTCACTCGGGGCTGCCATATTATTCTTCATTGTTCTCCACCCCACCTTGACTAAAGTTGCATATCTGTCATTGCCCGCAAAAATTTCCTGGCCCGGCACTTCTTCCCCACCCCTTTCTCTTCCTTCTCCTCCTCTTCTTTCTCCTCCTCCTTCTCCTCCTCTTCTTTCTCTTCCTCCTCCTCCTCTTCTTCTTTCTCCTCTTCTCTTCCTCCTCCTCTTCCTCTACTCCTCCTCCTCTTCTTTCTCCTCCTTCTCTTCTCTTTGTCCTCCTATTTATCCTCTTCTTCTTCTTTCTTCTCCTCCTCCTTCTCCTCTTTTTCCTCCTCCTCTTCTTCCTCCTTCTCCTCCTCCTTCTCCTCTTCTTCTCCTCCTCCTCCCCCTTTTCTCTTTTCCCTTTCTTCTTCTCTTCCTCCTCCTCTTCCTCCTCCTCCTCCTTTTCCTTTTCTTCTTCCTCCTCCTTTTCTCCTCCTCTTCTTTCTCCTTCTCTTTCTCCTCTTTGTCCTCTTCTTCTTCTCTTTCTTCTCCTCCTCTTCCGCTTTCTCCTCCTCCTCTTCTCTTCCTCCTTCTCCTTCTCCTCCTCCTCTTCTCTTCCTCCTTCTCCTCCTTCTCTTCTCTTCCTCTTCTTTCTCATCCTCTTTCTCCTCCCTCTTTCTCCTCTTCCTCCTCTTCTCCTCCTCCCCTTTTCTCTTTTCCCTCTTCTTCTTCTCTTCCTCCTCCTCCTCCTTTACCTCTTCTCTTCTTCTTCCTCCTCCTCCCTTTCTCCTCTTCTTTCTCCTTCTCTTCCTCCTCTTCTCTTTATCCTCCTCTTCTTGTCTTTCTCCTCCTCCTCCGCTTTCTCCTCCTTCTCTTCTCTTCCTCCTTCTCCTCCTTCTCGTCTCCTCTTCCTCTTCTTTCTCATCCTCTTCCTCTTCCTTCCTCCTCTTCTTTCTCCTCCTCCTCCTCTTCTCTTTGTCTTCTTCTCCTCCTCCTCCTCCTCCTCCTCCTCCTCCTCCTCCACCACCGTGCCAGCCCAAAAGCAAACATGCGTTTTAGATTTCAGATTGGCCTCGGCATCTGGATTCCAGAGGTGGCCCAACCTCCCCCCCCCATCCTTGACTGCAGTTGCTCAAAGGTGCCTGGAATGACTTCAGCTGAGTAGCATAAGCCGTTTTAACCAGTTCCAGCTGTGGGGATCGGGAGAAAGAAGGGAAGGGTGGGTGGGGTGGGTGGGGGACTGGGGCTCCCTTTAATCCTGGGGGCGAGGGGAGTCTGCTGGGGGGAGCCAGCTGTACATGTCTTCAGCCTCCCTTCGGTGGGGAGAAGCCGCCGAAAGAAAACTGCTACTTGCCAGTCGAAATGATAAATCGCAGCGCAGAGACCCCAGTGCTGGTAGAGCAGGAAGGACCCCAGAGAAAGGAACCTTTGTTTCCCACCGCAAGGAAGGGGAAGTGGCGTGGGGCGTTTGTGTGTTTTCTCTTTCCTCCCCTCCTCTTCCACATTTCCAGTAAAAAAAAAAACAAACCCCAACAACATACCCAGGCACCCACCCATTTCATAAATCCCACTCCTCAAATACCGGCCTCGGCAGCAGAAATTTTTTTCTTTTCTTTTCTTTTTTTTTAAAAAGAAAAGCTAAAAAATTTCCGCTCCCCTCCAGATGGAAGACTTTTGCTTCTGTCCAGATTTTGGGAGCTTATGGCATTGGCAGAGATCTCTTTCTTGCAGTGCTTAGGCGTTTGGGGAGGTGGAGATCGGAGTGTGTGTGGGGGGGGGGGGGAAACAACCCCGACAAATTCACACCAGTGGAGGCTAAACCATATTTCCCACCCTGTAGTTGCGTGCTTTTGTGTTCGTGTCATGAGGTTAATTCCCAGTGAATTAAAAGCTATGACGCGGTTCTTCTTTTAGTTAAAGAATTGACAGAAGTGAGAATCGGTATGAATTTTAAAAAGCAGGGGGTTGGGCTAGAAGACCTCCCAGGCCCCTTCCAACTCTATTTTCTATTCTTTTCTACTCTACTCTACTCTACTCTACTCTATTCTACTCTACTCTACTCTACTCTACTCTTATTCCCTATTCTATTCTATTCCATATTCCATTCCATTCTATATTCTATTCTATTCTATTCCATATTCTATTCTATATTCTATTCCATATTCTATTCTATTCTCCATATTCCATATTCCATTCTATTCTATTCTATTCTATTTTATTCTATTCTATTCTATTCTATTCTATTCCATTCCATATTCTATTCTAATTCTATTCTAATTCTGTTCTACCCTATCCTACTTTAATTCTATTCTACTCTACTCTACTCTACTCTACTCTACTCTACTCTAGTCTAGTCTAGTCTAGTCTAGTCTAGTCTAGTCTAGTCTAGTCTAGTCTAGTCTATTCCCTGTTCTAATATTCTATTCTATTCATTCCAATTTTTTTTAGGATATTTGCTAAATATCTGCCTGCTTCCTACGTGGTGGAATAGCTCTTTAAATGAAGCCAGCATCCTGCAGATTGCTAGTTTCTTTTTTTCTTCAGGCACAAAGCAAACAAAATTAGCGTTTCCTTGAGTTTGAAGTTCACCTTCTCATCTTTCTTGGCATTCAAGGGCTTTTACCGCCAATCAATAGGGACATTTTTCTCTGTTGACAGAAGCCTCTTTCCAAACTCTGCCCATTGGGCCAGAGGTGGTGTTTGTGTTGGCCACGCTTGGCACCCTAATGATCCAACTGGGGAAAATTAGAAGTCTGGAGTCCTCTTTTTTTCCCTTTGGCTATCCTCACTCCGACTCTCTTCCTGCCTCTTCTGTGGGGGCTAGGAATTTTGCAGGGTCTTCCTGCACCCCTCAGAGGAACCTCGGCGTTAAGGTGGTCCTTCTGCTTCCCAGTTTTATGCAACTGTAACCACTGCTTGCCATCCTTAACTCTGCGATGTTGGTCTACCTCAATCAGCAGTTTCATTCCCCTGTTCGTCCCTGACATAAAAATAGGATTTTAATGGAGGCATCCGGGAGGATCAGCCTTTGATAAGCATCGCCCGATGGCCCCTTTTCAACCTTTTTTCTAAAAAAAAAAAAAGGTGGCATCTTTCTGGGGTCAGAGTTTGGAATAGCAGAAAAGGAAAAAGAAAATGGAGAAATATGGGGAAATATTGGTAGTTCAGGGTTGAAATGAAGGGTCCTTGTTGCTCTCTGAGCTTGCTTGTTTTCTTGCAGACGTTTCAGTACCGAACTGGGTAACCTCACTGGTGCTGGAAGGGAGTGGGTTTGTGGGGAGGAGGAGGAAGAAGAGGAGGAGGAGGAAGAAGAAGAAGAGGAGGAAGAGGAGGAGGAGGAGGAGGAGGAGGAGGAGGAGGAGGAGGAGGAGGAGGAGGAGGAGGAGGAGGAGGAGGAGGAGGAAGAGAACTGTGGGGTCCTGGATGGTCTCTGAACTTAGTTGTTTCCTTGGAGACATTTCATTACCCAACTAGATAACTTCATTGGTGCTGGAAGGGAGTGGAGTTTGCAGGGAGGAAGAGGAGAAGGAGGAGAAGGAGAAGAAGGAGGGATCCTTAGTGCTGAGTTTGGTTGTTTTCTTGCAGACCTTTCATTACCCAGCTGGGTAATGCCATCAGTGTTAGAAAGGGAGTGGGATTCATGGAGGAGGAGAAGGAGGAGGATTGTGGGGTCCTTGGTGCTCTCTGAACTTCGTTGTTTACTTGCAGACCTTTCATGACCCAACTAGGTAACATCATCAGTGCTAGAAGGGAGTGGGGTTTGCGGGGAGGAGGAGAAGGAGAAGGAGAAAGAGGAATCCTTAGTGCTCTCTGAGCTTGGTTGTTTTCTTGCAGACCTTTCCTTACCCAGCTAGGTAATGTCATCACTGCTAGAAAGGGAATGGGATTGGAGGAGGAGGAGGAGGAGGAGGAGGAGGAGGAGGAGGAGGAGGAGGAGGAGAAGGAGGAGACAACTAAGGGGTTCTTGGTGCTCTCTGAGCTGGGTTATTTCCTTGTGGATATTTCATTACCCAACTGGATATCATTAGGGCATCCTCAGAAAGTGGAAAAGGTTTACACGCTCAACCGAAGGATTGTGAAAAATTGTTGTTGTTGTTGTTGTTAATTGCGAAGTCGTGTCCGACCCATCGCGACCCCATGGACAACGTTCCTCCAGGTCTTCCTGTCCTCTACCATCTTCTGGAGTCCATTTAAATTCACACCTACTGCTTCAGTGACTCCATCCAGCCATCTCATTCTCTGTCGTCCCCTTCTTCTATTGTGAAAAATAGGATTGGTGTATTTGCCCCTCTTTTGGAGGTCTAGAAGGAGCAGAAACCGAGTCTTTGGTTTGGGGCTCAATTTCACTCCCCTTGCAGAAAAGAAGGAGACACATCTGGGGAACATTAGCCAAATACCAGCCGTTTCCCACAAAGGTTTCTTCCTTCACCCCCCCCCCCAGTCTTCTCTCTCCCCCTCCTCAACCTTCATCCTTAGAAGAAGACTGAAATGCAAGCCGATCTTAAAGGGCCCCAGACAGCCCCCCCCCGTGGAAGGATTTTTCTCTCTCCCCCCTCCCCTCCGGAGGAGACGACGTTAGAACCATGTGGGGGTGGAAAAATGACTCCCAGCTCAGCCCCTGGATCCAAAACCCATCTTATTTTTGGAATTATTTCTGTTTTCTTTGCCGCCCCCTCCATGCCCCCATTTCTCCATAGTTTGATTTGTGGAGAGAGCCCAGGACAGGGTTGATCTGCCCCTCCGATGATTTTTAGGGATTGCAATGGCTTCCTCGAGGCTCAAATCTATTCACGGTTTGGAAATCTAAAAATAAAAGGGGTGGGGGAGGGCTTTCATTGCCCCACTCCAAGGCTCTGAGATATCATGGGAGCTTGCTTCCAAGGTGAGGGTATGCCCCTGGTTACCATCCGTCTTAACAGAATTGGAAGGGACCTTGGAGATCTTCTAGTCCAGCCCCTTGCCCAGGCAGGAGACCCTATATCGTTTCAGACAAATGGCTGTCCAGCCTCTTCTTCAAAACTTCCAGTGTTGGAGCACCCGCAACTTCTGGAGGCAAGTCGTTCCACTGATTAATTATTGTTACTGTCAGGAAATTTAACAGAATAACAGAATTGGAAGGGACCTTGGAGGTCTTCTAGTCCAGCCCCTTGCTCAGGCAGGAGACCCTACATCATTTTGGACAAATAACGGAGGGGGGCGGACTTCTAGCCCCATATGTCTTCAGCTGCCTCCGGGTCACTGTGTAGCTGAGTAAGGAAGCTACAGCTGCAGGAGCCCAAGAATAAAAGAGCTGGAAGGGACATTGGAGGTCATCTAGTCCAGGCCTTTTCAACCTTTTCGCCCATTGTACTACTTTTAGGATACGGCAACATCCGAGTACCACCAGTTGCCTAGCAAGGTGTCAAACACTTGATGACCCAAAAAAAAAGGAAGGAAAAAAGTGATAAAGTACAGGTAGTCCTTGACTTACAACAGTTTGCTTAGTGACTGTTCAAAGTTGCAATGGCACTGAAAAAAGTGCCCCCCAAGTCACAGCCGAGCAAGACACCTGCCTGCCCGCTCAGTGGCGCTCTTCCTCCTGTCCGAGGTTTCCATTGTTGTGAGCATTTCTGTTGAGGATTGGCAGCAGGGGTGGGGTGGGGGGGTGTTTGGTTTTTATTCCCCCGTCTGCTGGGTGGTTGCAGCAGGTTTTGGTCACTTCACATGACCCTGGGACACTGTGACCGTCATAAATATGAATCAGTTGCCACGCATCTGAATGTAAATCACAAGTCCCTGGAGATGCTGCAACATTCCAGCTGATCGGCACTTCTTCTGGGCTCAGCAGAAGCACCAGGATCAGCACCGAGCTCCAGCTGGAGCCTGACGCTGATCCTGTCGCTTCCACTGAGCCCTGACAGCCCTGCAGCTCCAGCCATCTCTCGCTCAGGCTTGTGCAGTGCAGCCACCAGTTCAGCTCATTCCCCTCCTCCACTACTTTTCTAATATGGTCGTGTACCATCTGCCAGGTGCCAATGGACCACAGGTGGTACCCGTACCACTGGTTGAAAAGCCCTGTTCTAGTCCAACCCCCTGCTCAAGCAGGAGACTCTGTAGCATTCTGGACAACTGACTGTCCAGTCTCTTTTTAAAAGCCTCCAGTGTTGGAGCACCCACAACTTCTGGAGGCAAGCTGTTCCACTGGTTAATTGTCCTCTCTGTCAGGAAGTTTCTCCTTAGTTCTGGGCTGCTTCTCTCCTAGAACTAAGGAGAAATTTCTTGACAGTTAGAACAATCAATCGTCTTCTATCATGGAGTTTCAAACCCTAATTGCCTTCCAGACAGGAGGGATGAAAAAGGGACCTGAACATCATAAATAACTCACTAAACTCACTAAAGCAACAAGGGTGGCCTTCTGTAGCAACTCCGTCTGTGCCTGGTTAAGTTACACAGGATGTCATGGCCCAGTCTTTGAAAGTTGTATTTGTGAATCATCAGGGTCTCCTTAGCCGAGCTCAACCGGCCTAGAAGCTAAGCGGGATCTGACCTGGTTCGTACCTGGAGGGGCAACCCCCAAGCCCTGTTTGGGATGTAGCCTCTCCTGGAAAGCAGACAAAACAACCCTTAGTTGCCAGCAAAACAACCTAGACACAAGGACGGAGGTTCGTTCTCCGAGCTTGAGGGTTGGTTCCAAACGTTGCGTTACCCCACGAGGTAACCTCTTCGGCGGAGTTTAGGGGGTGTCCGTGTTCTTCGGTTGATAAGGGCTTCCGGTGTGGGTGTGTCGAACGAGGGTCTTGTGACAGAAAAGTTGGAAAAGTGTAACTTTGACGGCTTGGGGTTCTGGGCTTTTTCAGTTTGGGAATAAATATACATTTCCAAAGTGGGAAGACGTCGACATTTAATGAATAAATAAAAGACCTTCCTTGCGCGATGTAGGAAATACAGAGGAACGTGTGGTAAAAAAGGTAGGACTTCTAAATGCAGGGGTCCTCAACCTTGGCAACTTTAAGACTTGTGGACTTCAACTCCCAGAATTCCTCGGCCAGCTTTGAAGTCCACAAGTCTTAAAGGTTGCCAAGGTTGAGGACCCCTGATCTAATGGACCTTGAGCATTTATCTGTTCCGTTGCCGACTTTAACACATAGAAGAGCAAAGCATGCCAGAGATGGTGGGTTGGGAGGGCGAGAAAAAAGGACAACTAGAGGGATGAATTTGAGGGATTCAAATCAAGAGAGAAGTTGGTCAAGATGGGGGAGACTTCCCAGCGGTGGAGTCCTCTCGAAGAGCAACTGCTGGGACAGATGGACAGGAATATTAATGCCATTTTGTTTCCACCGATGGATTTGCGGATCCAGAAGGTGGGTCTTTGCTACGATCCAGGAGAGTCTCTTCTGAGGCTGACTTGAAAAGGCATCTGATCCGTTACACCTTAAACAAGAATGTCCATTTCATCTTCTCTGGACGATGCTCCGTGAACCGAACGAGATTTATTTCTGGATAGGCTCGTATATACGATGGTGATAAAATTGGAGAAGCAACTTACTGGCCAGTTAAAATATCTGGGGCTTCAGTTTCTCCTCTGTCTGGCCAGTTAGACACTTTAGAAATTGTACTTCAAAAGCTGTGACACGCCTTTTCTAACTAGGACTTTGAATTATTCTAGAATGAAAGGATGGGGATGAAAAAAAACTCCAAATAAACCGCGGAAAGTTTCAAGGGCTGCGTAATTTGGAAATCAGAACACCAAAGATGTTTCTTTTCGTCTGCCAATTTTGTTTTAAAAAGAAGAACAACACAAGGGATGTTTTTTTTTAAAGGATACTCAATCGCGTATTTTTTTTTTTAAAAAAAAAACTGAAATCAAAATCCAATTTATTCCAGGCAATTCTAAAAAAAAAGAGAGAGAGAGAGAGAAAAGTCAAACCAAGTTCCTTCAAATCATCCCGTCTCTCTTTCCCAGGTTCTCAAGAGCCTTTCAGTTGATGCTGGTTTTGTTCTCTTGGCCTTTTGAGTCTCTATAGTATCCTTTAAAAGAGAGAAGGTCTTTAAGGGAAGAACTTCCAGTTTAAATTAGAACAGGGAAATGCCTGGTGGCCATACTTACCTTGCAGATCTTGGACACAGGGGACAAAAAGTCCGATTTGTCGGTAAAGGCCCATAAATAGAGGTGCCTTTGTCTAACGTTGGTGTCTAGCTTCAACGGCCTTGCATGAGCTGGTGTCTTCTGGAGAGGTTGGTTCAAGATACGCAAAGACCGCTTGGTGAGACGGGGGTCTTCTCCTCTCCTCCTTCTAGGTAGGACCCATGTAGCTTTCGAGACGGGTGCATCTAAGGCAGACCTCCGCCCCAAATTCTTGCTGCTTGCTATCAAGCTTGCATTACCTTCCCCCCCACACACACACACACAAGAAAGAAAGAAAAAGAAGCATGCTAGACAGCAAAGTGACCACTTATTAAATCACTCTGGGTCCCTTCAGATGGACTAGAACCCTTCCACCCAATCCTACACTCCTCCCTCGCTTGGGAGTAGCCAGGTAGAACTAAAGTCAGCTCAGTTAGTGGCCACACAGAGTTGCCCTTAAATTTCCCCCCCTGCCAATCTCATCATCTTTCTTTGTCCGCCCTGAAAACCATCGCAAGCAACTGACCCACAACCCACACAAGCAATCCAGCCCCTTGGGAGAATGCTAGCTGGAGCTGCGGACTCCAGGTGATGATGGGGCACTTTTTTATTTTGGCTTTCAACCCTTCTTCCCAACCGCAGGGATTATCCTGCGTGGGTCTTTCTGCATTTCTCTCCCCCCCCTTCATCTCCCACCCTTTACCTCTTCCTCTCTCCCCTCGCTCGCCTCTTTGGCTGTCCCTCCGTTCCCAAGGGCTGAGCAAGCTATATAATCAAGTCTTTCCACAGTTAATTTTTTACAAAGCTCCCCTGATTTATTTATTTTTTTCCCCATCAACGTTGCCGTGATTCCGAAAAGCTCGCCAATCTCTTAAAGACGTTCTTCTACTTATATCGATATGAAATAGCTGGAAGATGATCTGTCACCCTGGGTATAAATATCTCAGATTGGCATCCACGCCGCCCAGGTACTTAGGGAGACCTGACTTGCAAGGGTGGAGAACTACACGGCAGGTCGAGTGCAGATACAAGGGCTGTATGCACAGCACGACGACTGAAGTGGCCTGCTCCCTACTAGCAGTGGAAGCTCAGCAATCTTCAGCCCCTTTTTCAAAGATTTAGGAAAGACGCCCCAAACATCTGGAAGAGACTTGGAAACCAGCCCTGCGAAGGAGCGGGCTGGGTTAGAAAAATAAGGCATCCATTTTTTCTTTTCCCATGCTGACACGCTTGCAGAAGAGGGCATCCTTTTAAAACTGCAGAAGGAAAATTCATTGGGGGCTACGTGATCCTAAGATACAGTGAGGGAGACCGGGCTCGCAAGGGTGGAGAACCCCACGGCAGGAAAGAGAGAGAGAGAGAGAGACGGACAGTTGAAAGACAAGAGACCAATTTGAGACAGGGCAGGGGTCTCTGGGGAGGCGGAGGCTGGCGTGCAGCTGGGGTGCTCCTCTCCGTCCCGCAGCGTGGTGGCAAGTCGAAGCTGCTGCATATCCCAGCCCAGCCTAACCAATGTGCAGACTACTGTACAATCTCGTAGTCCTGAACAGGTAGTCCGAACACTGGGTAGACGGAGTGGATCTTCTCAGTCCAGGCTTTTGGTGAAGAACGGAGCGCTGGGTTCTTTGCTCCCCCAATCCTTTTGCCCCTTTGGCAAGAAATCAAGGGGGGGGGAGAAAGAGAAAAGAGAGAGGCGTCAAAACAGTCCCTAGAGAGGTAGAAAAGGGATAGATAGAAGGGGGTAAGGGAGATCAAATCTGGCATCCAGAGATGGAGACTTACTTGGGCAGAGAAGAAGTTTAAGGATGCATGTGGTCCTTTCTGCCTTCAGCTCTTGAGATCTCCAGCTTTTTTCCTTCTCTAGATGATTCTTCTTCTTCTTCTTCTTCTTCTTCTTCTTCTTCTTCTTCTTCTTCTTCTTCTTCTTCTTCTTTTCTTCTTCTTCTTCTTCTTCTTCTTCTTCTTCTTCTTCTTCTTCTTCTTCTTCTTCTTCTTCTTCTTCTTCTTCTTCTTCTTCTTCTCTCCTCCTCCTCCTCCTCCTCCTCCTCCTCTCTTCTTCTTCTTCTTCTTCTTCTTCTTCTTCTTCTTCTTCTTCTTCTTCTTCTTCTTCTTCTTCTTCTTCTTCTTCTTCTCCCTCTTCTTCCTCTTCTTCTTCTTCCAAAGAAGGTTGGAAGGAGAACGCAAGAAACAAACAATTTTTTTAAAAAAAATCCTTAAACAAGTAAATAAATTGCCAGTTAAGACACAAATGCAAACCGTCTCCTGGTCTTTGGCCAATTCTTTTGGGCCCCAACCATCCACATCACGTTTTCCACCCAAAGTCTTGGGACGTTTAGGGAGATTTTGAGAGGAGCGGGGGGGGGGAACGTTGTCCAGAAGAACCCCACTTCTCTTGGCATCCCAAGCAGATGGTCAAGGGATCCCGCTGTTCGGTCCTCAAGCTGGCCGCAAAGTTTGTTGACCCACCTTGGCCGGTAGCCTGTGCCGCTCGCCTCTGGCGACCACGCGCCGCCGCGCGATCTGCCTCCCCCTCCTTTGTGGCCTCCCAAGCGCCCCCCTCCCCACCCCCAGCATCTGGCACTCAGGCCTCCTCCCTTCCTCCAGCCTTTGCACCCTCCCTCCCTCCTTCCTTCCCTCTTGCTTCTTCTCCTCCTCGGATTCTGTCTGAATTGACGTGGCAGAACTTACTCCAAGGAGGAGCTTGTCAATTGCCAGGAAGGTCAGAGTTCGAGAAGAACCAAGCTGTCTGGTGGAGAAGGATGGTGGGAGGGGGGGCGGAGAGAAAGCCTCCCCACCTTGGAGGGAGCCTGGAGGGATGTCATCCTCCCCTTTGGTGCATAGCTTCCATGTAGTGATTCCAGATGTTCCTTGGGCCTTGCACTCTGCTTCCTCTCCGAGGCTGTCAGGGATAAAGAGGGCTTTATGTGTGATGCACAGACTCACCAGCACACGCCAGAGAGAGAGGGGGGGGGGAGAAGCAGAGCCCGCCAATCAGCCAAAACGGAAAAGAAACCAAATAAATAGAAAGTCTGGAAGGACGCCCGTTGACTCCCTTGCCCTCCGCCGAGGACTTTTGGCTGGTTTCATCCTCACATTCTTCTTCTTCTTCTTTTTAATGCTCCTTGACTTTGGAAGAGGTGGGATTGTGGGAAGACATTTACCAGATTGAAACATGCTGGGATGGGAAGGAAGAAAGAGGCCAACCAGTTCAGAAATAGGGATCTGTTGAAGGTCAACGTTGCCTCCATTAACAACATCTGGGTGTCGACAGGTTTTCCCACCCCAGGGAATATTTTGCGAGGAGAACCTTAGAGCAGACCCACAGCCTTCCATAGCTTCCTTTGTAGGACTTCCCAGTAGCTTTTAGGACCTCCGCAGAGGGCGCACGCACAACCAGGAGAACATTAGGATCTTGGCAGACTTGAACGTTGGGCGCTATCTTAACAAAATGAAATTCAAGGATGAAAAAAGTGAGGGTCTACATTTAGGCAAGAAAAACCAAATGCACAGGTGTAGTATGGGGGGTACCTGGCTCAATAGTAGCAACTGTGAGAGGGATCTCGGAGTCCTAATGGACAATTCCTTAAATAGAAGCCAGCCGTGTGCTGCAGCTGCCAAAAAAACCAACACAGTTCTAGACTGCATTAACAGAGAATCAAGATCACATGAAGTGTTAATACCGCTTTACAATGCCTTGGTGAGGCTACACTTGGAATACTGCATCCAATTTTGGTCACCACCATGTAAAAAAGATGCTGAGACTCTAGAAAGAGAGCTGAGAAGAGGAACAAAGATGATCAGGGGACTGGAGGCTAAAACATATTAAGAACGGTTGCTGGAATTGGGTATGTCTAGTTTAATGAAGAGAAGGATGATGGGTGACATGATAGCAGTGTTTAAGTATCTTAAGGGTTGCCCCAAAGAAGAGGGAGTCAAGCTATTCTCCAAAGCACCTTCTGAAGGCAGGACAAGAAGCAACGGATGGAAACTAACCAAAGAGAGAAGCAACCTGGAACTAAGATCAGAAGCAGGCAGTGATGTGAAGTATGGTGGCATTCCTTATCTGGACCATCTTAACGTGTGAAATGTAGGATAGATTAGAAGCCTTTGCTTTGGTGTGGCCTATAGTTGACCCTCTCCAAGACGGCCAATGTGAAAAGGGTCTGGCTTGCCTTCCAGCAGGCATCTCACCTGTTCTGGCCCAGGAACACGTCCAGACACATTGAACGAGTAGATTCAGGATCATCACGTTCACCCGCTCTTCTCATTTATTTACGTATTTATTTATCTACTTTACATAGTCATCCATCTCACGAGCAAGTGACTCATTGCAGAGAAAGGGAAGAGAAGTGGTCAACCCACCAGCATCCAAGAAGGAGATGGGTGGACATGTTTTTTTCTTCTTCTTAATGTGGTCATTATATTTCGCAACCTCCCATAAATCAGAGAAGGACGCAAAGATGTCTTTTTCTCTTTCCTCTCCTCCCTTCCAGATCATCCTTGGGCTACAGAATCGCTCACTCTCTTTTCTGGAAGGGCCAGAGGAGCTGCAGAGTCTCCTGGACTTCCTCAGTAGGGAGATGATCCGGCTAGAATTTCAAAACAGGGAATTGGAGAGATGGGATTATCTGATTTTTTTTTTTCCCCTACCTCAGTTGACCAGCTTTCCAAAAGACCAATGAAGAACTCAGTCCTTACTATACCTCATTCCTGTCTCCTTCACGGGTAGCTTCTGAAAGCAGCAGCTAACGTTTTCTTGAGTAACAGGGTTGGGAGGGACCTTGGAGGTCTTCTAGTCCAACCCCCTGCTCAAGTAAGAGACGCTAGACCAGGGGTAGGCAACCTTGGCTCTTTGATGACTTGTGGACTTCAATACCCAGAATTCCTGAACCAGCCATGCTGACTCAGGAATTCTGGCTGTTGAAGTCCACAAGTCATCAAAGAGCCAAGGTTGCCTACCCCTGCCCTAGACCATTCCAGATAAGTGGCTGTCCAGTCTCTTCTTGAAAACCTCCAGTGTTGGAGCACCCACAACTTCTGGAGGCCAGTTGTTCCACTGATTAATTGTTCTGTCAGGAACAATTAATCCGTGGAATGACTTTTGGAGGCTTCTGGACTTCTTGACTTGGCGTCTTTCCGTCATTCTAACTGGAAAGACACCTATAACCAGAACCGGGCAGTGATGTGAAGTATGGTGGCATTCCTTATCTAGAACATCTCGAGATGTGAAATGGAGGATAGGTGGCAATCCACGTTGGCCCCGTTTGCATTCTACAAATGCACCATGGAGCTCAGACGTTATGTTCCTCCTCCCTTTGGTTCCGTCTTGGTCCTAGGAGAAACACACACCTCTTGGTCCTAGGATACAACAGCGCTTCTTACGTATCTCACTTCACCCAAATCCTGCCTTTCAGAACCGCCAACCCTGGGACATCTTCCTGTAGCATGAACAATGAAGTGTGGCTTTCTGGTCCTTGGCCAAGAAGGGGAGGTCTGCTCCCTTCTCGTCGGCCCTAATCCTGCCGACAGACCCTCTCCCACCCCTCTCCAGGCTTGGTGGGGCTGCCCCACCACACGCACAAGGCAGACTGATTGCTAACACCTGGGCAGAAGGCGGCGGGAGAGGGGGGCAGCCCCTTTGAAAACCCTCTGGCCTCTCCAGAACTTTGCTTGCAAAACCCCGTCGCTTTCTCCTCTCTGTCGTTAGGCAATGAAGTCAGAGAACTTGATATAAAGCAGGCTGGGCTGGAAGGGGAGACAGGAGAGGCCAGGGGGGGTTGCAGAGACGGGGACGGGTGGGCTACACTGGAGCTTAAAAAAAAAAAAGAAGGCGAGTTTGATGCTGGAGCTGTGTGGTAGCTTCACCAGCTTCAGGTCAACCTGGAAACGTTTGAAATCTGTTCTCTCATCTCGGGAGTTTGTCCTGGGCTGAGTTGTCCAGACCAAACGTGGGTAACTTCAACTGATGTTTTGAAGGCCACATATATATATTTTTTTTGAAGCCTTTGAAATCGATTCCCCTGGCTCCGGGTTTGACCTTGTTTGGGTGGTCCAGACCTCTTGGCAAAACTTGAGTGTCTTCTCAGAGGTTTTGAAGGTCACGGTCTTGTGATGGAGCACGTCGAGGTTTTGGAAAAGAGAGCAGCCACTTGTAGGAAATCCAGTTGTGTATGAATTCAGACCGGGCTTTTAGCACAGGTCCCCCGCTTGGAAAGCTTTGCCGTACTGTGAACCAATCCCCACAATGCCATCAAACTCTAAATGTTGGTTTATATTGAAAGAGAGGGGGGAAATATTTAAATCCCCGAAAGAGAGTTGCATTCTCAGTTCAGTCCACTCATGTTGGGGATGTCCTTTTTCCTGTTCCTTAATTTTTAGAGGGTGATCCTTGGGCACCACATCGAAGCTACATGCAACCCCCCCCCAAAAAAAAACCTACATAAAATTACTGTACAATCTGACTTGTGGAATTAATTGATTACACGCCATCAAGTCTTATATTAAGTTGGGATCGGAGTTAGGGTTGGGGTTAGGGTTAGGATTTTTTAAAATAACATTCTTAATATTTAGCAAACAACATGTTGTCTGGGCATGTATTTAAAAAACAATGAATAATTATAAACGATATGTTAATTAATCGCTCAATAGTCTTCTTCTTACTAGTATATATTCAGTGTCACATATCATATTCCTTTCTCTCTGACTCTTTTTTTCTAGCCAGTGATAAAAATTATCCCATGTTCTAAAATACACTGGATCTTCTTTCTCTTTTATCTTTAAAGTCAGTCTGTCCATTTCTGCACGCTCCAAAATTTTCTCGATTAGTTCTTCTTCTTGTTGGTAGGTTTTCATTTTTTCCAATATTGGGCAAATACAATTCTTGCTGCGGTTAGCACATGTAAAATTAAATACCATGCAGTCTTTCTCATAATTTGCTCCTATTATTCCTAACAAAAATCATCCTGGGCTTAACATCTATATGTTTTTTTAGTCCTTTTCTCCAACAGAAGTGTACTTTGATTACACGCCCATCAGGTCTGGATGGACTCATAGCAGCTTACATGCAGAGAGGTTTGATTCGTGAAGACACACGTGTCTGACACATGTCTGCTTAGCTCTAATGCCTGGGGAGGAGAGTGAATTACTTAAAAAAAAAAGACACGTTAATGGAACCGAAGCATCCGCGGACTTTTCCTCTAGCCACTGGGTGCAATTCCGCGAGGCTTTTGCTGTCTGCAAATCTCTCGGTGCTTAGCTCTTAGAAAGAAGAGCTCAGACGCTGAGCTACACACACACACACACACACACACACACACACACACACACACACACACACGGGTGGCTGGGTGGGCAAGCTGGAAAAGGGTTGGAATTAATCAGTAACGTGATGTTTAGTTTGGAGGAGAGGAAAAAAAAAAATTCAAATGGGAAGTCAGCCGGCTGGGAAGCCAAATACCAGCTTTGCTGTTATTTTGAAGGACGCCTCTGGGCCTCCAGAAATTGAGAAGAAGGGAGGAGGAGGAGGAGGAGGAGGAGGAGGAGGAGGAGGAGGAGGAGGCAGCCCATAATTTGGCTTACGCAACCTCTTAGCTGCAACCCAGGAAAAAAAAAATGACAAAGCCGAGATGCTAAACATTTTCAACTGAGAAGAAAGTCCTTCCGTTTGCCTTCTGGAGGGTGGGTGTTTTAGGATGTCTCTCCTCCCTTAAAGTTGGAATGAGGTTCTAGCAAGGAGCAGGACAATCTGGGTGTCTTCCAGAAGACCTTTTTGGTTCTTGTCCTCTTGAGCTTCCGTGTGGCGCTCCAAATTCTCCATTTGACTTTGTCCAAAACGATACGTTTTTTTGTGGACTCCCAGCTCCATAGGATCAGGCTACGGCTTTGTGGTCCTTGCCAGACCTCTTGATGAACCATCAAACTTCTCTCCCATCTGGAAACATTTAGATGACCATCACTTTCTATGAAATGAGTTTGCAACACTTCACTTGGGTTCTTAATCACCAGGCAGACCAAGTTGGAGCTGCCAGGAAGCGCAGCTGAATAGTTGAGGTTTTGGAGAGGCTTCGGAGCAGGGAGATTTCCACCAGATTGGTCCTGGGAAAGGCAGACATAAATCCCCACCCCGTCCTCTTAGGGAGGAAGACAAATTGTCTGAGATAACCAAGATAGAATCAATCTTTGGACGATGCAAATAAGGGAAATGCTGTAGATCTGGATAAATCTCTTGAGTTGCTTTCTTGGTCTTCCTTCTCTTTCCAGCTTCTAGGCCAGGGGTCTTCAAACTTGGCCCTTTTATGACTTGTGGACTTCAACTCCCAGAATTCCTCAGCCAGCTTGCCTGGCTGAGGAATTCTGGGAGTTGAAGTCCACAAGTCATAAAGGGCCAAGTTTGAAGACCCCTGCTCTAGTTCAACGCAAATACCATTTTTAATTTTTTTGTGAAGCTTTTATTGTTTTTTTTCATAGTTCAATAGTATTTATTCAACAAACGTGTTGTCTGAGTTTATCATTCACTAATACAAATTTAATTCCTCATCCTTTGTTCTTCTCTCCAGCCACTGATAAAATAAATCCCAAGTTTGATAGTATTCTGTTTCTTCTTTTGCTCTCAACCTCAAAGTGAGTCTGTCCATTTCTGCAGATTCTAGTATTTTTGTAATTATTTCTGGTGGTATTTCTTCATTTTTCCAATGATTCTTGCCACTGTTATTACATGTAAAATCAAGTATATACTTTGTTTATCAATCTTTTCTGGCATTATAAAAAAAATCAGGCTTAAAATCTACATGCTTTCCCAACATCTTTTCTAGGCAAGTATGTATTTTTGTCCAGTACCTCTTTGCTTTAAAACATGTCCACCAGATATGATAATAAGTACCTGACTTACGTTTACATTTCCAACATCTATCTGACATATTTTTTAAACAGTTTTGCTAATCTTGCTGGTGATGAGTGCCATCTATAAAACATTTTATATAGCTTTTCTTTCTTTCTATAAGAAGTTGACATTGCAAATACCGTTTTTTAAATGTACATTTTATTCAAGTCTTGTTTCACTTGTATTTCTATATGATTTCTCATCTCAACAATGCATTCTCCCCAATAGATCCTTCAGTGGAAGTCCTTTCTTACTAATAAAATTATTTTATATTTGGGCTTGAGATATACGCCGTGTATGCACCACGTCTGACTACAGCAGCCTGATCCCTACTAGCAGTTGAGGCTCAGCAGCCCTCAGCCCCATTTCCAAGATTTAAGAGGTCAGACCCCAAACATCTGGAAGAGACTTGGAAACCTGCCCTGGAAAGGGGTGGGGTGCTGAGAAAAATAAGGCAGCCATTTTTCCATGCTCATCCTCTCTCTTTGGGTTCCTGCTGCAGAAGTTGCATCTTTTAAAACTGCAGAAGGAAAATTGCTGGTGGCTACATGATTCTAAAATAAAATGCAATCAGTGCGAATCCGGGGCACACCCTCTTTTGGGGTGACTGCATGTTTGGAGACTTTTTAATGGAGGAGCGGACAAGCTCATGGCAAGCAGGACCATTTGAAGCTGGAGGCCACTGTTCCAAACGAGTCTTGTGGGACTCGTTTGGGACTCTTAATGTGGTTTTCGTCTTCGTTCCATTCATTTTCCTGCTGTGAGCAATCACAGCTCTTCAATTTTTCCAGTCCAAGGTCCATGAAGCATAAAACACCCTGCCAAGAGTTGATTCCTGGATAGTCTTTGTAGAAGACAAGATCCCCCTTTAGGATACTTGCAATAGTACTCAGTCTCTCTTAATTAGGGTTCTAGAAGTAAGACAAACGAGGGTTGGATTTGATTGCACACGATCAAAGGTCCTTGTGGGCACTTTGGGCTGAGTGTGGAAGTCCCACCAAGGCAAAATCCTCACAATGAGCCACTTCACAGGCTTTTATCCAAATCCCCAAATTGTTGCTTTCTATTTGTAGCCTTCACAGCATCCATCCCATCCCACCGTAAAAATAGTCACCAGATGTTTGGGACCATGGCAGCCAGAATCTTCAACCAAGAGATAAGGAGAGCTGTAGAACGTCTTGGTGGGTCTAGTTTTGACGTGACTTGGGGTCCGTGGCTTTTGTCTTCCAGGAGAAAGAGAAGAAGTACATGCTTCCGGTGGACAACTTGAAGGTGCGAGATATCGAGAAAGGCTTCATGTCCAGCAAGTACATTTTTGCGCTGTTCAACACAGAGCAAAGGTACGGCTTTCTTCTGTCCCAGCCTAAGAGGAAGACCTCAGTAAGTCGGCAAGTCCACGCAATGTCTCACCTTCTTTCCTTCCCCACCACCCAGGAATGTTTACAAAGATTATCGTCAACTGGAGCTGGCGTGTGAAACCCAGGAAGAGGTAGACAGTTGGAAGGCCTCCTTCCTGCGGGCTGGCGTTTACCCAGAACGTGTTGGGGTGAGTTGAGAAGCAGTGGAAAATGAAACATGAGCAGGAGGTGAAGCCATCTCACTGAGACGCCAGATAAACCAGACTTAGTTCTGTGTTTGGTTTAGATCACTGGTTTGGGTGAAAACCAAGAACAGGAGGAAAAAAAATCTAACCTTCTTCCCTTCCCCTACTTTAAAGAGAAAGTTGCATCCTTTGCAGGACACCATCCATGGTGGACAAATCTAATTTTATTGAGTAGGTCCCTCCCGGTTTAAAATTGGGAGCATATATACAGCAAGGGTGTCCAACCTTGGCGACTTTGAAGACTTGTGGACCTCAACTCCCAGAATTCCTCAGCTGGCTGGCTGGAGGAATTCTGGGAGTTGAAGTCCACAAGTCTTCAAAGTCGCCAAGGTTGGACATCCCAGCATCGCCCAGGAGCAGAATCTAGGGCACGAGGACATGAATTGCACTCTTGCAAACGTCTTTTCCCAAGACTTTTCTGTAAATGCATGGAGGGGGCCAGAGAGAAAAGACCCCAATATGAGCTTTTAAGCCTAACTGGTGGGCTGCCCTGTTGAATGGTCCACCAGGACAATACCGCCATCTGTTTGTGAGGCTCTGAAATGACAGCACATCTTCATTAGCTCCACCTTACATTGTGTACTCTGGTTAAGATTTTAGTTTTTAACCAATGTTTCCTTGTCTCCTTTTATTTTTATTTGTTTGCACTCCCCGTCCAAGTGTTCTGTTTTAAGGCTGCTAAAATAGGTTTTGTCTGTTTGCTGTTCAATCCTATACCAGTACTGAGAAAATGGCTTTGCTAGTGAATCACTTGTGTTAAAGAAGTGATGTTTCAGATTGAAGAATGATTGATGATGTGTGATCAAATCATTCTCGGTGCCTAAAGACCACCTAAATAGATTTTTTTTCCCCATAATGATCCGTACCAAACCTTATCTCGAAGGTCTTCCAATGTTGCCCCTGAGCCAATTTTATTTTTAATTGATTGCGTTTTGACTGCGTAGAAATCTCATTCCAATTCTATATCCATGGGTACACTGAATACTTAAGTCAGGAAATATACCTACCTACTTTTTAAAAATTACATTTTTTTTCTTTTTTTGTGTGTGTGCTCAAACTGGCCTCACAGGACAAAGATAAAGTAAGTGGTGGACCCTACTTTTCCTGCGCTGTTTTCTTTTGGATTATATTTTTTTTATATATACTGGACGCATTTTTAAACTCCTTTTTTCCCCTTTCATTTAAACTATTATCCCTATATTCTAAGAGACAAACTTTGTCCTTTGCCCTCTTTTTCTGTCCACTTCATACCATGTTGCCTGCTTGATTTTATTTCTTATTCTTTCTAGAATGCTCCTTTTTTTTTTTCCTCTTTTCATCTTCTCTGGAACATATTCCCCATTTCTACGCTACATCAGAAAGAAAAAAAAAAGACGCAATTTTTTTCTTCTCTCATTTGTTTCCTTTATATATATATATATATATATAATATCTAGTTTCCCAATCATTGGTCCTCGGGACCTGCAAGGTACGTACATAATAACACAAATGATAGGTTTAGAGGCTAAATCCAAACACCATTACAACGTCAGATTGAAGCGTGGATTTCATTCCTCAGGCTAACTCGAACAAATTCATACAATCTGGAGAGAGGTCGGCAGAAAGGTCCGAAGTGGTTTTCTGGTTTTCGAATCGAAATAAAAAAAACCTGAATCCCAGTTCTCGATCCGAATTTGACTTTGCAGACCTTCTGTGTTCTAAAGCAGGGGTCCCCAACCTTGGCTACTTTATGAGTTGTCGACTTCAACTCCCAGAATTCCTCAGGAGTTCTGGAAGTTGAAGTCCACAAGTCATAAAATGGCCATGGTTTAGAACACAGATGTAAAGAGGGAGTGATGGTTTTATCAGAAGAGACCTCTGATAAAACGTCTCCTTCTATAAAATCGAGTTTCATATCTCAGAAGAACAGTCTCTATTTTCTTCCGTAAATTGTTTGGATGAACTGCAAAGGAAGATGATGGTTTAAAGCCAGGGTCTCCAACCTAGGTCCAGATTAAGCCTCGGATCTAACGCTAACCTCTTTCTATGGTGTCCTTGCTAATGAAGATTGTTATCTAGAAGTTCAGGGAAGTATCAGAGAGGCTACATGGGAAGTAGGAGATGAGAGACTTTGAACCAAGTTCCTCTTTGGCTTCTGGTGGTTAACGGCCTGCTTTGTCTCCCCATCGGTCTTCTGCAGGGTGGGGAGTCAGAAGAGAACGGCTCGGACAGCTTAATGCATTCACTGGATCCCCAGTTAGAGAGGCAAGTGGAAACGATCCGGAACCTTGTTGATTCCTACATGGCCATCGTCAACAAGACCATCCGTGACCTCATGCCCAAGACAATCATGCACCTTATGATAAACAATGTACGTATGGCATATGACACACTGGATGTTATAATGTTTTAGGATTGGTCTGGAGCCACCTCTTGAGTTAAAAGCAGAAGGTTCTGGAGCAGCATGTTGATTCATAGAAAAAAAAAAGTTGTTGGCCTTGGGAGTTTCCATCTCAACAGATATGGAGAACAAGGAACACTGATGAGGAAGGAACAGGAAAATAATAATATATGATATCGTGATTCGCCAGCTCTAGAGCTTAGAAGATGGGCAGAAAAAAGAGACTGGTAGCACGGTGGAATGGAGTGAACTTCAGTTAGTTCACAAACATGTTCTTGTATAGGCAGGATTATTACTCCATTGGGTTTCTTTACTCATTGGTTTAAAGCTTCTTCAGCTCTGAGTGGATGGTGGGGAATGGAAGGATTTATACTCCTTGCAGACCGCTGGTCATTTGCCTTCTTTTAGAGAGTTGCTGAGGCCACTTGGAGGTTTACCTGTGTCTTCAGGGTTGCTTGAATGGTGCAGATGCATGTGGACCCTTCTTGACTGCGGGATGTTTTCTGCCCTGGGTCCCTTCCCTATTGAAGACGGGTGCAGGCTCCACACCTATTTGCACTACTCATGTAAACCTCCAAGTGGCCCCAACGGCTCTCTAAAAGCATGCAAATGACCAGCTGTCTACAAGGAGTATAAATGCTTCCATTCCACACCATCCGGTCAGAGCTGAAGAAGCTTCCTAGATGAGAAGCAAAACGTCTTCAAAGAAAAACAAGAAACCCCAAAGAGGAACCGTTGTACAGCTGTCCAGATTAATGACCTTTGTCTTCTGCTTCCTCTCTGGCAGACCAAGGAGTTCATCCACTCCGAGCTGCTCGCCAACCTCTACTCCTGTGGTGACCAGAACACCCTCATGGAAGAGTCAGCCGAACAAGCCCAGCGACGTGACGAGATGCTGCGCATGTATCACGCCCTGAGAGAGGCCCTTAACATCATCGGGGACATCAACACCACCACCATCAGCACCCCGCTGCCTCCGCCGGTGGACGACTCCTGGCTGCAGGTGCAGAACATACCGTCCGGACGCAGGTACCCGAGGCGCGGGGGGAGGCCCCGCTGAGCTTCCTGGCGCCTCTGCCCAGCCAGATAGGTGGCCGCCCCCGGTAGAACCGGGATGGATGGAAGCTGGGAGTTCTGTGTTGCCTGCCCTGAGCATGGCGTCCGTAGGATTGCATGAAGGGGCAGAGCCAAGTGGAGTACGGAAGGCTTTTTTGGGTGGAACCCATCAAGGACAGCTGTTCTTCTAGTCCAGAACACTAAAGGTGGTTGGAAAGGAAGTGTGAACCAGGCCATATGCACAAATTTCCCCGTGAAAACAGCTTCCGTTTTTCCAGCTTGGAGAAGACCATATAGTCTTCCTATCTTTTTTCTTCTACTTCTCCAGCTGACCGGTCTCTCCCTTGGCAGGTCTCCCACCTCCAGCCCCACACCACAGAGAAGAGCACCGGCAGTCCCACCCACCAGACCTGGATCACGAGGACCAGCTCCTGGACCTCCGCCTGTTGGTGGACCCAGCCTCGGTGGTGCTCCCCCTGTGCCTTCCAGGCCGGGGGCCTCTCCTGATCCTTTTGGGCCTCCCCCACAAGTCCCCTCGCGGCCCAACCGTGCGCCTCCGGGGGTCCCAAGGTAGGTGAGATCGGGCCACATGGGATAGGCAGCGTCACTCAAAGTGTGACTTTATTTTTTTAGCAGTTTTAGAATTAGCATCCTTTTAACAAAATCGTTGAGCGTGTTGTGTCACATGTGACAACAGGGCCAGTACTTGCTATCCTGGGCACCTGTAGGATTCTTTAGAGGGTAGTAATGATGGTATTGCAGCCCTCTTCTTTTGTGTTGTGTAATTTCAAAAATCCAGAGAATTTCTCATTTGGCAAAACAGATCTGTCAGGTTTTAAGTAGAAGGCAGAATCTAAAGTGGGGGGAACTGGGTTGGTTCTCCTATGGTCATTCTTTAGAGCAGAAAATGCCTTTGATGGATATTTTGGGGGGAAATCTTGCAAATTTCTACCTGAAAAAGCACAAAACCAAAGATGTTATTGTAAAATGAAGCGTAGAAGAATTCTGTCCTGCAGAACAGAACATCCTCGAATTATCACGACACATTTCTTCTGGTGAACAGTCCTAAATGTGTAGACTTTGGGGAACCTCCTGCTGAATTAAATATAATCCAGTTCCAGGGAATCAGACACATTTAAGAGAAGTCTATCATTCTGGATCCAGTGGAAATGAGGCCTGTTTGCAGTGGGATTGTTGCCGTTATGCACATCAAATCATTTTTGGTTTGCCGTTCAATTGAATTACACCGAAACCAAGTAGGGTTCTATAAAACGGTATCTGTGTAAAGGGTATAAATGTTGTTTTGCACCTTTTATATTTTGGTTGCAAAGAAAAACTCCTAGAGGTAAGTGCATAATTAAAGGTTTCCTGGTTCTCGGGGGGGGGGATTCCATACCTCCTGCTTATTTCTCTCATTTAGGCACCGATTCTCCAGGATTTGTAAACACTTCCGATGCTTATGCGATCTTAGAAAAGCCGAGAGAACGAAGGCACTGCTTCAAAAATTAAAATTTCCTGTTTCCCTTTTCCTCTCTGGCTCACCTTACAAAGTTTTGGATTATCTCCCGGAGGCACATCTTTCTGAGTGCTGCTTCTTTATCACATGTATGAAGACAAGAAGGAGTCCTCCTTTAGTGACCAGAGTTGGGGCTGGCAACGAAGCTGTCACTAAGTTGGACCCCCCCAACTGCTCTTGTCACCAGATTTTAATTTCCTTAAATGTGAGGGCCGGTGGCAAAGTTATTTTTGCACCCCTGTTGTAACTGTGAATGCTCACTAAACAAGGAAGCGGCAAAATAAGGACCACCTCTGCTTTCAACTTTAAATTTAAGACTCCTGCTGGCTTTGCAGAGGTAGAAAAACTCGGCAACGTTTGCAAAACTGTCTTTCCAAGTTTTCTGCTAAATACATATATATATTTCCACGGGAGGGTGTGGATCAGACGGGAAGGCTCTGTCCATCCATCACTACTCAGATCTTAGACCACCTGATGTCCCACAGCACAGGAGGGGATGAATTAGAAACGGTGCAGGATGCTGGTTTATGCTATCTGTGCTCCCTGCCAAACAAGCCGCGTTGTGTTGTGCCAATGGTTGTTTCGATCCACAGCATTCCCACTTACTGCCTTGTTTTCCAGATGCGCAGGGGATTATTCTATCCCTTTCTTCTTTTAACCAGCTTGCCATCTGTCCGTCTGTTTGTCTGCATGTCCTGCTATTTCTGCGCAAGCCTTGTTTTAATTTTTCCTCCATCTCATCCCATCTTCTGGTTCCTTTCCTTCCCCCCCCCATCCCACCCTCCCCCATTTCTTGTGGATGATCCTTTACTTCCATTTGGGCTGAATTTCAGTATCCGTCCTCTCCAGAGTCTGTTTCCATTCTTCAATTTCTCTACCCTGTTGTCCATTCCTTCATTCAGTTTATATATTCTATATACAGGCAGGAGACTCCGGGGGGGGGGGCCTGAAATCAACAGGTCTCCCTCTCCCTTCAGAGTCATAAACCTACTGCCCCATTCCATAGCCCCATGAAAGTTTGAGTCACATGTCAGAAGTTGCCGTTAGCTTGATCCTCATCCGAGTTCTCCCACGTACCACGAAAGAGATGTAGGGAATCACTCTGTGGCTCCTTCCTGGTTTGCACTGTACAGATGTTTCTGGAACCTAACTCTACATTCCAGCTGCTACAGAAAAAGAATTTGCAGCTCCCCTCCCATTTTTTTTTTTTTTTTTTGTCCAAATGGGTCAAATCACTCCTTGTAAGATATGTAGAACAACCTTCAAGAGGTAACTGTGTGCAGCTAGTCACCAAGAGATTGGGTTCCCCTTAAACATATCCCCAAGGTAGGCCATTTCATGAGAAGTAGAGTTGGATCCATGACTGTTGACATTAGCCTTTCTCAGGTGGAATCCTTCAGTAGAGGTTGTGGTCTACTATATCTCACAAGGGATCTACAAAAACAAATTCACCTCTAAGATTGATCTCCCAAATCAAGTGGGTGCAGAATCTCTCTCTCTCTCTCTCTCTCTCCCTCAACTCCCACTTTTAATTCCTTTCCTATAATTCCTTCCCCCACCATAACCTAACACCTGAGATGGCACACCAAGGCTCCTTAGGCCATCTCTTGTATATAGAATTAAGTTGGTCCACCCTTGCCAGATGGCATTGTCCTCTTGCCAGGAGTCCACCATCCTCATTTTGTCATTGTTTGTCCTTCTTTCTCTCTCCCCCCGGTTCTTTTTCTTCCCGTTGGGAGGAAAAAATGGTGCCTGGAATGGGATTGAGAAGAAGCACATCAAACGTTGCAGTCTCTGTGTGTGTGTGAATCTGTCTGTATCCAGGATTATTCTACCTTCCTATTTTGGAATACTTGGGATGAGTATTTTGAAGGCATCTTCCTGCCCTCACATGCCCTAGGGTAGACCCCGTCTACAGAATCAGGGCCCTCAGATTGCATTGGGTTTTGTAAGTTGTCATCCCAATGCCGAGCAGACACCAAATTGGGGGCCACAGTAAGAGACCTCATTTTCTTGACGGTGATGAGGCTTTTGTCAAGCAGTGTTGCAGTATGCAGGTGTGCATTTACCCCAGTCCAAACCAACTGCTGATAACCTCTTCTTGGCCTGGGTGTCCACTGTTTATGTGCTCCCGGGTAGTGTGAGTCCAAATGGCCGCATGGAACCCCTTGTCTCTTTCTGTGTCCGCTGCACAGTGGTTTATAGCTGTGTCTTCTGACTTCTACCTGCTTTTCTTCTGTGTGCTTGGGGTGAGTGCCAGCACGGGCTGCACCTTGCTTCTTCTCACCAGCCTCTGTATGGGGGTCCACAAGCCCATGCGTTTTTTTCCCAAGCTGCCAACCCTTCTGCCTCAGTGTCTGAACTGCCCTGTTGCTCTCATGTTGTCTTTTCAGAATCACTATCACTGACCCTTGAGGACTGGCCGAGACCGGTACGTTCTTCGCTGTATTCACCCCGGCCTCCGCTGATGCACGAGTCGGTGTGGTTTAACCTTTCTGTCTCCTCGCCCCATTGCCTCTCCATCTCGTTCCCTCTCACCCTTCTGCCACTCGCCTCTCCTAGACCAGTATGGGGGTCTGTCTGGGATGCCCTTGTTTTCTCCATCTGGCCTACAAACCTCTTGGCTATTGGAGAACCGGGGAAAAATCTTCAGTAGCCAAGACATCATTTGTAGGGACACAGAGAAGTCTTTTCCATTGTCCATTCCTGTAAACATGGGTGAAAGTCCCAACTTTGATCCACTCATTGTGGTCTCAGCCTGAAATATTGCTTTCTGGAGTCCCAAGCACAAAACTGCAACCCAGGTCCCTACAACTTTGATTCCTGGTGTGTATTCTCATGTTTGTATATAGTCATTCCCAGCGTTCATCTCCTAATGTGCCCCCAGATTCCAGTAGATTAGCAACAATGGGCTATGGATGTGTGTTTTATTGACATTGGTAGAAAAACATTCCTTAGGCGATGGCACCCTAGGGCAGCTTGACTCTCAACTTCTCTTTTTAAGGAGGATGGAGAGCCATCATCTCACCCTTTGAAGGCCACTTTGAGGGAGAACTTTAGAACCGTAGCGTCCTTTGCCGTTCCTGTGTATCTTCTCATCTCTAAAACACTGAAGTTTATCATGTCTTCAGCATCAGTGGTGTGGCAATATTATATAGGACAAGAAGATGGCCAGTTGAACCCCACGAACTCCAGAGAGGGAGGACTGGCAGATGACAAAGTGTCACTACCCTAAGGGCTCAATGCTAGCTTAGCTTTCCCAAATCAGGTGCTGCCCAGTTGTATATCCCATCACCCCCATTCATCCCACAGAAGGCATAGACAATGCCTCCAGCGTCAGTTCCCCTCATGACTTTTCTTCTGACATCTATACCCAATCTCCTTTCCTCCACTATAGAGCCTGCCCCAATTCTGCATCTATTCTCTTTTTCTGCAAACACCCCATCCTAGCACCCTCAAACAGTTTCAGGCACCCTTCCCACAATCTGAGGGAAACACAGATGGTGGGAAGACCTTGAATAGGCCCTATAAAATTCTACAAAATTAAGCTAGAGCAGTTGGAAGATTCCAAGCTCTTGAGAGCGGTCCTTTTTTGTAATGCGGTTCGTTGATGCCGAGTATCAAACCTTTGTTGCAGCTTTTCCCTGTCAAAAGTCCAACAGTTAAGAAACAGAATTATTCCAGATTATTGGTAAGTTCCAGCTCCTAACATGCCCTGTTATCTGTTTGACTGGCTGGAGCTTCTAAGAACCATAGTCCATCAACATCTGGATGAACGTAAGCTCCTACTTTCTACGATTTGGAGGTCCAAAGCACTGAAAAATGAATACGGACAATCAGCCAACAGTTGTAGCATTTGCAGCCAAGAAAGTCAACATTTATGACCAGCATAAATGTGATGCGTTGTGTATTTCTGCTTACAGTTGCATGAATGTGTTCCTCTCCTGGACATTTTTAGATTGCCAAGTCCTTGCCCAATCTTTGCGTGTGTGAGAGAGAGTATGTGTCTGTACACATCTATGTGCAAAAAAAAAAAAAAAAAAAAAATTACAACAAGAAGGAATTTACCTTGATTCTCCTCCCCCCTTCCCCAATAAGCACAAGTCTTTAATACACTTGCTTCCTTTTAAAAGTTCTCCAACGGGAACAACTGGATGATGAATAATGTGATGTGAGAGGACACCAGCATTTGCTTTTGATTTTTTTTCTCTAAAAAGTTCCTAATAAAAACAGAGAGAGACAGACAGAGAGATTGGATAAGGAAGCAGTGGGCTTGGAATAATAATAAAAAAACCCTTCACAGAAATGCTGAAAAAGTCTACTTTAAGAAGCCCAACTTCTATGAGGTGGACTCCAGACCTTAATGGGATGTGAGATCTTGTCCTTGTGTAAACAGAAAACCAGGGGGAGGCCAATGGTATATGGGTGGGCACATTCATCTCCAATATATCTCATTCCACCAGTCCACACCTGTGGTTAGATCCCTCCTTATCCTACAACAGAGGCTTGTAGCCCAACTGGCAACATGGCAACCCACCAATAGATGAAAGTTGGCAATTCTTTGAAAGGGTCTTTTAAGTCACGGTAACTTCCTGGCTTCTAGTCCATCCAATTCAATTCAGGCACGGCTTCCCAGATTTTGTTGTACTACTTACAAGAGCTGGCCTTTCTGAAGAGGCTCAGCTGCTGCCCTTTTTTGGGACCTGCTCTTCAAAACCACCGAAGGTTGCAGGACACCCTGAGAAAATTAATTTGAGATGACTTGGAAAAGGCCACATGGTCTCTCCTACAAGTCAACGGAGCTTCATTGGAAGAAGTAGCTGATAGGATAAGTTCTTGTTTAGCCAATAAATGTAATCCATTTGTCATCTCCCAAAATAAATTGAGGTTGATGGACCAGAAGAGCTCACGAAGGCCACAGCACCTAGCCAACCTTGGTTGATCTTAGAAGACCAAGGTAGTAGCCTAGGCTGGGAAGTTGAAAAATACACCAGAAGACCCTTTCATATTATGGCCATGAAAATTACATGCTCATAGCCATGATGTTCTTGGAACCCCAGTTAGTTGGTGACAGAGGCACCTTGTTAATGAAGATGTCCTTGGAGGCCTTCAGAGATGGTGGTCTAGATTTGTTCAGTCAGATATCCTTAACTTTCTTCCACAATTACTTTTTTTTTTTAAATTATACTTAGTTAGCATTCACCTCAAATCCAATCCACTAGTAAATCCAGTCAAATTGTAGCCGAGTTGAAAGCATCACTCAATGGTTGCTTCTCTCCAGGAAAGACCTCACCTCATCCACCCCCCTGGAGGGATCCTCACATCCAGGAAGGATGGAAGACGGTGTGGGGGATGCCATTTGGGACTAAGGGGTCTATGAATGGGCAAAACCCCTAGAAGGTGCAGACCAGCAATCACGTTGCACCAAGTGCCCAGGTTGATGACTAACTGCCAACTTCAAAAGCAGCCCTTCACAAAGGGCACCTTCATTTCAAATAACATTTTTCTTCATGCGCTTGGACAAACAACATTGCCATAGTTGTGCTTCATGCTTCTCAACAGTCATCTAGGTGCCAGGACCACCTTCCACGTGGTGGGACCTGGGAAAGTCCTGGATGGATTCTGTCTAGTAGAACACCGACCCTCGGATTCCATCCACTAGTCACTAGAACTTCTTTAATCAGCAATTTGGATGGGAAAAGGGGTGAAAAAGCTGGTGAATGGCTGCTGTTCCGGACATCTGTGGTCCTGGCCGAGGTGAGGTGGTGAGAAGCATGACCAATTGCAGTTAGCCACCATGCTAATCTCCGTCTGTGTGTTTCTCTTCTTGCTTTCTTTTATCTCTTCTGCCTTCACAGCCGCAAGGGTCCCGCTTCACCTACACGAGCCACATTAATCCGATCAGCTGAATCTTCCCTCTTAGATTTATAACCCAAGGCCTGTAGACAGCTGGTGACAAGTTCCCCCTGCCTGGGTTTCCCTCTACTCTGTCAATCCAGAATCTGCCCGAGGCATCTCCTCGGCTCCTCTGCCCCTTCCTCCACGTGGTTTCAAAAAAAAAAAAATGCTCGTTTAGTGATTGACCACTTTGTCTTCTTTTGTGCGTCCGTATTGCTTGTGAGCCTAGAGTAGTCCTAGTTGAAGGGCATGAATTGTGAATGCCGTTGAGTTCTCCGGAGTGTAGACTTACAGGAGCATCCGTGCCTCAACGTACCCAAGTCGTCTTGGGTTTGGTATCCTGCCTGCCTGGGTCAACTGTAGCCCTAATCCGTAGCAACGTAGTCCATTTTGTCCCTTTACTGTAGTAAAGACAGAAACATTTGGGTCTTGTGCTGGAAACTCTTTGAGGAGGACCACACTGGGCTGGAGAACCTGGACTGGAATGCTTTCATGTTCTTGAGAAGTGGGATTGATTCAAGGTGCAGCCGTGGGGGCCCGATCCCTTTTTTTTTCAAGCAGGGCCAACTGGTTTGGTGGCCAGGGAGGGCTTCCTGGATGGTGCAGACTTCCGGAGGATCTTATCGGATGGATTGAAACGTTCAGAGGTCACCCTCCATTCTTGGAGAGACCCAACAAGGAGCTCAGAGACTTGGTGGCTTCAGCTAGCTTTCTGACATGACCTCTTACAGAGAACGTCCGATTAAGAGACCGAAGCTTAATCTAGTTCCTCCTCAGCCAGAGCGAACCAGCTGATATTTCCCCCCAAAAAAAAGAAAAAGAAAAAAAAGAGGGAGATTTTGTGGTGTAAATGTTTTATGAGCTTTGCTTCTGACAAAAACAAAATCAAAAAAAAAAAAAATCAAGGACCTCTTCAAAAATGTGTTGATGTCTTGAGTATTTTGGTGATTCCACTTGCTTCCTTGCATGCAGGCCATACGTATTTCATTAGAGACAAAAAAAGAGGACATTTTCAATGCCAAGTTGGACATCCTTCGGCACCGGCTCTGTGACCCATTTAGGAATAAATATGGAAAAAACAAAGTCTGCCATTTTCCTGTCTCTCCAAAAGCCAGCCACTTTTAAGTCAACCCTGTTTCCACTTTACGTTCCTCGATCCAAGTGGTTTTGAGTTGAGTTTTGATGTCTGTTCCTTTCTGTGTTTTAACTATTGTTTCAATTCTTTTATTCCTCCCCCTATCCTCTCCTTCTTCTTTTGTTCCCCTTGTCTTTTTTTCTTTTAAATTCCAGCCGGCCTAGCAAAGCTAGTTCTTCTCGTCCGGAGAGTCCCAAGGCATCGTTTGACATATAACCCTGATCATCCGTCCTTTATCTGCCTCTTAGCTGTCCTGTCCTGGAATGATCGAATGCACATCTTTAAAAAAAAAAAAAAAACGAAAAAACCACAGCTTTGTTGTCGTAGCTTGTGGCTTGCACATATCAGATACAACTCTAGTGACTTTTTTTGCCCCACCCCTTTTTTTCCTTCTTCCTTGTTGCTTAAAAGGAACTTTAAACAAAGCCAATGAGTTATATTGTAGTAATGAAACACATCTTTACTGTTATATAAATATCTATAAATATCTATATAAATATATATATATATATAAAGATCTAAATCTATATGGTGTCCAGATGTTTTAAAGCCTTTAAATGCCTCCACTGTTGATTATAGCAAATACTTGAGTAGGAAGGATGTGTGTTTGTGTATATGTGTGTGTGTCACACAAACGCACACACATACCTAATAAAAATGTAGTGTAACCCAAATCGTGGGTGATTTTTTGCAGTCCTGGTAGTACTTGTAATGCCAAGTGTGATCTGTCATCTTTTGTTTACTGGCTGAAATAAATTATTTCTGTATAACAGAGAGATGTCATACTTTCAATAAAATCCTCTCTCGGTTCTTTTTGCATGTCATATTTGACGGGGAGTCTTCGCTGCAAGACACGTCAGGGATCTAACACACTTCATTCATTTATTAAACTTGGATTTGCAGCACACTGTGCGGTGGTCTTTCACGCAACAGGCGTGCTTGTTCCAGAAGACAAACTCGGTTAGTTTTAACTTCAGCTTTTCAGATGCAAGGCATCGTACTATCTTTAGAAAGTGGTTTAAGTTGGCCAAGCCAGTTGTGTGAACGCAATATGGGGGATCACCTACATGTCATGAGCCAGATGGCAAAGAGAAAAGAGCTGCAAAGATCGAGGATCAACCTGAATCAACTCGGGGTTAGCTCAGTTCACAGTTCAGCGGTTAAACCGACATTTTCTTTCTCAATTGTTCTTTTGCCAAAAAAAGAGCAGAAGCCAAAACTACGGCAGAGGGAAAAAGTCTTGCTACATCTCGTACAGCAGCCAAACACACAACGAAAGTAATTTCACAACTTTAACACAACTGAAGGAACAGGCTGTTCTTTAAACCTCCAAGTGGGGCACGCTGGGAAAATGCATGAATAGCATTTTTCTCCCCCACACTGTGATTTTTTTTTAAAAGATGCAGATAGTTCTAAACTTATGACCACCAAGCCTAAAATTTCCATTAAGTGAGATATTTTTTTTTACAGTGATTTTTGTCCCGTTTTACAACCCTGGTGGTTAAGGGAATCCCTGAGGTTAAATAAATTAGTAATTTGTTTGTTAAATGAATCTAGCTTCCCTCATTGTGACTTTGCTTGTAATTGATCTTGAGAAAACTTTAATGGATAAAAATGTTTTGAACAGATCTAAAAGATTAGATAATTGGATTTATTAAATGGAACATGAAAAGATTAAACGTATGTTTCAATATGGTTAAAAAGAGGGGGGAAATTCTGGATATAAATGTACATTAGGCTAAGAGGGACATGTATTTTAACTAGTATACTCTCTTCTTATTTCTTTTGCTCCTCTCTTTTTTTTTTAAAGTCATGAGAAAGGTAAAAGTGTTGGGATGGCTTATATGAGGAAAAAGACTTAAATACTTAAGGGTAATTAACTTTGAGAAAAATCTCAACCGGTTAAGAATGTTTTGAACGTTGCGGGGAAAAACCAACCTAAACAAGAATTTTGTAAACAGGATCTATGACGAGGGACGATCAGTTAGAAAAGGAGCTTTACACTGATGTGATTATCTGCAGAAATGTTAGAAAAATTGTCTATATTTAATTGTTTATTTATCCAAATAGTAAGAATTGTATTAATGCAAGGCTGGCAAAAGAGAATGTTAATGGAAAAAGAGAAAATCAGGCAAAGCTACTATGTGGACGATAGAATTATAAAAACTTAATTGTTACTGTTTTTTAAATATAAACCCGGACAATATGCTGTTTACAAAATATTAAGGTGATTATGTTAAAAAATCAATAATATATATGCCCAGGTTCGAATCCCAGAGGGGTAAGACTAGCTGTTGAGAGCTAAAGAGCTTGAAATAGCTATACTATCTCCCTTTAATTCTTTGTCAGCCACAAAACTTTGAATATAAAAGGGCATCACATGACCCCGAGCGACACTGCAACCCGTCATAAATATAAGTTCAGTTGTTAAGCATCTGAATTTTGATCACGTGACCATGGGGGACGCTGCAGTTGTAACTGTGAAAAACGGTTGTAACTTCGAATGGGCACTAAACAAACTGTTAAGTCGAGGATTATCTGCAGCAAGTCAGCAGACTGTGCTCGAAAAGCTTGTTTGGCAGACAACAACACAACACCCACACACCCCGATGGTTTGCAGAAGAACAATGTGCAACGCCGAATGAAGGGACACAGATTTATTCAGAAAGACCAAATTTTGTAACAGGATATATTTTCTCTCCGCCACAGAACGCAAAAAGTTGGCGCTCTTGGCTTTGCTTTTCCCCTCCTTTGCTTTTCACCTTCCCCGGAAACCCCCACACCTAATAAATATGGAATAATATTCTACAGTAAATCACATTCCTGCTCTGCTTTGCCCCTCCCACCTCAACTAAAGTTATTTTTTTTTAAATATCATATAAGGTTATGAGGGTAGCCTTCCGGCAACCAGAGAATGCCGACAGTGGCTTATTCTCTCTCTCTCTTTTTTAATTATTATTATTCAAGGTATATACAAAATGTTACACAGATACAATATGTACACTTGTGCCAAGAGCGGCTCGCGCCCCCACTTCCACCAGCCTCCTGACCCAAAGCACGGAGGGAATGAGTAACACTGACGGGCCGAAAATCGGGACTGTCCCAGTTTTCCGGGTGTTCTCGTTTTGTGCGGTCCAATTCCTACTGCTTTACAGTCTGGGAGAACGTGGGGAGTCAACGTGCGGTTTTGCTAGAAAATTGGAGCGGAAGCTTTTTTTTTTTTTGGGTTTTCGAAATTCCCTCTGTGCTTTAGGTCGACTTTTTCCCAGCAAGCTGTCCCGGAAGGAAAACCTGTGCAAAACACAACTTTGCGGGGGTCTCATCCCCGGGAGCAGAATATCTGACCTAAAAAAACCCACGCCACTAGTCACCACCCCAAACCTTTTTGTAACCCACGTGCCGTTGTCCTTCTAAAACGGGATTTGTGCCAAGCACACCAAGTCACCACCAACTTTAATCAAACCGATCCACTTCTTTTACACGCTCACCAGTGGATTCTTCCGTCTAGCCCCCGCATACGGGCTCACGGATGGAGAGGAGGGAAACCGACAACAATCAAAATATATTTAGAAATCCCTAGACGGTTGAAATAACCTTGGCCAAACCCAGGAGAAAAGAGATTCCGTGAGAGACAGAGAGAGAGACAGCTGGAATCGAACCGTGAGTCTGTTCTTTTTTTATCTGAGCTCGGCTTCTGCATTTCTTAAAAAGAATAAATAAAACCCACCACCTCAAATGCAAAGGTACATCCAGTTTTTTTTTTTTAAAAAAAAACGCAGCTTTTAACCCCTCCCCTGCGAACCGTCCAGCTTAGAGGAACCCAGAGCCCATTCGAATGTTGTAACGGAAATACGAGGATTTGGGGCAGGGGAAAGAGACGGCGTTTGGGCTAAGAAAGGCGAAAGCCAGCTTAACCCTTGGGGGTGGAAAGGCCAGGAGGGGTGGTCGTGGGATCAGGCAAGAAAAAGGGGAAGATTTTGGAAGGAGAGCGTAAAGATCCGATCTAAAGAAGGCCGGAAGCAACTGCGGTAGGGAGAATCCAAATTCACAGGCTGTGAATGGGAGGAACTAACGGTGGCGGAAACCTCTTGAGCTTTACTGGAGGACCGTGGGATCCGCCACAAAGCTTAGCCCACCCGGGCCTGCCCACGAGGCAGCCCAGCCCGCTCCACACGACCCCCTCTGGAACTCTCGACGTCCCTTCCTGGCTACAACACCAGGAGCTTCACTTCGTCGTTTTCATCCACCCGATAGAAGAAGGGGATGCAGGGGGATTCCGAGGGGGATCCCATCCGGTTCTGCGGGCTCTGGATTTCGCGGAGAAGCTGCAGGATCTGCTGGGCCGTGGGGTCATGAGGAGCGGGCTGGGGGCTCTCGGGGTCGCTGTGGGACGGGCGGGAGCGGGAAGCTACGGCGTCCGGTTCTGGCCCATCCGCCAGACTCACTTCTTTCAAGTCTGGAAGGCAGAAGGGGATGGGAAGGAGGGGGGAGAAATGGGGCTTCAGCGGTGTTGTACAGGTACGGCCAGAATTGATGTTGCTAAGTGAGACTTTTGCCCCGCTTTTAGGGCCATTCCCACCAGCGAATCGCTGCAGTTGTTCTTTCAGTAACCCAGCTTTGCAGTGAATCCCGCTTCCCCTTGACTTAGCTTGCCAGGGGGGGCCGCGTGACCTCCCCAGGGACCCTGCAACCGTCATAAATACGAACCAGCTGCCGAGCATCTGAATATCGACCAGGAGGATGCCACAACGGTTGTTAACTGCTGTTAAACGGTTCGTAAATCCCCTTTTTTTTCCAGTCGTAACTTTTGAATGGTCACTGAACGAACTCTCGTTAAGTCGGGGATTAGCTGCACGGCCTAACGTTGTGCTTCTCAACCTTAGCTGCTTTGAGATGTGCGGACTTCAACTCCCAGAATTCCCCAGCCAGGTCATAACGACAGGGCAGGGTGAGGCAGGGGAGGGACATGAATTCAGATATGGGGCCTTGACCAGGATGGCCCCTTAAAAGGAATCCTTCCCCCCCTCCCCAGTTTATTGCCTCTCACCTGCCACCTTGGAAGCGTCCGATTCGAAGGCGCCGTCCGCCTTGGCGCCGTCGTCCCTTGTCTGTGTGGCCATCCTGTATTTGGTGTACCAGTCGTTACGCTCGCTCACCAAGCGCATGACCAGTTCCTGAAGCTCCAGTAACTTCATCTGCAACAAAAAAAGGACCTAACGGGGAAAATGGAAAGCAGCCGCCCACGAAAGGATTCCTCCACCCTGCTCCACCGTGAGGAAAGCCCATTTCCCCACTTCCTGTAGCTAAGCTGTAAGGGGCTAGTCCTCATGAGTCTTCAGCTTCACCGTCTGTCTGTCTGTCTGTCTGTCTGTCTGCCTGTCCCGTTTCTCTTGGCACCAGCTAAGTCACTCGAAAAGCTACTTGGGAAAGGAGCAGAGGGTCTTTGTTCTTATTCAGACTAAGAGCAGAAAGACAGCAACAGTATACACAACGACACACACACACACACACACACACACACACACACACACACGAGACAATTGGACTTTCTTGTTTTCCTTTGAAGAGGTTTCGCTTCTCATCCCAGAGCTCTGACTGGGTGGTGAGGAACGGAAAGATTTATACTCCTTGCAGACAGCTGGTCATTTGCATCCTTTTAGAGAGTCGTTGAGGCCGCTTGGAGGTTTAACTGTATCCTGAGGGTCCTCTGAGTAGAGCAAATGGGTGTGAAGCCATCCTGGCACCGCTGAAAAGGCTGCGTTGTGGAGCTGTGCTTTCTGCCGGGTGTTTTCTGCCCTGTGTCTGCTACGAACATAAATCCTTCCATTCCCCACCATCCAGTCAGAGCTGAAGAAGCTTCTTGGATGAGAAGCGAAACGTCTTCAAAAACAAAAAAGTCCAGTTGCCTCCTGAAAAAGGCACCTTTGGAACACAACCATGTCCTGGAGGACTGAGAACCTCCAGAGATACACACAGTCACACAACTTAAAAGGAACTCACTTCTGCCCTAAGCAGGCCAGCTCTTCAAAGAAGACACCCCAGAGGTTATTGTACGTAGCCCAAAAACTAAGACACGATGCTTTAAATAAGGACCAAGGGTTTTTGCAAATGGTGGAATGGACCCAGTCCAGGACCCACCTGGGCTGGGCCCGACTTAAAAGGGTCAAATCCTGTTTGGAACAGCCAGGAAAGTGGATTTGGGGCTGACCTTCATATCCTCCTTGTCCTGAGCCAGCCGGTTGATGTATTCTTCTTTCTCCCGATGGCGCTGTTTGAGAATTGCCCGTTGACTCTGGTACAGGGCGATGTATTCGCCTGCAAGGTTAGGAGAACAAAGATACTGTGGGGTTCCTTTCATTGATACCAACTTCATCTTTTAACAGAGTTGGAAAGGACCTTGGAGGTCTTCTAGTCCAACCCCCTGCTCAGGCAGGAAACCCTATCCCATTTCATACAAATGGCTGTCCAGTCTCTTCTTAAAAACTTCCAGTGTTGGAGCATTCACAGCTTCTGGAGACAGGTTGTTCCATTGGTTAATTGTTCTCACTGTCAGGAAGTTTCTCCTCAGTTCTAGATTGAATCTCTCCTTGATCAGTTTCCATCCACTGCTTCTTGTCCTGCCTTCAGGGGCTTTGGAGAATAGCTTGACCCCCCCTCTTCTTTTTGCCAGCCCCTCAAATATTGGAACACTGCTCACATGCCCCCTCTAGTCCTTCTCTTTACTAGACTAGATGAACTCAATTCCTGCAACCGTTCTTTTTATGTTTTAGCCTCCAGTTCCCCTAATCGTCTTTGTGGCTCTTCTCTGCACTCTTTCCAGAGTCTCAACATTTTTTTTTAATATTGTGTTGACCAAAACTGGATGCCGTATTCCAAGTGTGGCCGTACCAAGGCATTGTAAAGTGGTATTAATACTTCACCTGATCTTGATTCTATCCCTCTGTT
This sequence comes from Crotalus tigris, assembly GCF_016545835.1. NCBI lineage: Eukaryota > Metazoa > Chordata > Lepidosauria > Squamata > Viperidae > Crotalus > Crotalus tigris. Next base: position 989,096 of record NW_024100155.1, read on the forward strand.
AATGCAGCCTAGGACTGCATTGGCTTTTCTGGCAGCTGCAGCACACGGCTGGCTCCTATTTAAGGGATTGTCTACTAGGACTCCCAAGATCCCTCTCACAGTTGCTACTATTGAGCCAGACACCACCTGTACTACACCTGTGCATTTGTTTTTTTATATATATATATGTATATCTTGCCTAAATGTAGAACCTTACTTTTTTCACCGCTGAATTTCATTCTGTTGGCTAAGGCCCCGTGATAACACAAGATTTAGTAGCGGCCAACACAATCAGACAGATGGGTCAGCGTTACCTATGGTGTCCGTTTCTCCGGACAGCTGGATACAGTGGTGTTCCAGTTCTTCCATGCGCTCCCTCAGCTCCGCCTTTTCCCGCATCAGGTCCGTGAATCGGAGCTAGTGAAGTGGACAAGATTGCGTGGGTGAAATATTGGAGGGGGGGGGGGGAAGGCAGCCACAATTCTCCTGACAAGGCTGCCCGGAAGGATTATCCTCAAAGCATCTTCGCCCGAAGGATGCTAGTTAGGAAGTGGTTCTGATGGAAGTGGGACTTCCTTCTCATTGCTTCCAATGAGAAGCAGGCCAGAGATTTTCAAAATGGCTCTTCAAGCAGAGACCTGGAGCCTCTTGAAAGGTAACGGGCTACCTTACGATTACTGAGTTGTTGCCAGTTCCTTCCGGCACGTGGAATTTATCCTGGCAAAGATAATTCAGTGATCATAACAGAATATTTGCAGCTCAGGGTTGAACTGTGACGTTCTTGGCGCCCTCTGAGCTTGGTGGTTGTCTTACAGACGTCTCATGACCCAACTAGGTAACATCATCGGAACTAGAAAGGAGTGGGGTGTGTGGGAGGAGGAGGAGACAGAGAAGAAGAAGAGGAGGAGGAGGCAAGAGGAAGAGACAGAGGAGGAGGAGGCAGGAGGAAGAGGAGGAGACAGAGGAGGACGACGACTGCGGGCACCTTGGTGTTCTCTGAGCTTGGTGGTTGTCTTGCAGACGTTTCATTACCCAAACTAGGTAACATCATCAGTGCTAGGAGAGAGTGGACTGTGCAGAGAGGAGGAGGAGAAGGACTGTGGGGGTCCTTGGTGCTCTCCAAGCTTGTTTTCTTGAAAACATTTCATGACCCAACTAGGTAACAGCATCAGTACCAGAAAGGTGCAGGGTTTATGCTCTCTCTCTTTCCCTTCTAGCCCTGATACCATTACCTAGTTGGGTCGTGAAACGTCTGCGAGAAAACCACCCACCCATTACGAGTTACCGTAACGTCAGCAATCCTTTCGAGAGCCCCCCCCCCCCAAAAAAACTCACCTGCAGCTTCTCCATGGCACTTTTTAAAGCTTCATGAACCTCTCCCGGAACCGAATCGCCATCCGAGCCTGAAAGGGGGAGACGCCGAGTGTGAGAGGCGGCAGTCACGGCCCAAGGAGGCAGGCCGGTGGGGAGGGGGGTCTCCCACTTAAGGGTGGGCCTCCGACCTCCTGTGGACGTGAGCTGCAGCTGCTGCTCCTTCTTGAGGGCGGTCATCTGCTGCAAGAGCTCTCTGCATTGTCGTTTCTGTTCCATCAGCTGCCGCCTCATCTCGTCGCGGTCGCCCTCCGCTCGGGACACGGCGGAGGTCAAGAACGCCACCTAGGAAGGAAGGAAGGCCGAGCGGTTTTAGCGGGGCGGGACGGCTGAATTTCCAAACTCTGCGGCCCTCGGGGGCGGGAATTTAGGACCGGTGCTCCCTTACAGCCCAGCTGTTCTCACGGCCGTCCTCCCCTCGGCTTGCGACTGTCCGTTTAGCGGCCGAAGTTATGAGCGCGTTGGAAAAAGCCAAACTTATGACTTTGGCCGTGGCCTTGAGGACCCCCGCATCACCCCGGCGGTCCTGTGATCGCGGCCAGGGAAGAGAAGGCGGGAGGCTCACCATTTCCTCTTTGCTCTCGAAATCCTCCGGAATGCTGAGCAGAAAAGTCCCGGAGTCCACAAACTCCGCGGCTTCCACGCCATCCCCTGCAAAGCCACGAAGGAGAGTTGTTAGGGAATTCTCCCCCTCCTAGCTGGGATTTGCCGGTCCGGGCGTCCTCTCCAATTCCCAATCGTAGTCACCTTGAGCCCTGGGCAGCATCCTTTCGTCCAGTTCGGCCATGAGCTGGCTGACCTGTGCTTGGAGCTCCGTGTTCTCTTTGGAAAAGGACTCCAGGCTTTTCTGTTAAGAGGGAACAGGAAGGTCTTTCTTGGGGGCCTTCGACTTAACGTGGATCCAGGAGAAATCTTAAGAATCCCTGACCTCTCCTGTTTTCGCCAGAGCCAGCTTTTTCTAAACTAGCAGCCCTTCCTCAGATAGGTCCCCTTCGTGCTGGACTTTCTACTGCAGACGGTGACTGGCAAAGCCCAAGTAATATCCCTGGTGCTGAAGGAAAGATGTGAAGGTATGTTAATCCTTCACAACCATCAGCTTCTGCTTGGCGCAGAATCTGGATGAGGCAAGCTTAGGTGGGGGTCCTTGGTGCTCTCTTGAGAGGGGTGGTTTTCTTGCAGATGTTTCATGACCCAACTAGGGAACGGCATCAGGGCAAGAAGAGAGAGCAAACCCTGCAAACCCTTTCTAGCATTGGTGCCGTTACCTAGTTGGCTGATGAAACGTTTTCAAGGGAACTATCAAGCTCAGAGAGCACCAAGGACCTCACAGTCATTGTTCTCCTCCTCCTCCTCCCACACACCCCACTCCCTTCTAGTTGGGTCATCAGACGTCTGTAAGAAAACCACCAAGCTCAGAGGGCGCCAAGAACGCCACATTTTAACCCCGAGCGACGAATATTCTCTTGCGTCAGGACAACTGAATTATCTTTGCCAGGGTGAATTCCACGTGTCAGAAGGAGGCTCCACCTGCTTCAATTTTAAATACTTGCAACTCTGGAATTGAATGGAGTGGGGTTTCTGGAGAGGAGAAGGACTATGGGGTCCTTGATGCTCTCCGAGCTGGTTTTCTTGCAGACGTTTCATGACCCAACTTGGTAACATCATCCGTGCTAGAAGGGAGTGGGGTTTGTGGAGAAGAGGAGAAGGAAGACCTTGGGGTCCTTGATGCTTTCTGAGCTTGCTTGTTTCCTTGCAGACGTTTCACGGCCCAACGGAGTAACATCATCAGTGCTAGCTAGATCTATCTGCTGGCTTTCCCGGAAGAGATTCCGGAGGTCAAATCCTCACCTTAGCTTTCTGAAGCTCTTTGAAGTGCATCTCGGCGTTCACCTTTCCTTGGACTTCTTCGTGCTGTAGACGGTCCATGAGCTGGGTCTGTAGGAGGTACTGTTTGTGCAGCTCCTCCTTCTCAGTGGTCAGTTGCTGATAGGCTGCGGTGTATTGCTGGAGGTGGGCCAAATACTGGTCCCTCTGGTCCTGGAGATCCTGAGCTTCGTGGGTCTTCTGGGCCATCTTGGATGGAACAAGACCCAGTAAGCGAAGATCTCGCCCCAAAAAACCCCTTTCCAGCATCTCCCACAACTACGTACAGGAGGGGAAGCTTTCCTGAGAGCATCTAGGGCAGCGGTTCTCAACCTATGGGTCGCGACCCCATTTGGGGTCGATCGACCATTTTTCTGGGGTCGCCAAAGGCGGCGATCCGCCATTTTTTGGCGCGCCGCGCGCCGTGCATGGGGCGGCCCGCGCACGTGCGCCGCGCATGGGGGGCGTCGCGCATGCGCGTCGTGCGTGGGGCGGCGCCGTGCACGCACGCCGCGCGTGGGGGCGCGCATGCGTGCCGCGCATGGGGGGCGCCGCCCATGCGCACGGCGCCGTGCATGCGCAGAACGTTTGTGTGACGGGGGTCGCCGTCACACAAACGTTGAGAAGCACTGATCTAGGGTCAAGCTTAAACCTGATGAAGGAGGTTTAAGCCTTCCCTAGCTTCCCCCCCCATAATTCTCCCCAGTTTGACGGCATCTCACTCATGTTCCCACGTTTAAGAAGCGGATTAATATTGCTTCCCCCAAAATCTAGAGTTTCTCAACCTTGGCAACTCTTAGGACCGGTGGACTTCAACTCCCAACCAGTTTCCCAGTCAACCTGGAATCCTGGCTGTTGAAGTCCACCTACCGTATATGCCGGCGTATAAGGCGACTTCCGCAAGCGCTAAAATCGGCGCCAAAGACGGGGGTCATCTTATACGCCGAGTCGTCTTATACGCCGGAAATACTGATAGTTTCCGGCGTATAAGATGTTCTAGGAATGCGGCTCGGCAACAAAGACGGGGGTTGTCTTATATGCCGGGTCGCCTTGTATGCCGGCATATACAGTACCTTAAAGGGGCCAACGCTGAGGTACCCTATTCAAGACTTGAGGACTGCAGCGACAAGCAAACCACGTTGCTTTGGAGAGCCGATGGCTTGACAGTCAAGAAGTTCCAAATTCTTGATGGAAAGCTGAACTATGCAGCCTAACCCCCAGATCAAGAGCCACCACCTTTGCAAAAAAAAAAAAAAAGCTCTGCTCCCAGGATAAAAACAGAAGAGCCAGACTGGACTGGATTGGACTGGACCCCAGAAGTGCAATCAGCCTTGCCTTCTCCTTAAAGTCCAACAGCTTCTCCTGAAGCTCCTCCAGTTTCTTGGCCAGCTGCTTCTTCACGTGCTGTTCAGACTGCAAGGCGCTTGTGATCTCCATGTTCTCGTTGGTCTGAAAGGAGAGGAGGAGAAAGAGGCAGGCCGGGGTCAACGCAACCCCCTTTGGCAGTTTTAAGAGTGCCTGCTTTTTGCAACAGTGCTGTGGTTATGTCCAGAATAAAACTGAGAGAGGTCTGTCGCATGACTGACCCATTTGACGATCGTTAAAAGACATACGATCGTAATGGGCAGGCTACATTACGGTCGTAACTTGAGGACATGTGTAGATCGCCAACAGCTGGATGTCGGCTTCGGAGGGGGGGGAGAGAGAGACACGCACCAGTTTGACAAATCCATTCTGCAGCTCCGCCAGCTGCTCTTTCAGCTCCCGGTTCTGGGTCAAGGCCCGGCTGATGGTGGCTTTGTCGCTCTGCATGTTCTCCAAGATCTGCTGCTTGTCCACGGCCTCCTCGCTGTGGCGCTGCAAGGCCTTCTCCAGCTCTTGAAGCCGCTCCTCCTGCTCCTGGTTGAGTTGGCTCAGCTGCCCGTTGTCTCGCACCTGGGTCTGCCATCGGTCCAGCAGCTCCTCCTTCTCCTTCTCCAGCCGAGCCAGCTCCTCTTGAAGGTGCAGTTCAGTCGGCGAGGGCCCCGGGGCAGCAAGGACGGGCTGAATCTCCTGGGGCTTCACCGCTATGGAATCCAGGGGAGAAGAAAGGCGGGTTATTTACAAGTCACGCCCTTGGATCAAGGCAACTCTTCTCCAGAAACTCAGGGGCAAGCCTAGCTGGAAACAGGATGGTTCTCCAGACCCTCCCACTCCATCCCTGACCACCATCTTGGAGCAAGCACCCAACGTGCTGCAGCAGAGGGATCTTACCACTGAAGAAAAGACTGCTGGATTCAGGAATTTTTTTTTTAGCCTACTACAATGGCAATGCACATGGTAGTAGTAGGTATGGTTGCCCAAGACAGCCCTATCCGTTTGATTGAGACAGATGGGTCAGAGGGGGCGAGCTAGTTCTGCACCAGAAAGACGGGACGGTTTTCCTGCAGCACCATCCGAGGCCCTCTCTGTCCACCAACGCTGCCTTGCAAAGGGGCACTGCAACTGGGACGGCCCAGCACCAGCAGGATTCTAACCGTCCGCTTGAAGCGTCGGCTCCTCTCCCCACTGGAGTGGTACCTATTTATCTACTCGCACAGAACATGCTTTCGAACTGCTAGCTGGGGAGGAGCTGAGCTGAGTGACGGGAGCTCACGCAACGCTGGGACTTGAACCGCTGGAGCCAAGACCGTCTCCAGCGACACTAAGTCACCCCCGATTCAGGAGATGGGTGGGGTGAATCGGGTGACTGGAAGGAGGTCTTTCGGGGGTCGAGAACACCAGCATTTACCTGACTGACTGCTCAGCAACTCTGACAGATTGGTCTCCAGCTCCCCAATCCGAGTCTCACTGAATTCTTTCTCTCCCGTCAGAGTCCGGACCTGCGGGAAACCCAGTTGTGCCAGCCTGAAGGGCAACCTCCAAACCATTACAGAATCTGGAGGGACCTCGTAGGAACCTTACCTGTTCGGAGAGGAGCTCGACCCGCTGCTGCCAGATGCTCCCTTCCTCCTTCAGCCGCAGGACGTATTGATCCCGTTCGGTCTGCAGTTTTTGCAAAGACTCTGACAGCTGTTCAGCAAGGAAGAAGGAAAGAGAAGAGACAGGCGGTGCAAATAAGACTCTACCAAAAGAGTTGCCGAGGACGACTGCCACCGAGGCCGAATCCCCGGGCTCTTTCAGAAGGCATCCTCTCTGGACGTCCACCTTACCTGGGCAATTTGGCTTTCTAGGTTGGCTCTTTCCTCCAGGGCTGCCTGCAGCTGCTGGGCAGCGGCATCCGAGATCCCTGGCTGGCTTGAAAACTAGCAGAGGGGTAAAAAAAAAAAAAACACACACTATTATCGGAGTCCTTTTTTTTAAATATAAATTTTATTAGTTTTAATAGGGTTAGGGATAAGGATTGGGGTTTGGGTTAGGCTTTTCCAAGGTAACTTTTTCAATATTTAGCAAACAACATATTATCTGGGTACGTGTATTTAACTAAGAATAATCGATGTAGTTAATGATCATAAACAGTATTAATTAATCACTCAGTAGCCTTCTTCTTACTAATATACATTCAAAATTACATGTCACATTCCTTTCTCTTTGACTCGTTTTTCTAGCCATTGGTAAAAGTTATCCCATGTCCTAAAGTAGACTGAGTCTTCTTTCTCTTTAATCTCTAAAGTCAATCTATCCATTTCTGCGCACTCTAGAATTTTCTTAATTACCGTATTTTCCGGCGTATTAGACGACTTGGCGTATAAGACGACTCCCGACTTCGGAGCCGATTTGCATGCCTAGAAAGTCGTCTTATACCCCGGAAACTACCATAATTTCCGGCGTATAAGACAATTTGGCGTATAAGACGACCCTCAACTTTGGAGCCGATTTGCAAGCTTTAGAAAGTCATCTTATACGCCGGAAAATACGGTAGTTCTTCTTCAGTTGGTAAGTTTTCATTTTTCCAATATTGGGCAAATACAATTCTTGCTGCTGTTAATACATGTAGTATTAGATATCTGCAATTTTTCTCATACTTAGCTCCCATTATTCCTAACAAGAACAGTTCTGGTTCAAAGTGTATTTGTTTTTTAGTCATCTTCTCCAACCGTAAATGTATTTTAGCCCAATACCTTTTTGCTTTAGGGCATATCCACCAGATGTGGTAATAAGTCCCTGGCCTTTGTTTGCATTTCCAACAATTGTTTGAAGTATTTTTAAACATTTTCACTAGTCTCACTGGTGTCATGTGCCATCTGTCAAACATTTTGTATAGGTTTTCTTTATATGCCCTGCTTTAGTTAATTTTTCTTTCCCATCATTTTTGCCACTCTTTTAATTCTACAGTATGTCCAAAATTCTTTGCCCATATTATCATTGTAGAGTCCTTCTTGTTCCATCTTCTTCTCTCCCCTTATCCAGAAGGGATTTATAAGGTGAGCCTCCAGGGTTGGTGCATTAGTTAGAACAGTAAATTAGGTGGCTTAGCAGAGCCTACTTCATACAGTTCTTGGGGGCTGGGGGAATACTACAGGTAGTCAACCCCCCCCCCCAGGAGACAAGCTCAGGATCCAAAAAGAATTTGACAGACTTGAACAATGGGCCCTATCCAACAACACGAAATTTAATGTGGAGAAAAGCGAAGTTTTACACCTGAGCAGGAAAAACCAAAGATACAAATACAGGTTAGGCGAAACCTGGCTCAAAAACAGTAACTTTTGAGAGGGCCCTTGGAGTCCTAGTGGACCATCGCTTAAGGATGAGCCACGGTTAAAAAGAAGAGAAAACTTTGGACATAAATGTATATTAACCTAAGAGGGATTTTATTTTAAGTAGCATACTATCTTATCTCTTCTTTTTTTTTCCTTTTTCTTTTTTTAAGATATGAGAAATGTAAAAGTGTTGGGATGGCCTGCATGAGGAAAAAGACTTAAATACTCAAGCGTAATTAACTTTGAGAAAATCTTAACTGGTAAAAATGTTTTGAATACTGTGGGGAACATAAATATAAATAAGAATTTTGTAAACAGGATATATGAGGAGGCAATCAAGATGATCAGTTAGAAAAGAAGCTTCATATTGATGTGGCTGTTATTTGCAGAAATATTAGAAGAATGTTTACATCCAACTGCTATTTATCAAAATAAATGAGAATTGTTAAGAATATTATTGGAAGAAGGGAAAATCAAGCAAAACCTGTTATGTGGACTATAGAATTATAGAAACGAATTATTGTGTTTTGTTTTTTAAATATAAACCCAGACAACACGCTGTTTACCAAATATTAAGGTGATGATGTTAAAAAAAATCAATGAAACGTATTTTTTTAAAAAAAAGATGAGCCAGCAGCAGCCAAAAAAAAAGCTAATACAATGTGACTGTGGGGATGCTGTGATTGGTTGTGAGTCTTTCCCCCCCCCCCAGGGGAATGTGGTTGTTAACTCAAGGACCACTCGTAGTTACAATAACGCGGATACCTGCTGGATCACCAGCTCGGCCATTTCCAGTTTCTTGTGCAAATCTTCCACGTCCAGTTTCATGGCTGAGTTTTCAGAGAGCAGATTGCGTAGTTTCTCCGACAACTCCGACGTCTGCTGCTTCAGTTCTTCGTTGGTTTTACTAGGGGGAGGGGGCAACCGAAGAGAACATGAAGCCCCTCCTTCGTTTCTATAAACGCCCCCAGACAATAAAGCCAAAAGGAACGCATCTCACCTTTGCTTATACATTTCCAGTTTGAGGTTATCCCGTTCCTTGGCTAGTTCTTTGTTGTACTGCCAAAAAGAAGGAAAACGAATCAAAACAATTTAAAAGAAAAAAAAAGGGGGGGGGGAGACAAATCTTTCAATGGGAGAAGTGTCCCCAAATAAGAAATTGAGAAAGGTTGCAGCATCTCGCTCCTGGGAAGGGCATTTAAAATTAAGGATTTTATGTGTGTATGTGTGTGTGTGTTTTCTGAGGTTTTCGTGGGTGTTTGTATGTAGGTCTTTGGTTATTCAGGTTTTCTCCTGCGTCAAATTGGAAGTATCTTGGCGACGTTTCGACGAAGTCTCATTCATCATCTTCAGGCTGGGGTTTTCAGCTTCGTGCTTCTCGGAGCAATGCGTGATCGTAGCTGTGTTCACACATTGCTCCTAGAAGCACGAAGCCGAAAACACCAGCCTGAAGATGACAAATGAGACTTCGTCGAAACGTCGCCAAGACACTTCCAATTTGACGCGGGAGAAAACCTGAATAACCAAAGACCTACACACACACACACACACATACACAAATATAAATATATACATACACACATATACATACACACATTCCCCGGCATCTGTTGTTATTAGTATAAAATAATTCAAGTTGGTCAGCTGGCCCAGTTCCCTTTACTGCTTTGAAAAAATTAATAAAATAAAAGGTCGATTGGGTGGCTTTTATTTTTAAAGCAAGACCTCGTAATGCGATGCAGAATTGGGCACCGCTAAAAGCAAATTTTGCCGCAGCAAAATCCGCCAGGAAAAGCGGAATATTCACCAATACTCATCCCCAGTGGAAACATTTTGCCTTGCACAGCCAGAGCGGCTAAGATGATAACAGCTCTCTCTGCATTTAATGCCCTTCTTCTTTTCCCTAGAGAGTCAAGCAAGAGCTGGAGAAGGAAGTTCTTTTGGCTAAGGCCTCTGCTGGAAACAAGGTGTCTGGTTGAGAAAGGCAAGGCCAAGCGTGTGACCAATGGAGCTATTTTTTTTTTTAAAATAAATCCTAATTCCTGCTTGCTTTGCAAGCGTTTGGAGCAGGGAACAACGCCTGACTTCACAAAAACGGAAGCCACGATGTCAAAGAAGGCAAGGAGAGAAGAGGTGAATGTCTGGTGCTTACTTTCTCTGTCTGCTTCTGCTGAACGGAGAGGGAGGAGAGGGTGTATTCCACCTCGGAGACCCTCTGTCGAGATGACTGCAGCCGAGCGGCCAGGTCCTCAGCTTCTCCTGTCCCAGAAAAAAAAAAAAAAACAAGATTAGGGGCACCAGGACCCCAAAGCACCTGAGCCCCACAATGTCTACAGGATGCAGAGGCATTTCGGTAGCTACCGCCGGGCTGCTCCAAGAAAAGCAGAGGTGGACACGATTTGGTGCCATCACAAAGGTTCTCCTGCTTGAGCAGGGGGCTGGACTAGAAGACCTCCAAGGTCCCTTTATTCCATTCTACATTCCATATTCCATTCCATTCCATTCTTATTCTATTCTACATTCCATGTTCTATTCTCTTCTATATTCCATATTCTATTCTTTTCTACATTCTATATTCCATTCCATTCTATTCTTATTGTATTCTACATTCCATATTCTATTCTTATTCTATTCTACATTCCATATTCTATTCTATTCTACATTCCATATTCTATTCTATTCTATTTATTCTTATTCTATTCTACATTCCATATTCTATTCTACTCTATTCTACATTCTACATTCTACATTCTACATTCTACATTCTACATTCTATTCTATTCTATTCTATTCTATTCTATTCTATTCTATTCTATTCTATTCACAAGGAAACGGAGCTGGGATAAAGCTAGATTCAGCAGGTAAAACTGGATTTCTTTGGAGATGGGGCAAAGGGATCCAGGATGCTGGGAAAGGAGTATCAGGTCTGTAACAGCACCAGGTGATTAAATAAGATGGGCAAATAGAAGAACAGCAATCTAAAGCAGGGGTCCCCAACACTACCCAGGCTGCAGCCTGTTTGAAACTGGGCAAGTGCAAGCACTGGGCAAGCGCACTCATGTGAGCGGAGGACGCTCGCATGCAAAGCTCCATCCGCGTTGAGTGGAGGGCGCAGGCACGTCGGGCTGGTGGAAAGGTTGGGGACTGCTGATCTAAAGGATACCCACCTTCTTTCTGCCGGGCCGCCTGCTGTGTGTGGGAAAGAGCTGTCTGCAATTCGGACTTCTCAGAGACCAGGATGCCGATGGTCTGAATGTGGACCTTTCAAGGAAGCACAGGGGAAGGGGATGAGCTGAGGGACACGCCAGGAACCCAGCGAGTGTCAGAACGTGGCTTCCCACAAAACCGTGAGCTTCTTCCTCTGGGTCGCAAAAAGCTGGCAGGATAAGGGATGGGAGGCTGGTACCAAAAGGGAGCATCTACCTGCAATTGTTCTCTTAGGGTGGCTTGCTCCTTCGCAAACCGCTGATCGAACCCTTTCTTCTCCTGTGGAAACACAATTTATTTATTTAGAGAATAGAATAGAATAGAATAAAATAGAATAGAATAGAATAGTAGACGAATAAAAGATGAATAGAACAGAACAGAGCAGAATAGAATATAGGAGTAGAATATAGAATAAAAGATGAATAAAATAGAAGATGAATATAGAAGATGAATAGAATAGAACAGAACAGAGTAGAGTAGAATAGAATATAGAATAAAAGATGATGAATAGAACAGAAGAGAGTAGAATAGAATATAGACAAATAGAAGATGAACTGGAGAGAACAGAGCAGAACAGAATATAGAAGATGAACAGAACAGAGTAGAGTAGAATATGAAAATAGAATGTAATATAATATAGAAGATAGAATAGAACAGAACAAGAATTGGAAGGGACCTTGGAGATCTTCTAGTCCAGCCCTCTGCTCAAGCAGGAGAACCTATACCATCACAGACACTGCTTTATTATATTCAGATATTGCTAGAACTGCTCTGGTCCAGACGCAGCGTTTAAAAGCTTCCTATAGTCCAGTGGTTCTCCACCTGTGGGTCGGGACCCCATTTGGGTCAAACCACTATTTCACGGGGGTCGCCAAACAACGCAGTCTGCCATTTTTCCCCCCTTTTCCTTAGCTGTGCTACTCCCTTTTATTCTATTGGCTTTTGAAAGCCCATAGAATAGACTCTCTTGAATAGAGTCTAATTCTATTGGCTTTCAAAAGCCAATAGGAATTGTCCAGGCTGTCTCTGCCCTGCTGAGCCCGCCAAAAGTCCCATTCTGCAAACGGTGCTGCACCCGTTGAGTAGTCCTCGACTTACGACCGGTTGGGGGGGGGGTCGCGGCATTAAAAAGGTTGAGAACCACTGCTATAGTCCTTCCACAAACAATTTTTCAGAAATGCTGGTGAAGAGAGGCTGGGAAATAATCCTTGTAGAGTGGTCTCTGCTCCCTTATATTTTTACTACTAAGCTGGCGCTCGTTTTTATTGGGTGGACTCAGTTATTGCCGTGCTAACCCATATCTGGTTTGGAAACACATGCTAAAGTTTTATTATTTTTTTTTTAAAAAAACCTAAATGAAAAGGAGTAAGGTTTTTCAAAACAGGGAGAGAAAACTCCTTAGCTCAGCAGACTAAGTTCAAACGAAATGGCAGAATTATCCTGCACGTGGAAGGACAGGAACAGGCTGACACAGCCCCAAGCAGCAGCTTTTACATTAAGAAAATGAACACAAACAATCGGACCACTGTAACTTGGGTCAAAAGCCTCACAAATGTGAGGAATGGAAGGGGGGGGGAGGGAAGTGTGTTTTGTTCTCCACGCTACAAAAACCCGTTCAGACCGAGATTTGGGTCTGGAATTTGGGTGGAATGGTTCCATATGAAGTGGGTTGTCATTTTTACACATCTACATTTACCCCGGGGGGTAAACGCAATTTCACAATCCATAGGATTGGGGGGGGGGGTTTTCCTACAAATTAAGTATCGGTAAAGCAGTTGAAACCCTCCCAAAGGTTTAGAAGATAGAAGGCGGGGGGGAAGCAAAATAACCACATTTTTGTATCTCTGAAACATATCTTCCTCCATTACCTTCTCCAACTCATTCGCAATATCTTGGTTCTGCTGTTTCTGTAGAAGGAAAACAGAGACACAAGGATCACTTCTGAAGCGAGGCAAGGCTGGCTAAGGCTTTTGGGGGGATCAGCACAGCTCGGGTGACAAAGTCAGGGCCAGCAGAAGCACCCCAACCTGGGACCCCCCCTCAATCCCCGCTGTGTTGCAACAGAAATGAATTTCGGGGTATAGGCGACAAACATTTGTTTAGCAACCATTACCACGGCACCGAAAAAGGTGACTTGGGATTTATGTGCCTGCCTGGTCCAGATACGGACACCGTTCCAGCGTAAAGGACTTCACAACCCACCAGAGTGGGAGAAGAGAGAGGGGGGGAAAATGAGAATTCAAAGGAAAAAAATAAGGGGGAAAATAAACAGCACATGCAAACAAGGTTTCAAACACAGCAAAGCCTCTTTGCGACCCGGAAACAGCCCTTAGTTGCACGGAAGACGGCAAGTAGGAAGAGAAGCGGCAGTAAGCGATGCGACAAAGACGGTCCGCGTGGGCTTCCTCACGGTGCCACAAGAGTAGAAGAAGGGGCCGGCTCATTTTAAATTTGGGTCTAACAAGCTCTGCTCTTGCTGAAGGAGTCAATGTGGAGTTTAAGTGATGGAAAACCTGGGCTGTTATCTTCTGGTGAGCATGGGTTTCAGGATCTCTCTTGGCGTTGGATTTGACTTTTGAACCGGCTTCCACTCTGCCTGACTTGGAATCAACTTCTGATGGGTTGAATCTGGTTTGTGATGCTGGGCTTGTCGGCTGGAAAGCCAGCAGCCCCGGTTTGAGACCTGAGCTCCATGGGATGGCTGAGCTCCCGTCCTCGCCTCAGCTCCTGCCCAACCAGCAGCTGGAAAGCATGCCAATGCGAGTAGATAAATCGGTACCACTTTGGTGGGAAGGTGAGAGAGCTCTGTGACATCATGAGCACGGAAATGTCTTCGGACAGCGCTGGTTCAAGGGCGTTGAAATGGAGGTGAGCAGCGCCCCCGATACTCAGCAGCAACTAGAGGAGTAAAATCTGCAAGGACTCCTTTATCCTTTTACCTGCAGCTTCTCCTCTCCCCCAAAGCACCTGCGGTTTCTTAAGTTACCTGGCTGCTTCTATTCAGCCCACATCCTTCCTTAGTTCGTGGCAAATTTCTCTCCTGGCAAACTTCTGCCTGTCCTCCAACTTGCCCCTTTCCGACAGTTCTGCAACTAAAAGGCCGAAGGTGAAATTCCTAATAGTATTGAAACTGTAGGGGGATTCAACAGACAGGTTGAGGTCAACTTGCTTGAAGCAGGGTGCCGTTGGGAGACAGGCAGAAAAGCCCTAGCGGCGAATGAGACCAGGCAGGGCCTAATGCGGAGATAACTCAGTCAGCAATTGGCCGGTGAGCCCTTTAGACACAGGCTGGGTGTGAAAACGTAACCCTGAGCCAAGTTTTAATTGGGGTTCCAGGTGCCAAAGGATGCCGGTTAACTGGTCACGCGGCACACCTTGTCTTGTGACACCGTGAAAGGATGGAGTCCAGAGAGCGGAGAAGAACAGCCAGCCAAAGCCAAGTCGGTCGGTCTAGTTGGGTTCCTTACCATTTCCTCTATCTCTGCTTTGAGTTGTTTGTTTGTTAAATTGCTGGAGTCAAGAGCTACTGCCAGCTCCTGGTAACGGGTCTGACGGGGTACATGCAGACAGCCAGCAGTGGAGGAGGAGGAGGAGGAGGAGGAAGAACGAGAAGAGGAGAGAGGAGGGGAAAAAAGGCAAAACACTTTTTTAAAAAAAGAGGGGAAGAAATTCAGTAGTTTTGCGCCACTCCTCCCCAATAAAAGAACCCCAAACTCATCTTCCTCTTTCTACACCCTAAAAGCTTCATCCCATTTCAAAGTCAAGGCTGAGGACCGATTCAAGATGCAGCCTTGAAGCTCCGTCATGTAAGGCCCGGCTGAAATTCTGACCCAAATTTAACCTCGTGTTTTCCTGCCAAGGGGAGGCATCTCTGGAACTCAATGCCTCTGCCCCAACCCAAGCTCTTCTAGTAGGGAAGGCAACCCCCCAAAAAACTCCCCCAAGCAGCGTGCCCAAAGGCATTGTGGGAGCTGCAGTTTGAGGGGGATGCACCGTGGAGGGCCGGTGAACAAAAATACAGGCTGGACTTACCGCCATCTCTTTCATATCCGCCGTCGGCAGGACGTTTTCTCCGTTGATGTAAGTCGTGGTCTGCAAAAAAAAAAAAAAAAAAAGGTTAAGGATCACAGCAAGGACCTGGATGCACAAGCCAGATTCCGTTCTCACAGCTCAACTGGCATTTTCGAGGCTGTATCGAAATATACTACTGGCTGTTTTTAGCCCATCAAAGAATTTAAAAAAAATAATAATAATAAGCTGAAGGATGTTTCAGACAGACTGATTGGTTGTGCCGACTCCCTTCTCCTCCCAATGTGGTTCCATTTTCCTGAATCCGATCTCTGCTTAGGAAGAGGGGTATTTCTTTCTTCTGAAAAAGGCTAAGCGCTGAAAATATTTCCACGCATAATTGCCACGGTCCCTCTGGCACAACTGCTTTATTGTTTCACTGTCAAGCTGCCTGGACTGCCATTGCTCAGAAATGGTGTAGGGTTTCCTGCTTGGACGTGTGTGTGTGTGTGTGTGTGTGTGTGTGTGTGTGTGTGTGTGTGTGGACTGGATGACCTACAAGGTCCCTTCCAACTCTGTTATTCTATTCTATTCTATTCTATTCTATTCTATTCCTATTCTATTCCTATTTTCTACCTATTCTATATTTTCTATTCTATTCTATTCTACTCTATTTTTCTATCTATTCTACTCTACTCTATTTTCTATTCTATTCTATACTATTCTATTCTACTCTATTTTCTATCTATTCTATTCTATTCTATTCTATTCTATTCTACTCTATTCCATTCTATTCTATTCTATCTATTCTACTCTATTTTCTATTTTATTCTATATTCTATTCTATTCTACTCTACTCTATTCTATTCTATTTTCTATCTATTCTACTCTATTTTCTATTTTACTCTATTTTCTTATTCTATTCTACTCTATTTTCTATTCTATTCTATATTCTATTCTACTCTATTTTCTATCCTATTCTACTCTACTCTATTTTCTATTCTATACTCTATTCTATTCTACTCTACTCTATTTTCTATCTATTCTATTCCATTCTATTCTATTCTACTCTATTCTACTCTATTTTCTATTCTATTCTATATTCTATTCTATTCTACTCTATTTTCTATTCTATTCTATTCCAATTCTATTCTACTCTACTCTACTCCATATTCCATTCCATTCCATATTCTATTCCATTCTATTCCAAACTCTGATTATCAGGAATTCTTATATATCTCGAGCGAAGAAAATATTTTTACTTCAGAGTTGAATATCGAGTTCTTGACATCATCAGTGTTGGGTGGGGAGCTAGCTTCTACCCATTGCTACCTTCTAGCACTGATGATGTTCCCTAGACGGGTCATGAAATGTCTGCAAGGAAACAACCCAGCTCAGAGAGCACTAAGGACCCCATAGTCCTCCTCTTCCCCCCTACAAACCTCACTCCCTTCTAGTACTGATGATGTTAACTAGTTGGGTCGTGAAACGTCTGCAAGGAAACGACCCAGCTCAGATAGCACCAAGGACCCCACACCCCTGGTTTTGTTTCTGAGCTTCCACTTTGCGTAAGAGAAATAACCTAGAGAGTCAAAGGTGGGCCCCTGGCCTCTTACCTGGCTGACCATGCCGTTCAGCTGTTCAGAGAGCTTCCGGAGACTCTCTGTAGCCGAGAGGGACCTAGAGGAGAGACGAGGGGTGAATAAGGAAGCTGGAACCACCCGTCTGCTGTTCGGTGGCCAGGAAAAGAGAATGGGGTGGAAGCGAGTCTGTTGTAGAAACTGGAATCAAAGAAACATCGCTCACCTATTTTCCTCCAACACAGTATTATGATCAGTGTCACAGATCTGTGGGAGAGAGAGAGAGAGAGAGACACGCAATGAAGCCACAAGATTATACTTCACAGTCCACGTAAAACAGAGAGAGACATAGAGAAGTCTTCACGGTCACCGTCGCAAATAAAGGCACATATACGTGTTCCAGAATAATGTTGCAAGATCCAATCCGGGTCGGTCGCCGGGACCGGAATAGAAACAGAACAGAATAACAGAGTTGGAAGGGACCCTGGAGGTTGTCTAGTCCAACCCCCTGCTCAGGCAGGAAACCCTAGACCGTTTCAGACAAGTGGCTGTCCAGTCTCTTCTTCAAAACTTCCCGTGTTGGAGCATTCACAACTTCTGGAGCCCATCCTCAGGGAACTTCTCTCTAGCTTATCAAGTACAGGCAGTCCTTAATTTACAACGGTTCATTTAGTGGCCGTTCAAAGTTACGACGATGCTGGAAAAAGCCACGTAGGACCGGTTTTTCACACTTACAACCGTCGCAACACCCCCATGCTCAGGGGATCAAAGTCTGGAGCTCTCGGCAACCGACTCGTATTTATGACCGTCGCAGTGTGTTGGGGTTTCACGCGATCCCCTTTTGCGACCTTCTGACCAGCGACGTCACATGGGGGGGGAGCCCGATTCGCTCAACGACCGTGTTACTGAGTTAACTGAGGCGAGGAAGGTCGCAAAACAGAACTAAACACACTCTTCACAACGGAGAAGTAGGAACATTGGGCTTAATTCTGGTCGTACGTAGAGGACTCCCTGCCCTGAAAGAAGCGGACGTCCACCCACCTGTGACAGCTGCCCGTTGCCAGGATTTGGAGCAACAGAGGCAGGCACGTTTCTGCTGTTAGGCAGCAGGGAGACGCCAGCAGCTAGGTCGCCATCGTTGTGGGCCTGTCAGAAAACACACACCACCACAAGGATTAAACCCACCAGGCAGGGGAGAAGGAAGTGGGTGAGGGCAGTGAGGTATAGCTTCGCTCGGAAACTTGTCCCGGAAAGATTATCCTAATATCCAAACACAACCCCCCCCCCAATCCTCTTACGGCCCAAAGTCAGCTAAGGTCCCAGGCAGAGGCTCAGCCTGCCGCTTCAGAGGGCTGCTACGTTAGTGGGGAAGCGAAACAAGGCTAAAAGGGCTCCTTGGTTTGAACAGCAACCAAACACACACACACACAAAAGGGAAGATAATTCTAATCTAGCAGAAATGGCTAAAATCTCTGCTTATTTAAAGGATCATACACAAGAAAGATATATTATGGCATGGCGAAGATGGGATAGATTATATTCAGATGAAATATAGAACTAAAAAGTTCCACTTATTTTACGATGAAATTTTAAATAATAATTATTATTAATAGCATTTTATAATGGAAATTATTTAGCTTATTTACTGATTATTCGGGGGGTTGAGATATATGTTTTCTGAGGTTTTCGCGGGTGTTTGTATGTAGGTCTGGTTGTTCAAAATGTCGCCAAGACACTTCCAATTTTACGCGGGAGAAAACCCAAACAACCAAAGACCTACATATATATATATATATTACCTTGAATGTAAGAGAGAGAGCCTGTGGCTTAGAGGTTATAACAACTGCCTAACATGCAGATAAGCCCAGGTTCGAATCTCAGAAGAGTAAGTCTGGCTGAAGAGAGTTAAAGGAACTCGAAATAGCTATACCAGTTCTCTCTTTATTCTATATTGGGCCTGCGTTTCAAAGCAGCTGCTCTGCCTTGAAAAGCCAGGTCATTTTTTTTTTTTTTTTTTTTTTGCCTTTGTAACCTGAGCCCAATTAAGGAACAGCCGGGCAAGAGGAACTACAGCAGGAAAGCAGGAGGTTAAAAATAACTCCGCACAAACCAGCGACAACGGCATTGGCATTCCCGGAATGGGGAACCACAAAAGGCTCTGCCACCTGCCCCCCTCCCAAAGAACAGCCCGAGGGGCTCAGCCCGGATTGGAAGCAGGACGGATGGCAAGCCAGCCGGACCGGTTCTGAAAGCTGCCTCACCTTCCACTTGTCCAATGTAGGTATGGCTACCCCATTGGAGCCATTAAAGTCGGACACCAGCACCTTCAGAAGGCTCTCAATCTACAGGAGCAAAAGAAGAAAAGAGGAAGAGAAAGAGCTGAGAAAAAAAAAGAGGGGAAAAAAAAAAGGGACAGGAAAGGACGTCGATCCCCGGAAGCGAAAGGAACGAGAGACCAAGAAGCGTGGCAGGAAAAGTTAAGAAGGAACTTGCAGGCACATGTCCGTGGAGATTCTCACTCATCCAGGCGTCCCAAAGGTGCTTTTTTTTTCAGGAGGCAACCAGACTTTCTGTTTTTTCTTCGGAGACGTTTCGCTTCCCATCCAAGAGGCTTCTTCAGCTCTGACCGGATGGTGGAGGGAAGGAAAGGATGCAAAGGACCAGCGGTCTGCAAGGAGTATAAATCCTTCCGTTCGACACCATCCGGTCAGAGCTGAAGAAGCGTCTGGGAGGAGAAGCGAAAGGTCTTCAAAGAAAAACAAGGAAGTCCAGTGACCTCTTGAAAAAGCGCCTTTGAGCAGCTGGCACATGGTTTCTGGCGGCAAATACAAAGGGGAGACACTTTTGTCCTGACTTCCCAGGAAGCAACTGTTCATTCAGTTTGGTCTGTTGTTTCTTAACACCACAGAGAAGAAAGAAAGAAAGAAAGAAAGAAAGAAAGAAAGAAAGAAAGAAAGAGAAAGAGAGAGAGAAACACATACAGTTCTTGACTTACAACAGCTCATTTAGTGACTGTCTGAAGTGACCGCGGACCTGAAAATGGTGAATTATGACCATTTTCCACCCTTATGATTGGTCCCTGCAGTCACGCGATTAAAATTCAGACGCGCTCGGCAGCTGGCGCCTATTTATGACGGTCACGGTGTCTCGAGGACAGGCGATTCCTCCTTTGCGAGTTTCTGACAGGCCAAGTCAGCGGGGGAAGTCGGATTTACTTAACGACTGCAGCGGTTCCCTTTACCAACTGTGGCCAGAAAAGTCGTAAATTGGGGGCAAAGCTCACTGGAACAACTGTCTTGCTTAAGCCACGGAAATTTTGGGCTCGGTTATAGTCCTAAGTAGAGGAGTCCCTGCACTTGGATCAGCGACACAAGGTGAAAAACTCCATCTTGAAGTCGGCAAGGTGGCCAAGATCTGACACGCAGAGGGAGCCTTTGCTACAACCTAATGGTCATCTGGAGATCAGCAGCTTGGAACTGGTTGCTCTGCTTTAGGAGTGGGCAACTATGGACTTCAACTCCCAGAATTCCTGAACCAGCCATGCCCCGCTTTAGAACCTGGGGACTCCAACTCCCAGAATTCCTGAGCCAGCCATGCCCCGCTTTAGGACCTGGGGACTTCAATTCCCAGAATTCCTGAACCAGCCATGCCCCTCCTTTAAGACCTGGGGACTTCAACTCCCAGAATTCCTGAGCCAGCCATGTTCTACTTGAAGCAGAATCCAGGAAGCAACTGACATTGGAGCAGTTGACAAGAAGCAAACTTACATTTTCAGGAGATTGCACTCCATCATTAACAGGCATCTCTGGGTGACTTGTTTCTTTACTCCTCCGTTTCTTTTTGGCCCCCACTGCCGACACGGGGCTGTTTTTCTGCTGATATTCTTTCAGCTGAGAGAGAAAAAAAAAGGAAAACGGTTTGAAATTAAACTCATCTGAAGTTGGAACTGTCTCCAAACAAAATTAAAATCTCATAGAAAAAGGTACCCCAGGAGGAAGAGGAGGAGGAGGAGGAGGAAGAAAAAGACTAAATTTGAAAAACTGCTGGTAAGGTTAAACGTCCTAATCGGTTCCAGTCAGATGAAATTTTAACAGTTTTAACGATGATGTGGTCGCACGCTTTCACAAGCTCATTTCCTGTCACATCCAGAGCAAAAGTGGCAAGGAAAAATGGCCAGATATATTTTGGAAAATGTAAACCGGCTCATAAAGGAGTCAACGTAGTCTTCAAACAGCCTTTTTTTTTTTTGTCCAACATGTGAAACTGACATTACCCTTCAACCCAAATTTTGAAGGCATTTACTCTACCTTATTGTGTAACATATTATTCTTATCGATTAGATTTATCCTGCTCACCCACTCCAAAAGCTTGTAATAAGGTAGCCCTCAACTTATGACCACCACTGACCCGAAAATTTCTGTTGCTACGTGAGACATTGGCTAAGTGAATTTTTGCCCCATTTTACGACCTTGCATGTCGCCGTGAAGTGAATCACTGCAGATGTTAAGTTAGTAACCCGATTGTTAAGTGAATCTGATTTCCCCCGTTGACTTTGCTTGTCAAAAGGTTGCAAAAGGGGATCACGTGACCCCCGGGGACACAGCAATGGTCATAAATATGAGTCAGTTGCCAAGTGTCCGAATTTTGATCACATGACCCTGGGGACGCTGCAACAGTCAAGTATGAAAAACGGTTGTAAGTCACTTTTTTCAATGCCTTTGTAACTTAGAGCATTAAATGAACTTTTGTAAAGTTTGAGGACTTCTTCCATGTGGACAGAACCCACAGTAAGCTGTGTCTGCTGAAGACTAGTTGAAACCCACACAGCAACGTTTAAAAAGAAGTATTTAAACAATCTATTAAGTACATCCGGATAGCTAGATATTCAAGAGTCCGCTATTTAAAGCATTTTTTTTTTCCAATTCTATGTGTAATCCTTTACGTCCAGAAGCAGTAAATGCTCCAACACTGGAAGTTTTTAAGGAGAGACTGGACAGCCATTTGTCCGAAATGGTGTAGGGTTTCCTGCCTGAGCAGGGGGTTGGACTAGATGACCTCCAGGGTCCCTTCCAACTTTACTACTATTACTATTACGTATAAGCCGAAAAAAAGAATCAAAACCCACCCTGTTCTTCTGAAAACGAGGCAATTTCTACCTACAATTCAGAAGTCCAAATGGAATAGTTAGGAGATTGCCACTGTTTACATATTTCTCATAAAGTTTGACTCAAGGTTGCAACACAGCCACAGACAACAAACAAATACTCAGCTTAACGCCCTAATAGTCTACCTTGTTATTTGATTTACTCCTTTTGGTTTGAAGCCAAGCGTGTCTTTGTATCAAACTTGCCCTTGAAATTTTGCGGAGGCTAACTTTAAACTCTTTCTTTGACACAAGACCAAAAAAAGAAAAGAAAGAAAAGAAAAAGCAGGGCTCTTTCCGTTTTATCACCAATTTCACCAGACATAACAACTGAATAGAACAGAGATTGGACGGGCCCTTGGAGGTCTTCTAATCCAACCCCCTGCTCAGGCAGACAATCCTATACCATCCCAGTCAAATGGCTATACAACCTGTTCTTCAAAACCTCCAATAACATGGGAGGGAGGGAGAGGAAGAGGGGAAAAGAAGGAAGGAAGGAAGGAAGGAAGGAAGGAAGGAAGGAAGGAAGGAAGGAAGGGAAGGAAAGGAAGGAAGGGAAGGAAAGGAAGGAAGGAAGGAAAGAAGGAAGGAAGGAAGGAAGGAAGGAAGGAAGGAAGGAAGGAAGGAAGGAAGGAAGGAAGGAAGGAAGGAAGGAAAGCAAAATAACAGACTTGGAAGGGACCTTGGAGGTCTTCTAGTCCAGCCCAGTGCTTCAAGCAGGCGACTCTATACCATTTCAGACACACGCTTGTCCAAGCTTCTCTTAAAAACTTCCAGTGATAATTTAGTATTATGCTACCCACCAAGCTGAATGAAATTCACCACTTACATTCAACAGCCAGCCAGCCAGCTAAGAAACTCATGTGACTTACAGAGAGTCAAGTCAAATATTGACAAATTTCTCTACTTTGCTTACTGGGCCTTTTACAAAATAAATATCCCAGGCTCTTAAGGTAGGGTTCTACTCTTTCCGAGCAGAGGACGATATAAAACCAGGCTAAAAATGCATAGTTTTCTAGAATCCTCCATCTTGCACAGACAAGTCAGCCACCCACGCAGGGCACACATTCAATAAACCCTCTGCTAAGAGGCCGGGAGCTAATCCTAAACTGATATTCACATTAGGGGACAATTTCACTACCTCGGCGTTATAGTGACCAATTTCAAGGGCCAATTTTCAGAACCACACACGGCAGCTGATTTTCAAGGCATTCCTGATGATCCAGTCGTTAGTTCAGAAAGCACTGCCCACATGAACGGGCCAGTCTTCCTAAATGCCTCAAAATAAGCACATACCGCTGATGGGTTTGTCTAGTTTATCCAGGAGTTTGGAAAAATGCCTGGAGTTTTGGAATTTTGGAAAACTCTCACCTGATAACATTTGACCTGGTTTACAGCCCTTTAGGTTTCAGGGTATTGTCGGTTTAGCCATGAACACATCCAGGAGATAAAACTATAAAATTATCCTATGGAAGGTACCCTTCAAAAGGAACAACCCCCCAAATTATTATAATACAAATAGTCCTCGATTTACAACAGTTAACTTAGTGACCATTCAATGGGAAAAGAGACTTACGACTGTTTTTCATGCTTAACAGCCATCACAACATTCCCCACAGTCACATGATCAAAATTCAGATTTATTTATTTTTTTGCTACTGACTCATATTTATGACGGTTGCAGTGTCCTGGGGTTCTGAGAAGCAAAGTCAATGGGGAAGTCAGATTCAATTAACATCCGGGTTACTAACTTAATGACTGCAGTGATTAATGTAGCAACCGGGGCGAGAAAAATCATAAAATGGGACAAAATTCACTTAACAAAGGTTTCATTTAGCCGCAGAAAATTTGAGCTTCGTTGTGCTCGTAATTCAGGAATTTGGTGACAGATTCTAACTAAGCTTTGGATTAGAATAACTTCCCAGAAGCAAAGTCAATTCACTTAAGTGCAACGATTCGCTTAACAATCATGGTTACAAACAAACATCATAAAATCAGATGCGACTTACTTAACAATCCCTTTGCTTAGGTGCCAAATGTGGTCGTAAGCTGAGGACTGTTTGTCTGAGGTTTAAAAAGATGCAGTTCTCTGCCCCGCTCTTAATCCCCAAATTGTAAAAGAAATATTTTAAGCAAAAGCAGTCTTATCTTCTCCCCAAAACTAACCAGCTTGTATCCCAGCTCCCTTCTATTAAATCATGAGGGGAAGCCCTTTTGGGGAACACCATTTATGGTTTTTGTTGTCCTTCCTCCCTCTGGAAGCACACTGGGCACATCTTTGCAAAGTGGCAAATAAAGGGAGGGGCATGTCAAACTTTTAGCCCCCCCCCCACCAAGAAGGCCTAGAAGTGCCTTTGCAAGAAAGCCCCCCCCCCTTTTCTAAGCTTCATCTGGAGGGGCTTCCCTCCCAGTTTGCAAAGGGATCTATTGGATCCCAGAGGAGGGGGCTGATTTATGGGGAGGGTCTCCCAACTTCACCTCTGCAGGCACCCGTAAAAGCAAACCCCCCCCACACACCCCCCTTTGAATACAACTTCCACCAGCCTCCACCCCCTCCAATGCTTTCTCTCCCACCTTTGCAAAGGGATCTACTGGATCCCAGAGGAGGGGGCCGATTTAGGGGGAGGGTCCCCCGATGACATCGCCAGCCTGACCCTTCCCTCCTACTCCTCCGCAGGCGCCCATGAAAGCACCCCAACCCCCCCCCAACCCAGGACACCCCCCCCAGCCTCCGCCTTGGACTACAAGTCCCATCAGCCTCCACCCACCCCCCAAAAGGCCACGCTCCCCGAGGGGGCAGCTGTCCCTCCAGCATCCCCAGAAGACCTCCGGGACGAACAGCCCGGCCCTTCCCCCCCCCTCGTTCCCAGGCGCGATCAGGCCCGCGGGGCGGGGAGGATGGGAGTTGTAGTCCCCGAGGCTGGGAGGATGGGGCTTGTAGTGCTGCCGGGGGTGTGTGTGTGTGGAGGTCGGAGGAAAAAGGAGACCGGGAGAGTGGGCGTCGTCTCTCCCTCAGGGCCCGGGGCGGAGGGCGGCTCCTGAGAAGCCAAGCCAGGCCCGGACTAGGCCCCGCCGCCTCAGACGCAGCCCGGGCCGGCCGCCCACGGCCTCCCGCCGCTCGCTGACCTTCTTCTTGGCCGCCGCCAGCTTGTTCTGCCTGCTGTCGTCCGCCATCTCCGCGCCGGGCCCGGCCACGTCAACCCGGCAGGCGGCGCAAGGCGAAGCGGCTGGGCCGGACCGAGGCTCCTCCCGCCGCCGGGCCAGCTCCGCCACTCCGCGACTGCGCAGGCGCGGAGGGGCTGCCGTGCGGCCAATGGGCGGGAGGCTGGGCTCGAGACGCGTCCGGCTGGGCTCGAGACGCGTCCGGCTGCTCTTGCGCAGGCGCGGCGGGGAGGCGCATGCGCTCCTCTCCTTTCCGCCTTTAATGGCCGCCCTTCTCTGGCTTCTGGGCGCTGTTTATTTTACCTTTAGAAACGTATGCTGCTTTTTCCTCACGTATAATGTTGCAATGAGAAAGGGGTTGTTTTTTTTAAAAAAAGGATAAGAAAGACTCAAGGGAAACGGCCGGGGGGAAATCCAGCGGGAGTCAGACTGGGGATGATGGGAGCTGGAGTTGGTGGTAGTGGGGGGGGGGGCGAACCCACAGCTCCCCCAGCTCTGGAGCCACCTTGCCCATCATCCGCAGAGCAGGAGCGGGGCAAGCTTGGAGACTCAACAGAGCTCTTCAGGGGGCTGTGGGGACCTGTGAGTTCCTCCACTCCAGCTCCCATCATTCCCAACCTGACCAGATGGGGGATGGAGTCCCTTTGCCCTGGAGGCGGGTGGGGGGGTGGCTAACATTGGGGAAGGAGATTGCAAGTTTGCAAAGACCCCCCCCCCAAAAAAAATCAGGAGCTTTTGTGAAGAAGCTGCTTGCTGAGCTTGACTGGAAAAATCTCATTTTTTAGGGTTCCCTTTGAACTACGTCAGGTTCAACCTGCTGGGCTGCTTTCCACAAATTTATTATTTATTCAATATATATATATGGTTTTGCGGAATCATTGGCAGGTTTTTTTGCTTTCGACAGTGGCTTAGGGGAGAGCCGAGGGATGCATGTTCACAGCTTTGCCAGCACCCCTTTCAAAACTTTCCCCCCCCCATAGCAACCTCGAAATGCCCTCTAAGTAATTCAGAGCAGCCCTTTTGCAAGCCTTCTTAGCTAACCAAGGCAAGGCAACATCTGCCAGATGGCTGGTGCTTTAGGTCCCTTCCCACTGAGTCATTCTGTAATCAGGTTGGCTCACAAGAGAACAGGATTAAGGAGGGACCTCATAAAAAGAACATGTTTTTTCTCCTAGAGTTGAGCCGCCCCAAGTCTGCCACCACTGCAACCCAAGTTGCACTAGCCTGCAGCTTGCATGTTCATAGAGGAGCATTGCAGAATATTTGGCTCTTGCTGGGTTGAATTTCCAAGGTGCTTTTCCAAATGGAAAGGAAACTGCTTGAAAAAGAAAGGCAGGGTCTAGATGGAAAAGGTGGGAATTGGGCAGCAGATACATGGAATAAATTATTATTTTTATTAGTGTAAGGTTGCACCATTTCACCTAATATCCCAAAGATGCTTTTTCATGAGGCAACTGGACTTTCTTGTTTTTCTTTGAAGACATTTCGCTTCTTGTCCAAGAAGCTTCTTCAGCTCTGACTGGATGTTGAAGCTTCTTTTGGATGAGAAGCGAAACGTCTTCAAAGAAAAACAAGAAAGTCCAGTTGCCTCGTGAAAAAGCAACTTTGGGGTAACTATGACCCGGATAACTTGAGAATCTCCATAGAAATTTCACCTAATAGTGAAGGAATCCATAATACAGATTTAACCAGGGTTAAATCCTTCATTGACTTTTTAGGCACCACCTTATCATGGATGTCATTATTATTCCAAAGCTCCCCAGTTATTCCTAACACTAATTCCTAGTTTAACAAGGTCTAAATTTGGTTTTTAGTATGATGCTTGCCTTGGCAATTTTTTTGAAGGAACTTGACTTTCTGTTTGTGGTTTTTAGTCTGTTTGCCTTACTGGCCTCTATTATGTCTATTATGTTTAAATCCCTTGTACCTTGGCCATTGTTGTCTTGTGTTTTATTTTTAAATCCTTACTGTTTTCAAAAAATTGCAATCTTTTTATGTCACAGCTTTGGCAGAACACACTTCCTGCATGAAATAGGGTGACAAATCTCCAGCTTTTGGACTGCAACCCAGCAACCAAGATGCTTATGAATTACACACACCCGTGAACTGCAAAAATCCATTTATTCTTTCCGTTCCCCTGACAACTGAATCCCCCAGATGCAGAAGGGAAAGGAGGTTGTGGACTGCAGTTCTACCACTGGCTTGGAAGATATTCTGGCTAAACAAGAACATGAATCCCCTTTGAATCAAGGGGGCAGGCAGAACCTGGGACTAAGGGGGAAAATCTCCCCCAGACCTTTAACCTGGAGGTAAGAACGGTTTAAATCTTAAACTTTAATTCATTTCTTGACTAACATGAGGATTCAGGTTTGTCCTGACTCATTTGAAGAACTTTCAAATTCTTTTCTTAACCTTTTTTTCTTTTTCTCTTTTAATTCAGGACACCTCAAGCAGCCCAGAGAAGTTGTAGTGCAAGCTTTAAATCTCCAGTAAGTGTCTGCAAAATGAAATCTCTCATTCATCTATAGAATGTGTCTGACATTCTAGGAATGTAGGAAACAATCTAGATTGGAAACCCACAATTGTAGTCCAGATTCCTTGAGAAAAACCTCTGTAGCCGATTCTGATAACATGGCCAGGATCCTGGTTGTTATCTCTTGGTTGTAAACCAAGCAAGACTAAAAGTTACATTCAACAGGTCAAAATAGATTTACACAGGCTGATTGGCTCTGTATTGCTTTGCATTCATAAGATTAAATCGTATCATTTTTTTAAAGGTAAATCAACATTTTTGGACACTCTTGATTTAATCTTCTTAGACAACACTAAGCTGTAAAACCATGAGATATTATCGGTTGGGTTGGATTTTTAGTGAATAGGGCAAGTTTCAAGCTAAGAATCTTTTTGCAGGATATACAAATCTTTTGCATGTAAATAGGATCGCTTGGAGTCTCGACTTATTTTTTATAAGGAAAAAAAAATATTTTGATAGCCTTGATATTGTCAGGAAATCTGGAGAGAGGGTGGAATAACATTTTTCAGAGAAATAAGTACGTTTTTCTTGGCAATAGATATATACTATATAGGACTGAGTAGATTTTGGCTCTGTCTTTGTGGTGTTCATCCCCCATCCCAACTGCTGATAGCTGTGAAGCTATTCTAGAATCTCACCCCCGGTACTGAAATGATAAAAATGTTTAACATTGTGTTGTCTTTCTCTGCTCAACAGGTTCTTCCTCCAAAGAGCTGTCAGCCTGCCGATAAGGATGTCTTGCAGCATGAAATCGAAGAGCTAAAACACAAGGAACTTGCTCTGGATCAGGAGATAGCACAAATCAAGGCTGAGTGCGTATTTATAAGTGTTTTGCATACAATGACATCTGTTTCAGATTGTGTGGTTGGGCAATTGCAACTTGACTGCAGCAGTTTCTTCAGGGGAAAGTTGTTGTTAGTTGCGAAGTCGTGTCCGACCCATCACGACTCCATGGACAACATTCCTCCAGGCCTTCCTGTCCTCTACCATCTTCTGGAGTCCATTGAAGCTCATGCCTATTGCTTCAGGGACTCCATCCAGCCACCTCCTTCTCTGTCGTCCCCTTCTTCTCTTGCCCTTCATCTTTCCCAGCATCAGGCTCTTCTCCAGCGAGTCCTTCCTTCTCCTTAGGTGGCCAAAGTACCTGAGTTTTCACTTCAGGATCTGGCCTTCTAAAGAGCAGTCAGGGTTGATCTCCTCTAGGACTGACCGGTTGGATCGCCTTGCAGTCCAGGGGACTCACAGGCGTCTTCTCCAGCACCACAGTTCAAAGGCCTCAATTCATTGGCGCTCAGCCTTTCTTAGGGTCCAGCTTTCACAACCATTGAGTTAATGTACACAGGCCAAACATACTGTTTTGGGGAATGGATTGCTTTGGATGACTCCAAAACCATTTCCCCCCCCCTCTGGTAAATTTGGGGGGGGGCAGGGAGTGAGAGGCTGTTTTCCACAAAGCTTTCGAAGAACCATTGGATGACCCCAGCAAAGCCAGATTGCCACAGACTAGTGAATAAAGTGGAATATTTTAAAGTTCCAGTATCTCGGGAATGGGGTTTGGCACCTGTTATTAATTTAAGCAAGGCTGGGGTTACTAGAAGACAGGAAAGTACATATAGAGTCATAAATATTTTTTCTTGAATCTTGTTCCTCCTCCGACAGCTCTTAAGAATCACACTTCTGGTTTGTCTTGACTTTTCTTATCTTTTGGTTTTTTTTTCCCAGAGGATACAGCCTGGAGGAATTGGAAAACCACATTTCTCTCCTTCATGAATACAATGAGATAAAAGACACGGGACAAATGCTTTTAGGCAGACTGGGTAAGGACTAAAATAGAATCAGGCTGGGTGAGTGGAGGTACTTTTTCTTTTTAACTTTAAACATTCTCCTTTGGAAATCACAAAGGTGGTTTTTCAAGAGGCAACTGGACTTTTGTTTTTCTTTGAAGACCTTTCGCTTCTTATCCAAGAAGCTTCTTCAGCTCTGACTGGATGGTGGGGAATGGAAGGATTTATACCTCTTGCATACAGCTGGTCATTTGCCTTATTTTAGAGAGTCGTTGAAGCCATTTGGAGGTTTACCTATGTCCTCAGGGTCACCTGAACAGTGCAGATGGGTGCTGCAGGATGTTTTCTGCCCGGTGTCCCCTCACTGTTGAAGACAGGCACAAGTTGTTGGGGATGAGTCTGTGTTGTCTGAATCTCAAAGTGAAGCGCAAATGGTTCCTGTAGTCTGCACTGTTTTCTGGAAATCTGTTCATACTCCCGCCCCATTTGAAGGGTGTTACCCACCATCCAGTCAGAACTGAAGAAGCTTCTTGTGTGAGACAGTCCAGTTGCATCTTTGGGATAACCGTGACCTGGATAACTGAGGATCTCCATAGACATTCTCCTTTGGAAAGTGAGTTTGGATAATTTGGCATTGTCGTTCATCACCTGGTGCCTCTTAAGATGCATGCCAACATCTGGACTTGCAGCTGTTGGGGAGAGTGACTTAAAACAGCTGGGGCTTGGTCTTAATTGCTCCAGACCCACAATGCAAATTACAAGCAACTTTAATGAAAGGCAAATAATCTGGGACGTGAAATCATAAAACTGGGCTGCACAGATGCTAGTCTTTAAAGAAAATTAAGTTTTATGAGAGAGAGCTTGGTGTACTGATTAAAGGCGCTGAGCTATAAACTCGATTTGCATTAGCCAGGTCAGTCAGCCCTAGGAGAAAGAAAGGGGAAAAAATAAAATAAAAATGAAGAAACATTGCCAAGAAAACTCTACTCATTTGTCCAGATGGTCACAAAAGTCAAGATTGTACGCCGCCCTGAGTCCTTTGGGATTGGGCGGCATATAAATATTTGTAAATAAATAAATAAATAAAGATTGACCCTCCCCCAAGGCACAAAATTAAAAAATGCACAAAAGTCTTAAGAATCCAGTTTAATGATTACAGAGTTTGTGGAAGTGATTTACTGCCTCGTGTTGTTTTCTCTTTCTGTGCTCCTTTACGATCTTCTTTATCTGCTTTCTCTCCTAGCTGCAATCAGGGGCGTCACCACCAAAGACCTCTACCCTGAATTTGACCTGGATCTGAATGATTAGGAGGAATGTAAAATGTGACACACACACCACCTAGACTGTGGAAATATAACGCGTGGCGAAAAGGCAATCTCTGTAAGTTCATTATTCCCCCAGAAATATTATTGAAACAGTAGCTTTAACTTTGGGGCATTAAAAAAAATCATTTAATGGATGGAGAAGCTGTTGGACTTATTACCACCGTTTGGAGACGGACAGAACAGAATTTTCTAGATATGGACAAATCTCTGCAGAATTCTAGAAAGCTGCCCTGGATTGAGGAATTGCTAATGGTCCTCTCTTCGCTGTGAGCGTTGACCAGGCTAAACTATAAAGCCATAAAAATAGAAAAGATTTTATTAATTGTAATAATTTGATAGTCCAAATGGAAGTCCCTTCAGTCTTGGGTGCATTCAAGTTGAGCCGTGTTTTCTGCTCCCCCAAAGAGGGCTGAATTTGAAGGTGGACTCCTCTCCAAATCATTATGAATTGTTAACTATGATCTGAAATGTAGGCTTCTTCAAATATGGCTGTTGAAAAGAGCGAGGGGGCCCTGCTCTTTTGGAACATGTCGAGAAAGCAACATTTGTCTATAAAAATGGTGACTTATTTGTTTGGGAGTGAATTTCAAAAGCATTGGTGAGGTGGTTTAGCTTTTGACGCTGAAATAAGGGGATGTGGTTTTTGCGTTGAAATCCAAACATTGCATTCCACAGACATGGGCATAAATTGAAAAACAGATCAATCCTTTTGACTTCCATTTAGTAACCAACATCTGCTAAGAATGTTTATTTCCGTGCTAGGAAGAAACAAAATAGCTTATTTTAATAGAAATTTGGTTAGTGTTTGTAATACACAACTGTGGTAACAATATGTTACTTTGAAACATCCAATTTCAACTAATTTTGCTGTGCTGGATCTGGGCACAGTGTCTAATCTTCCTTCCTTCCTTCCTTCTTTCTTTCTTTCTTTCTTTCTTTTCTTTCTCTTCTTCCTTCCTTCCTTTCTCTTTCAAATTGCAATATCCTTGCCATGTTGTTTAGAGAGGAACGTGCCAACTTGGAACTTTTTGATCCAAGCTAAAAATTGGAATGTTTCATCAGGCTTTTCTCCAATATTCTGAGAATTCTAGCAAATTTCCTATTGAATTCTGGATCTGGGTCAGATTCGGTCTCTTTCACCCTCCACCCCAGGCTTCAGGTGCGCAAGACTGCTTTCAAGTTCAGCGTCTACTTTCTGTTTGACTTGCAAAATTGCCCGCTGGATGTTAGGGAGGTCCCACTGTGTCCTCAGCAGTGCGTCCTCCAGCACAAGGACGCCGTCCCGAAACCGCCTCACTTGGGTACACACCGCCGTAGTCTTCAGTTCCAACCCTATTTCGTGAACTATCTTGCGGAGATACTGTTGGGTCTCGTGCAAGCAGTGAATTTCTAAGAAAGGCAGGAAAGAAAAGCCAGTAGCTAAATTTAAAGCTGCACTTCATAATTGCAACTTGGAAGAGTTGAACAGGACTCTGTTCCCTCACCACCGTTTATTAAAACAATTTCAGGCCAGTCTGGCTAAGAAAGAAATGAATCTTTCAACTGTTAGGCATCTTAGGGGAAACTCCCAATTCTGTTGTCTTTCGAGCTGAATTCTGATGGATCGGCTTTATACAAGGTTCTTGAGTAAAAGCCATTCTTACTGGCCCAGTTTTTATTTTCTGTATTAAAGGCATCACGGATTTTAGCAGGATGTAGACTCTGCCTTTAATTGCACTATTTTCACTTTCCTTTGACATTGCTGAAAAACAGTATGGTAGACAAAGTGAAGAATCCCCCGGTCTCTGTCATTTAGTCCAAAGTTTCTCAAACATGGCCACTTTAAGATGACTGGACTTCAATTCCCAGAATTCCACAGTGTGGGGAATTCCAGATGTTTTAAAAGTGGCCAAGGTTGAGAAACACTGATTAACTCTAAACCAAGGGTCTTCAAACTCGGCCCTTTTATGACTTGTGGATTTCAAACTGGGAGTTGAATTCTGGGAGTTAAAATCCGCAAGTCATCAAAGGGCCAAGTTTGAAGACCCCCTGCTATAAACCAATGCTGATTATTTTTGCAGCATTCCTGGTAGCTATCCAACCCACCACTAGTTCATTCCTTCAAAGTCATCTTTTCCGATTTGGCGTAACGGGAACAAAGTCAGAGGGGGAGATTTAAAGAGGGTCCTGGAGCTTAATTTCCTATTTTTTAAATAAAACAAGGTCGCCAGTCTGCCTTAATCTAAGAGAGAAGGCCATACCCAGCTGGAATTCCGGTGGATCAAAACGGAGACATCGCACAGCCGTGATCAGAGGCGGGCTATTGTCCATGGGCCGAATGAGGCCCTTGACAGCCAACTCGTAGGCTTCTTGAGTTTTCAAGTCCAGGTTAGCCCACCTGGAAAGGGATGAGTAGAAAAACAGAAGCATAATTATTTGGGAACAACAGGTCAGTCCAGAAGGCGAGTTTGCTCTCCGTTTACAGCCATCGTCAAAGTCGATTTTATTTCGCCCATGTTGCTGCGAACATTATCCCCTCCATGTTCCAAAGAAGGGATTCGTTTTTGCTATGATGCAGCTAGTCCCCGACTTCATTTAGTGACTGTTCAAAGTTACGACGGGACTGAAAAAAGTCACACCTGTTTTTCATACCTAAGACCGTTGCCGCATCCCCAGGGTCAAGTGATCAAAATTCAGACGTTTGGCAACGGACTCATATTTATGACGGTTGCAGTACGCTGAGATCCTACTATCCCCTTTTTGTGACCTTCAGAATCAGAATAGAGCGGGAAGGGACCATGGAGGTCCTCTAGTCCAGCCCCCTGCTCAGGCAGGAGTCCCTATATCATTTCAGACAAGTGGCTGTCCAGTCTCTTCTTTAAAACCTCCAGTGTGGAGCACCCGTGGTTTTTGAAGGCAAGCTGGTTAACTGTCCTCACTGTCAGGAAGTTTCTTCTTAATTCCAGGTTGCTTCTCTCTTTGATTAGTTTCCATCGTTTCTCGTCCTGCCTTCTGGTGCTTTGGAGAATAGCTTGATTCCCTCTTCTTTGTGGCAGCCCCTCAAATACTGGCAGACTGCTATCATGTCCCCCCTAGTCCTTCTTTTCTCTAGACTGGCCAAACCCAGTTCCTGCAATCGTGTTTTGTATGTTTTAGTCTCAAGGCCTTTAATCCTTTTAAAAGGGCTGGAAACTAAAACACACGAAGAACGGCTGCAGGATTTGGGCGTTGCTCTTCTCTGCACTTTTTCCAAACTCCTGGATTTAAAGAGGATTTCACTCAATAATTGCAGTAATTCGCTTAACTCTGGCTAAAAGGTGGTAAAAAATGGACGCGATTCGCAGCCATCTTACTTAGCGACGGAAATCCTGGTCCCCGGTCAAGCGCGCTTTGTATTGGTAACATTTCCATCCCCAGTGTGCAATCCCCCCCCCAAACCTGGATTCTCTGGTCCAGAAGTGCTAGAGAACTCTGGTTAATTTAACCAAACCACCCTGACAGACGTGATTCTCCTTGTTTACCAAAGCTTTAACTCAGCACACCAAGTTTGAGTGCAACAGGAAAGCCGCGGTTAGCTACTTCTGGGATTTTCTGGAGGAGAGCCAAGAGCCTACGGGTTGCAACAGGGGCGTGTATATTGTGAGACGCCACCTTTCCCTAACCTGGTATGTTGGACTTCTGTTTTCCCATCGCTCCCAGACTTGCTGGAAAGGTGACAGGAGCTTTGATTGTCAAGCTGCTGCCAGTTCATCAATAAAGACAGAAGTTGGCCCAGCCACAAATGCTTTACGGGCTACCACTTGGCCCTGCGTTTCCCCCATTTGCAAGACAACACACTCGTTTCGAAGGTACAAATATTTTATTATGCTCTAAAACCACATCCCCCCCCCCCAAAAAAAAACCAGGATGTTTCATTGCCCTCCAGCTTCTCTCCCAACTGAGAAATTGCACCCTCCGGGGAACCAATCTCATTTTCACTGATTTTTGGTTTTTTTTTTTTAAATAAACGGTCTCGCTTCCCACCACTCCTTCCATTCACAGCCTCGCCGACTTGGGCAGAGTCCATTTTATTATTTTAGATTTAAGAGCCTTTTCCGAGATCGGCCTTCAGCTCTTTTTTTTTAATCAACCGCTTCTGGATCGTCTTCCTCTTCGCCGCGGCAAGCAGGGATGCGAAACCTGGCAGAACAGCCCGGCTTTCCGATCCCCGTGTCCTAGTTTAAGGCTTCTTCTCGTCCGCTCCTGAAGGGACAGAAGGCGGCTGATGCTGCAGGGGATAATTCTGCAAGTACTCAAGAAACTCTTTGGCACGCCGGTCCGCCTCCGTCTCGGGGCGGAAATAGCACCAGAGGAGGATCAGGAAGATGACCAGGTTGATCAGCAAGGCCCGCCAGGCGGGCTGCCGCTGGTCGCTGCCCATGGACTGCCAGGCAGTCCACCGGCGAGGGTTGGCCGGGCTCTTGGTGAAGCTCAGCGGCTCCGAGCTTGCAGGCTCCTCGGGCTTTTTGGTCGGGCTGTAGAGGCGCCGGGGGAAGAAGCCGAGGGACAGTGGCGGCCTGCGGAAAAAACAGAAGGAGGTTGGTGACCGCCTCCGTGTCACCTCGCCAAGCCAGCCGCCTTCATGCCTTCCATGCAAGGTCTGCAGAGTTTGGACGGGGAGTCCTTAACTTAAAGACTGAACACTCAGCGACCGATCGAAGTTACGAAGTCGGAGCTTTTTCAGAGTTAACGACAGCCGCACCGGCCCATACATTTGCAACCGGCTTGCCTTGATGGCCGTTTGCACCATCCTGCGGTCAGGATGACACTCTCCCCCCCCTACAAATATGGCGTTTATTCCTGGTGTCCGGCAAGAAAAATGCATTTCAACGGTTGCTGCGATCCCTTCACGACCGTTGTAAAGCAAACAGTCCCGGCTTCCAATCTGGTCCCGTGATGCCTCAACGTACGACTGTGATGACCAATGGCCATAATTCCTGGCTCAGGAACGGTCATAAATCAAGGCCTGTCGTGGCTTGCCAAGTGTCCGGCGGCGGGACAGCGAAGTGGTCTAACACTTGCGTGCGTAAGATAAGATTCTTTTTGCAAAGCAAACAAAAGTCCACCATACCTCAAGCTAGCAGTTTGGAAAGCTGTTTCAGTGGGCTTATTTTGGGTCACCACCCTCAAGCAGAAAGGAGATTTTTAAAAGGAATTTATTTTTGCATCCTGGTAGCACTCACTGTGGATTGCAAAGGCCCAGGGCAAATTGGTTGCAGGGTGTGGATATGGCCGGTCTAGAGAAAAGAAGGACTAGGGGGGGACATGATAGCTGTATTCCAGTATTTGAGGGGCTGCCACAAAGAAGAGGAGGGGGTCAACTTATTCTCCAAAGCACCAGAAGGCAGGACAAGAAACAACGGATGGAAATTAAATTAAGGAGAGAAGCAACCCTGGAATTAAGGAGAAACTTCCTAACAGTGAGGACAATTAACCAGTGGAACTGCTTGCCTCCAGAAGTTGTGGGTGCTCCATTATTGGAGGTTTTTAAGAAGAGACTGGACAGTCACTTGTCTGGAATGGTACAGGGTCTCCTGCTTGAGCAGGAGGCTGGAGTAGAAGACCTCCAAAGTCCCTTCCAGCTCTATCGCGATTCTAATTCTTCTTGAATGTCCCTAACTTTAGGCAGGGTTGAGCCAGGCCCACACCACACCAGAGCATGTTGCCCCTTAGACCAGTGGTTCTCAACCTGTGGGTCAGGACCCCATTTGGGGTCGAACGACCATTTCACGGGGGTCGCCAAACAACGCAGTCCCCCATTTTTTCCCCCTTTTCCTTAGCTGTGCTACTCCCTTTTATTCTATTGGCTTTTGAAAGCCAATAGAATAGACTCTCTTGAATAGAGTCTAATTCTATTGGCTTTCAAAAGCCAATAGGAATTGTCCAGGCTGTCTCTGCCCTGCTGAGCCCGCCAAAAGTCCCATTCTGCAAACGGTGCTGCACCAGTTGAGTCGTCCTCGACTTATGACCGGTTGAGTAGTCCTTGACTTACGACCGGTTGGGGGTCGCGGCATTAAAAAGGTTGAGAACCACTGCCTTAGACACATTCACTGCAATTTGGTACTCACTGCAGTAAAGCCTTGTGATTGGATCCCTGGATCACCGAAACAATCCGCTCCAGCTTCTCCCGCGTGACGTGATCTCCAAAGAAGAAGACAATCGACGTTTAGCATCCCTTCCTCTGATTTCCCCCCCCCCCATCTTTTCCCAAAGCAATTCAGAAAAGTTTTTCCAATCCTGGGAAATCACCAACTGTAGAGCCGGTCGCCTTAGGCCCCCCTGGACGAGTCACTTACCAAATGTGCTCTTCTCAATCAGCTTCCCGGTGTCCGAGAAATTGTCCGTGGCTTTGCCGAACAAGCCGCTAACGGTGTAGGCCTTTGGAAAGGGAAAAATCCTGATAGCACACTGCGCCTTGCAAAGGCAGAGGGCGAAACTCCCTCAAAGCAGAATGTCAGCCCAAGAAAAGACAAAGACCTGCTGTTTTGTACAGAAATTGTTCTTGAATATCAACAGAGAGGAAACCCCTCTCCTATCTAGCACTGATGATGTTACCTAGTTGGGTAATGAAATGTCTGCAAGAAAAGAAGCAAGCTCGGAGAGCACTGAGGACCCCACAGTCCTCTTCTTCCTCCTTCTCTTTTCCCCCTCCTCCTCCTCCTCCTCCTCTCTGCAATCCCCACTCCCTTCTAGCACTGATGCTGTTACCTAGTTGGGTAATGAAACATCTGCAAGAAAACCACCCAGCTCAGAGAGCACCAAGGGCCCCACAGTTCTCTTCCTCTTCTCCGTTCATTCTCCTCCCTCCTTCCTCTTTTCCTTCTTCCCCTCCCCCTCCTTGCGAACCCCACTCCCTTCTAGCACTGATGATGTTACCTAGCTGGGTGATGAAACGTCTGCAAGCAAACAGCCCAACTCGGAGAGCCCCCAGGACCCCAGAGTTCTCCTCATCTCCACCAATCCCACTCCCTTCTAGCACTGATGATGTTACCTAGTTGGGTAATGAAAGGTCTGCAAGAAAACCACCAGGCTCAGAGGCCACCAAGAACCCCCACAGTTCGATCCTCAGCTACAGATGTTCTCTTCTACAAAGTTTCTTCCAGCTGAGGAGGTGAAGCTAAATTTACGTCTTAACATTCCACACGCCTCGTGGGCTGTTTTGAGAGCCTCCCCAAGACTTAATGGGGGTTTAATTTGCAAATTGAAGAATTTCCCCATGTGTGCTATACCAGCTCTCCTCAAATATAAACGGAGCCTTGCGTTGCAAAACAAATAGCGCCGCCTGCTAAGCGCCAGAAACGGAGGGACAGCTTACCCTGGTAAGATGTGCATTGTACCAATCTTTGAGCAGCTTCGTGCCGTGACCCACGCCGAGTACTGGAGGAGTAAAACACAGAAGGCAAAACAACTTGAGAATTAAAAACATCACTGTCTCCACTCAGTGAGTTCCAGCAGCCAGATCAAAGTGGCTTTAAATTAATCTGGGCAGGAAGAATTGCCCAGAACACTGGGGGGGGAGGGGGGGAGAAAGGATTGTTCAAAATTGTAAATCCATCATCCTAGAAAAATTCTAGATAAGCCCTAGTTTTCAAACGGGAGAAGCTAAAAAAAAACCACACAAACACACAATCCAATAAAGCTGAGTAGTCATTCCTAATAGGGTTAATGGAAACATTTCTAAAAGCCGAGCGAATTGCAGGAGAATATTGATGCTCTGTCCCATCTCTTGATTTTTTTCAAGAGATAACTGGACTTTCTTGTTTTTCTTTGAAGACGTTTCGCTTCTCCAAGAAGCTTCTTCAGCTCTAACTGGATGGTGGGGAAGGGAAGGAGTTATACTCCTTGCAGACAGCTGGTCATTTGCATCCTTTGAGAGAGAAAGTTGGACCATAAGAAAGGCTGAGTGCCAAAGAATTGAGGCCTTTGAACTCTGGTGCTGGAGAAGACTCCTGCGAGTCCCCTGGACTGCAAGGGGATCCAACCGGTCAGTCCTAGAGGAGATCAACCCTGACTGCTCTTTAGAAGGCCAGATCCTGAAGTGGAAACTCAAGTACTTTGGCCACCTAATGAGAAGGAATGACTCGCTGGAGAAGAGCCTGATGCTGGGAAAGATGGAGGGCAAGAGAAGAAGGGGACGACAGAGAAGGAGGTGGCTGGATAGAGTCCCTGAAGCAATAGGCATGAGCTTCAAGGGACTCCAGAAGATGGTAAAAGACAGGAAGGCCTGGAGGAACGTTGTCCACGGAGTTGCGATGGGTCGGACACGACTTCACAACTAACAACAACGAGGCCACTTGGAGGTTTACCTGTATCCTCAGGATCACCTGAGTTGTGCAAATAGGTGTTTCTTGGATGAGAAGCGAAACGTCTTCAAAGAAAAATAAGGAAGTCCAATTGCCTCCTGGAAAAGCACATTTGGGACAACCAGGATTTGGAGGACCAAGACTCTCCATATATTGACGCTCTGCTGATATCCCAGTTAAAAACTGGCTAGTAAGTTTGATCAAGCCTCCCTTTCCTTCCCAAGGAATTTTAATGCCTAGAGTTGCTTTTACTTACCAAACACACCGGACGAGTGCATGTCCAGACGAGGGCCTGCTCCAACATTTAACTGCGTAAAAACCGGTCCCGAAACTGTAAAGAAAACCGACACGGATTTTAACCGCGGAAGGACGCTCCCATTGTACAAAGCAAATGGTGGGAAATCAAAACATTCCCCCTGTGCCAAGCCAAAGATTACCTGTTAATTATTATTATTTTTTAAAGAAAAATGCCCAACGTGGTGGTGGTGTTTTTTTTTTTAAAAGACGCCAGATGGCATCCACCACGCCATTCAGCCCGAAAAGAGCAAATGTTCTGCCAAGAAACCTGGAAAAGCTCCTGGCTGGGGAAGGTTGATTTCACACAATGTAAATTATTCAGCGAAAGATCTTCGACAAAACACAAGCGGAAAAGATAAGATTTCTCTTTCGGACTGGCGGCGCTGCTGATCCAGTGTTGTCTGGATCCCGATTTCTGTAAATTCTCTTCACCGCCTTACCTAAAGGATGGTCAGCCAGCTTAGGAACCTGGCTAACCGTCAAGGTTAATTCCTTCCCGGTCTCTTTTTCGGCCACACTGGGTTGAAAGCATATTTGTTGACAAGGTTCTGGCTGCTTTAACGCGTTTAAGCCTGGAAGCAGAAAACAAAAACGTTTTTTTTTTCCCTCTTGTCCTCTCTTCCCATCCCCTCTGACATCTGGATTCTCCAGACCTTTCTTCTGAGTCAAGCGCGCAGGAATTTGCATTTGAGTACGGGGTGGGCTGGACTAGAAGACCTCCAAGGTCCCTTCCAACTCTGTTTAGTTTTCTGGAAACTCATCCCATTTTGCTAAAACGCCTCTTGGGAAGGAGGACAAGGCTTTCCCCGATAAGTTTACAGCCATCCATTCCGCTCCTTTGGAGCCCTCCGGATGTTCTCAACTTCTGGGAAAAGCCGTGTTATGTATCTGAGGGGTCCTTGGTACTAACACTGATGACGTTACCTACTTTGGGTCATGAAATGTCTGCAAGCTCAGAGAGCACCAAAGATTCCAGTCCACTTCCTCTTCCTCCTCCCCCCTGCAAACCCCACTTCCTTCTAGCCCTGATGATGTTACCTAGTTGGGTCATGAAATGTCTGCAAGAGAACAACCAAGCTCAGACAGCACCGAAGATTCCACCGTCTTCTTGCAAACCCCACTTCCTTCTAGCCCTGATGATGTTACCTAGTTGGGTCATGAAATGTCTGCAAGAGAACAACCAAGCTCAGAAAGCACTGAGGACCCCACAGTCCTCCTCCTCTTCCCTGCAAGCCCCACTCCTAGCACTGATGATGTTCCCTAGTTGGGTCATGAAATGTCTGCAAAAAAACAGCCAAGCTCAGACAGCACCGAAGATTCCACCGTCTTCTTGCAAACCCCACTTTCTTCTAGCCCTGATGATGTTACCTAGTTGGGTCATGAAATGTCTGCAAGAGAACAACCAAGCTCAGAAAGCACTGAGGACCCCACAGTCCTCTTCCTCCTTTTCTTCCTCCTCCTCCCTGCAAGCCCCACTCCCTTGTAACACTGATGATGTTACCTAGTTGGGTCATGAAATGTCTGCAAGAAAAGAAGCAAGCTCAAGAGAGCACCGAGGACCCCACGTTCTCTCCCTCTTCATTCATTCTCCTTCCTCTTTCCCTTCTCCTCCTCCTCCTCCTCCTCCTCTCTGCAAACCCATCCCTTTAGCCCTGATGACGTTCCCTAGTTGGGTCATGAGACATCCGCAAGAAAACCATCAAGGACCCCTTCATTTCAACCCTGACCCACAAATCGCCTTTATGATGCATCTTGCGGGCTTCCTGCGTAAACCAGAGCAGCCTCTCCCTCCAAAGCTAGAAATCGGGGGGGGGGGGAGAGAAACGTGTGTGTGTGTGTGTGTGTGTGTGTGTGTGTGTGTGTGTGTGTAACAGCTGGAACGAAAATCCAGCCCCGAGGAACGGGCAGCAGCGGCGCAAACGCGCCCTTGGAAAACCCGCTACGCGCTCGCCAAAGCGCAAAGGCGAAAACGGGCGGCGCGCTTGCAGAATTGGCACCGCTGGGGGGGGGGTCAGGGGGTGGCAGCCGTCCCTGGCCGTGGGGGGGGGGCTGAAAGGAGAAGCGGGGGGGGGTCGGCTCACCCTTGATCAGGTGCAGCTTCACCGTCTCCGTGACCGTCATCCAGTGCACGCCCGGCGGCTTGTAGACGGCGAAGAGCCCTTGCAAAGCCGTGCCCGCCGCCGCCCGCATGGTGCCCTCCCCGCCGCCGCCGTCCTCGGCCGGTGCAACCGCCTCTCCGCTCCCCCTAGCGCTGCCGGGTTGAGCCCGACTGGAAATAGAGTCCCCCCGGGAACACGAGCCCGTCCGCCCCAGCAGCCAGCCGGCCGTCTCCAAGGCGAGAGACGCGCAAAGCGAAAGCGGCTGCCGGCGCGCCCGGGGAGCCGTGCCAAGAGGGTTGGGGGGCTGCCGGGAAGACCCGGGTTGGGGTCTTTGCAAAAGGGGCTCGCTCGGCCGAGGGGCGGACAACTCCAAGACACACACACACACACACACACACACTGGCTCACACATAAACACACACACACACACACACCCCGTCCCTAGATCCAGAGGGCGGATAATTCTCTCTCTCTCTCTCTCTCTCTCTCTCTCTCTCTCTCTCTCTCTCTCACACACACACACACACACACACAGTCCCTAGATCCAGAGGGCGAACAAGTCTCTCTCTCTCTCTCTCTCTCTCTCTCTCTCTCTCTCTCTCTCTCTCTCTCACACACACACACACACACACACACACACACACACACACACACACACACAGAGTCCCTAGATCCAGAATACTCCGCGGTGGGAAGGATCGGAGCGCAAAGCGTCTGGAGGTCAGTGGCTCGAGCACAGAGGGCGTTTACGGCTCCCTCGGGGCTCCCTCTCTCTCTCTCTCCACCTTGCCCTTGCAGGCTGCGGAGGATGGGCTTTGGAACGCAACACTGGGGAGCCGCCAGCCTTTCCCTCCGCCAAAGGAATACAGATCTGGTGTCTCCCCCCCCCCCAGGCAACGTTGCTCGACCTTGCTTCTCCCCTCGAAGCTGGGTGAACTTCAACTCCCAGAATCCCCCAGCCTACTGACCGGAGGATTCTGGGAATCGAAGTCCACCCAGCTGAAAAGGTTACAAGGTTGAGGGCTGCTCTCGTAGACTTTGCGTGTGTGTTCATACATGGGAATAGTTTTAAAATCCTGGTTACTTTCACCGCATCCGCTTTGCAGAAAAAACCATTTTTCCAGCCAGGGAAAAAAAATAAAAATCCGATTTTTTTTTTCCCCCTGCTGGATTGGAAAGGGTGGACTTTGGCCGCCACAGCCGAGTGCAACAGTTGGAGGGGTGATGGTGGAGAGTCTGGGGTCCTATATGCGTGTATCCCCTCCCCTTTCTCCCTTTTGCCCCGCGGAGAATTACGCCGCTTTCCTGCCCTCCCAACCCACAGCAATTTTCCAAAATTCGTTTTTAAAATCCCAGCAAAATCCTCGCTTTGCAGATGCTGCTTGTTCACACGAGTTTCTTTGGAGACGGCCACTAGAGGGCACTCTCCACTTTCTCTTTTGCTCTGACGCGAGAGTTCTGGCCAGATGGTGGCGCTGTAGCACCGCGTATGATGATGATGATGATAGAAAGAACTGGAGAAAATAGCAAAATACAAAGACCTACAAATAGAAATAGAAAGACTGTGGCAAAAGCAAGCAAGGGTAGTACCAATAGTAATAGGCTCCTTAGGTGCAATCCCAAAACAACTGGAGCACCACTTGAACACCATTGGCACTGACAAATTCGCTATTAGTCAATTGCAAAAGGTGGCCTTATTAGGAACTGCTTCCATCCCGTGACGATACCTGTAATACCATCAAACATCCACATCTGCCTATCCCAGGTCCTG
This sequence comes from Crotalus tigris, assembly GCF_016545835.1. NCBI lineage: Eukaryota > Metazoa > Chordata > Lepidosauria > Squamata > Viperidae > Crotalus > Crotalus tigris. The sequence continues at coordinate 1,032,218 of NW_024100155.1, forward strand.
GGTAAGAACTCGATAGGTAGACAAAATGCCAAATCCAGTCTGAACATCTGGCTGACTGTGCGATGATCAATAATAATAATAATAAAAGTTGGAAGGTACCTTGGAGGTCATCTAGTCCAACCCCCTGCTCAGGCAGGAAACCCTATACCATTTCGGACAAATGGCCATCCAGTCTCTTATCCCGTCCTTTGCTTGCAATGCCTTTGATAGTCTCCAGGGCTACCTTACCTGCTCTGAAAAATGCACTTTAAAAAAAAAAAAAAACCCTCTTTTTTGCAGAGTTTTGCCCCGCAGAGGAAGATCCCAACTATGCACAGATTGCTGTCCAGTCGTGCTCTGAAATTCCTGCCTTGGATAGGGAACGTGGGAAATGTTTTGGAGTCCTCCTGGCTCATAGGCAAGTCTTCTGTCTGGTCCTGGTCTCCTTGCCAAACTTTCATCGCTTTCTGATATCTGCTTTTTTTTTTTTTTACAGTAAATTTACATGTCCCTCACCTTGCAGCCACGCAATTTGTAACGCTCTTTTGTTGTAGGTAGAGAACGGATCGTGTTTTACATGCATTCTTACCAAAACTCTTAACCTCAGCAGCGGTGCATTTTAATTCAGTTTAATTTTAACGACACGATAACGGTGTTCCAGCATTTGAGGGGCTGCCACAAAGAAGAGGAGGGGGGGTCAAATTATTCTCCAAAGCACCAGAAGGCAGGAGAAAGAACAATGGAGGAGAGCTAATCAAGGAGAGAAGCAACTTGGAATTAAGGAGAAATTTCCTGACAGTGAGGACAATTAACCAGTGGGACAACTTGCCACCAGAAGTTGTGGGTGCTCCATCACTGGAGGTTTTTAAGAAGAAACTGGACAGTCACTTGTCTGAGAGGGTATAGGTTCTCCTGTTTGAGCAGGGGGCTGGACTAGAAGACCTCCCCTTCCAGCTCTATTCTGATAGAGATTAACCCTTGCAGAGTCAAGTCCTAGATTAGCTTGTCTGCTTGAAGACCACCGAGGAAGACTAAGGAGATTGACTCACCTAGAACAGAAGCTGGTGGTGAACCTCCTTAGTTGGGATGTCCTCCCTTTCTGTTTGGGGCCTGTTTGTGCGGACCGGATGCTGGCATGTCACAGCCCAGGACCGGTCCATGGACCAGGGCTTGGGGACCCCTGGTCTAGGGTCTCCTGCTTGAGGGTTGGACTAGAAGACCTTCAAGGTCCCTTCCAGCTCTCTTCTATTCTAATTCAGGAAACTTGCACAGCCCCCGACTCTCAGTGGCTCTGCGCAGCTCATCACAATCCTTAAAAGACGTGGCAATCAATAAAGCATCAAAGACATTTTCTGCTCCTAGCCAAAATCTCAAGGCTGTGATGAGGCTCTTATGGCAGTGTTTCTCAACCTTGACAATTTTAAGGCATGTGGACTTCAACTGGGGGGGAAAAAAAACGCATGTATTAAATGCTGCTTGGGTTTTGACTGCATTCCAGGGCTTTGGAAAGTTAGAAAAAACAAACAAACTAAAGTCTTGAAATGTTTCTGATTCTCTAACTTTAACCCTTTGTCTTCCGTGCAGGGCGACCAATTAGCCACACCAGCCCCCTCGCAGCTTTCCTGAGCCCCCTGCAAGAAGCAAGCCATTTCCCACTCTATCCAAACCACATCCCCACCAGCGTCTTGCAAAAATGCCTGTTGACAGCCGGCTCAGCCTTTATGTCCCTCTACAACCCCTATCGCCACGGTGAGCTGGGTGTTGTGGTGTTGTGTCTCTGTCTGTGTGTCTGCCTGTCTGCCTGCCTGTCTGTCTGTCTGTCTGTCTGTCTGTCTGTCTGTCTATCTATCTATCTATCTATCTATCTATCCGTATCTATCTATCTATCTATCTGTCTATCTATCCATCCATATCTATCTATCCGTATCTATCTATCCGTATCTATCTATCTATCTATCTATCTATCTATCTATCTATCTATCCGTATCTATCTATCTATCTATCTATCTGTCTATCTATCCATCCATATCTATCTATCCGTATCTATCTATCTATCCGTATCTATCTATCTATCTATCTATCTATCTATCTATCTATCTATCTATCTATCTATCTATCTCTGTGTCTGTCTGTCTGTCTATGTCTATTATCTGTTCGTCAGAGAGGGCTTTAAAGCAATGTGAAGCGGTATATAAGTCCAACTGCTGCTGCCATTGCTATTACGGCTGCGTTGTATCACTCCCTCTCCTTTTTTTTTCCTTCTTCCCTCCTCCTTCCAGATATGGTAGCCGTCCTGGGAGAGACAACAGGTTCAATAGCTTTAAAGAATCTCTGGGAACAGATGAAGAACGACCCGGAAGGAAGGCAGGTCCTCCAGTAAGTGAATCTCTTTCTTTTAGCCTGCAGCCCAGACAGACGGGATGATTTTTATGGAGATAAATCTGAAAAAAAACTTCTGTGAATTAGTGAATACACTTTCACTGCAGGAAGTCCACCACTTACAGTGGTTCATTTAGTGACTGTGTAAAGTTACAATGGCACTGAAGGAAAGTGTCTTATGACCACTGACTTAACAACTATGGCGAGAACGGCCATCAAATGGGGCAACGCTCACTTAAAAAAAATCTGTCAGTTAGAGCAGAAATGTCGGGTTCTGTCGTAACTTGAGGACTCCCTGAACTCTTAACAATGTTGGGGCCCAAAAGCTGAGATGTTCATTTATATTTTTATTGAAAGCTGTGTAGGTTAAAAACCAGCACAGTTGGAAGTCTTCCACAACCAAGGCTTGGTCTAGTGCAGGGGTAGTCAGCCTTGGCTCTTTTATGACTTCAACTCCCAGAATTCCTGAGCCAGCATGGGGGAACTATGGCCCCTTCATGACTCGTGGACTTCCAACTCCCATAATTCCTGAGCCAGCATGGCTCAGCTTGGAAACCTCTCCCTTTCCCCTCAGCATGGCTGGCTCAGGAATTCTGGGAGTTGAAGTCCATGAGTCATAAAAGGGCCAAGGTTGCCTACCCCTGGTCTAGTGGTATTGGTGAGCGTGTCACCTTGTGCTTAACCAGCATTCATTGAAAAAAACCCCATAAATAAAGATGAATCTTGGTTTACGAGCTGATCCCGCAAAACCCAGGGAAGTTGAGATTCAGCTGGACCGGGGCCAGCGGACCTCACCTCTGTTGGACCAAACTAATCCCTAAAGAGAGGCCCACCATGTGTCCAATGGACCCTTTCATGACCTGCTGAACTGCTGCCTGCAATTCCATTGTTTTCCTTCGCAGAGAGCGGCCTTGGATCCGCCTTTCCACCTTGGATGTAGCTGGACTTCGGGGGCTTCCCGACGGGACCTTCGGCCGAGAATACATTCGCTTCCTGGATGATAATGTGCGTACTGTCACAGCTCGGCTTTTCAAAGAGCGTTTGTTGTCCTAGGAGGCACGTTGAATTTCTGTTTCCGTTCGAAAAGCAAATCTTTGGTGCCCTTTGAACTTGCAGACGTTTCATTCGCCAGACTAGGGAACGTCCTCAGTGCTAGGAGAGAGTGTGGGATGAGAGGAGGAGGACGACAATGACGACGATTGTGGGGTTGTTTTCTTGCAGACATTTCATGACCCAACTAGGGAACATCGTCAGTGCTAGAAGAGAGTGGAATTTGCAGAGAGGAGGAGGAGGACTGTGGGGTCCTTGGTGCTCTCTGAGCTTGCTTGTTTTCTTGCAGACGTTTCATGACCTAACTGCTAACATCATCAGTGCAAGGTGGAGAGGAGGAGGAGACTCCCTTCTAGCACTGATGATGTTACCTAGTTGGGTAATGAAACGTCTGCAAGAAAACAACCAAGCTCAGAGAGCACCAAGGACCCCACAGTAGTCGTCGTTGTCGTCATCGTCCTCCTCCTCCTCCTCCTCCTCCTCCTCCTCCCTTTCTTGTCCTCCACTCCACAAACCCCTCTCCCTTCTAACACTGATGATGTTACTTAGCCGGGTCATGAAAACGTCTGCAAGAAAAAAGCCAAGCTCAGAGAGCACCAAGGACCCCACAGGTCAACCCCGAGCTACAAATATTGACCGCAATTCTCAATTTAGAAGCATAACTGAACCCGGAACTGGTTGTGGATGAATGGCCAAGGGCAAAGCACTATGGGCTTTGTGGTCTGAAACCTCCAAAGGGCACCTGGTGGCCGGTTTAACCATCAGTAGACGCTCTCTCCATCTTCCTTGGCCCATCGGTGGCTCCTTTGAATTGAGGGCGTTGAGAACAACAACAACAACAATAGTAATAATAATTGATTAGACTTGTATGCCGCCCAACTCTCAACCACTCCGGGTGGCTCACAAAAGTCAAGCGAAGAAATTACAATAAAATCAGTCAGAGAATCATCCCGGGGCGGCTGACGGTTGTGCATAGCTAGGGCCTTCCTTATCTAGGAAATTAATATTGGCTTTTTTTTTTTTATTAAATTTCCCGACGGGCAGAGGGTGTCTCCAGACACAAGGATGCCAGCCCGGTTCATTGACGACGAAGACCTGGCCTACGTCATCCAGCGCTACCGGGAAGTCCACGATCTGCTACACACCCTTCTCGGCATGCCCACCAACATGCTTGGTGAGTGTCTTTTAGCGGCCAGCGGGATGTCTTGGGGGGGTCTCCACTCCACGATTAGGGGATTTGGGGAAGCCTGGGTCCCAGAGCCCGAGAGGCAGGGGCTGAGAAGGACGGCCGTCTTGGCTGAGACCGATGTTTCTCCCAAAGGGAGAAGGCGTTCGGGGCTTGATCAAAATTCTGAGTTTAGGGGTGTCGTTCCTTGGCGCCAGGAGGAAGGGGGTTGTCAGGTGGGGTTGTGTTGTGTCACTGCTCTGGAAATGCCAGCAGCCCGTCCTTTAAATACGTGGGATGTCCTGCTTTTCCCAATTCGGATCAAAGTCTTTGGATCCTCACGTTTCTTTCGCTTCCCTTTCCCCTTTCCTTAACTCGCCTTCCCTTCTTCTCATTTCCAACTCCTTCCTTCCTTCCTTCTTTTTGCTTCTTCCTTTCCTTTCCTTATACATCCTCTTTCTCCTTTTTCTTCTTCCTTTCCTTCCTCTCATTTTCAACTCCTTCCTTCCTTTGTTCCTCTTTTTCTTTCTTTTTCTTTTTTCTTCTTCCTTTCCTTTCCTTATTCATCCTCCTTCCCCTTTTTCTTTTTCCTTTCCTTTCCTTTCCCTTCACCTCCTTTCTTTTCCTTTTCCTTCCCTTTCTCTTCCCTTTCCTTTCCCTTCCCTTCCCTTTTCCTTTCTTTTTCCTTCCCTTCCCTTCCCTTCCCTTTCCTTTTCTTCCCTTCCCTTCCCTTCCCTTCCCTCCTCCTCCTCCTCCTCCTCCTCCTCCGCCACCGCTTCATTTTTTCTTGAAACATGCAGCTGGCTGCCACAGCACTCAACAGGTGACTTAATAACCCCCTTCCTAATTCCCCGTGAAAGAAGTTATCTTTCTAATTGCTGTAACCACTGGAGCCGTTCACCCTTCCCTTTGGAAAAAAAACTGCTGACAGAGGACCACAGATAATCAGGGCTGAGGGTGTTGAAATTCGGACCCGGCCACCTTTGGCTTAGTTTCAGGCTATGCCCAGGGTTATGATTCACTGGGAAGCCTCCATGTTGTTTCTCCAAATGGTTTTGAGCAATCCGTCCTGAGTCTGAAGCAAGTGGAGAGGATGACTCACCCATGGCCGGACTGGTAGCAGCAGCCTGGCTGAGGGATTCTGGCAGGCTGTATTTTTAGATCCGTGGGGGCTGAGATCTTTGACCTTCCACACACAATTCTCTTACCCCCATTTCCGTTCCTCCCCATCCGGAAGATTCAACCCCTCTAAGAGACAGATCCTCTAGAGCAGTGGTTCTCAACCTTTTTAATGCCGCGACCCCCAACCGGTCGTAAGTCGAGGACGACTCAACCAGTCGTAAGTCGAGGACGACTCAACTGGTGCAGCCCCGTTTGCAGAATGGGACTTTTGGCGGGCTCAGCAGGGCAGAGACAGCCTGGACAATTCCTATTGGCTTTGGAAAGGTTCACCAACCTGCTTCTCATCCCCAAAAGAGATAAGGCAAAGACTTCCAAGTTTCTTTTTGATGTTTTCTTCCTGTGCTGGGTATAAACCACGTTTCTCTAACCGGCGTTCCATCGTTCATTTCGATGGTTCTGTACTTCTGATTTTCTTGCTTCCCTGATGCTCTGTCTTAGGCGAAGTGGTGGTCAAGTGGTTTGAGGCTGTCCAGACCGGTCTGCCCATGTGCATTCTGGGAGCGCTCTTTGGTCCTTTACGTTTAAATACCCGGTAAGTCGAGGATTTTATAAATGCAAACTTGCTGGCCGGCATACCTTCCAATTGAAATCACGATGCATGCAACAACTGGGAGCTTGGGTGAAACTTTTATCCTTGACTGATTGATTGATTGATTTGCTAATTACACCTTCAAAATTATTGCCTTGCCCTTTTCAAGGTGATGGCAGCTGTCGTAACTTCTAATTGTTGGTTTTGGCTTAATCTTTAAAAAAAAAAAAAAATCCGAGAGCATTATAGGTTGCACAAAAGACGGGATTTTGCAAAAGTCTTACAAAGATCTTGTTTGTGTGTCAAAAAGCATCCCGGATAAAGCATGTCCCAAACCTATTAGGAAGTTTGGCCTCTTTGCCTTGAAATTTTCTCTTGGCGTTTCTGCAGCTGTACGTTTCGTGCAAAAAAGCGTGAGCGTTAATCAGGCACTGCTTTGTAGCCAGGTTAAAACCCATTTGCAAAGATCGTAGCAGCTACGAAACCCATGGAAAAAGTCAGTTAAATGGAAGGAAATAATATGGTTTGAGCAGTTTGTCTGATGTTTAAACTATCCTGCCTTAAAAACAATCTGGGGAAATAGACACTAGAGAAATGCAACCTTCTTCTGATGCCTAAATTTTAATACAGGACTGGGTTAAAACTGCTAGGATTAAATTGGATTAAACAGGTCACCACCTGTGAAGAAGATTTGATATAGGTCAGCTGTCCAGGAGCGAAGACCTTTGAGTCTAAAAAACGTAGCGGTTGTAATCTTTCTACTTTCTCGTTTTCTTTTTTTTTTTAAAAAAATAAAGTAAATAAATAATTTCCTCCCCCCCCCATTTTTTATTTCCCTTCCTTTCCCCAGTAAGTGGCAGCTTTTGACTGCGGAGCTTATCCCGTGGGCCGTTCAGAGCGGACGAAACGCCAGCTGCATCTTGAATTTTTATTATGAGAAGCGTTGGGAGCAATCGGTGGAGTCTCTTCGCCGTGAAATCGGCATTTTCCCACCTCCTGGGATCCATTTTTGAGCTTCCGTGGATGAAACAGGAGGAACACCTGATGGAGACCATTCCTTTTCAGGAAGCCACGGAATTAAATTCTGGATATTAAATCGTCTGGCCAAGCCTAGGGTGTCTTGGGGCCCCACCTTCCTTCACCAGTGGACGTCCCCAACTTTTTCTTCGGCCTGCACTGTTAAAAGAATGTTTAAAAGAGGAGAAAAAACAGAAACATCACCACAAAATCCAGAAATACGGAAGCTTCGACATAAATGGAGAAAATATTGACAGTCCCAAGGCAGGAAAGACTGAAGGACGAAAATGGCTACCACAATTAGATCTCGGCTCCTAAGATACGTAGAGTTGTCGTTTTATGGCGGCGTTTTCACAAGTCAAACTGGAGTAATGCCTTAGCGCTTTCGTTCTCACAAACACCCTTTGTGGGTTTGGATCGGAGAATCCCTCAACTTGGCCTAGGATGCTCTTCCAAGCCTCGCCTGAATCTTTTCCAAAATATTTTCATCCTTTCCTGTTGCTCAAACTCAAGATGATTTTTTTGGGATGCCCAGCCTAGGAAAGGACAATAGACATCTCATTTCTGCCTTGAGTTGTTTACAAGAATTCCCCTCTATAAAGCAGATCGAATGCCAGTGATAAGTTGGAATGCACAACCACAAATATTCGCCAACCACTTGTGTTCTAGGGCAGGTACAAATATGCAGAACGAAGTTCTGTTTATAGTCTCAATAGGGTGGTGATATTTTGCAGATTTTTATCTTCCGTTCCAAGGCTTCTGGTTCCTTAAAATATCCCAAACTTTCTTCTTAAATATCTTTATAACGTGGTTTCTCATCCCAGTTTTTCAATAAAATTTGCAGCTCTCGGTTCTGCTTCCTTTGGAAAGAGAGTCACAGATTTCTCTGTTTGCAAACTAAGGTTCATTATACAATGCATGGTTCACACAATGTGCTTAAAGCCAAAAAGGTGGCTTGTTTGTTGTGAATCGAACCACTGGTGCTGGTTCAACAAACTGAGGCTTAATAAATATCAGGCTAATCTCTGCGAAAACAGTTTCGTTATGAACTATCTTGTTATCCATGGCTGTTTCTGGGAAGCCTTTTTTTATGGACACTAAAGATGGTCTAATTCAAACACAGTTGCTCAAACACAGGTTCAAAGCCAGCCACCATAGCTTGGAATTCCTTGCTGTACGATTTAATAACGCATCTTTTAAAAAAAGAAACAGGTAGCAGTTCCAGGGTTTCGAGAACCAAAAAGAAATTAAGGGATCTCGGAGTCCTAGTGGACCATCACTTAGATATGAGCCAGCCGTGTGCTGCAGCTGCCAAAAAAGCCAACACAGTGCTAGGCTGCATTAACAGAGGGATGGAATCAAGATCATGTGAAGTGTTAATACCACTTTACAAGGCCTTGGTAAGGCCACACTTGGAATCCTGCATCCAGTTTTGGTCACCACGATGTAAAAAAGATGTTGAGACTCTAGAAAGAGTCCAGAGAAGAGCAACAGAGATGATTAGGGGACCGGAGGCTAAAACATATAAGGAACGGTTGCTGGAATTGGGTATGTCTAGTTTAAAAAAGAGAAGGACGAGGGATGGAATGATAGCAGTGCTCCAATATCTCAGGGGATGCCCCAAAGAAGAGGGAGTCAAGCTATTCTCCAAGGCGCCTGAAGAACGCAGGACAAGAAGCGACGGATGGGAACTAATCAAGGAGAGAAGCAATCTAGAAACAAGGAGAAACAATTAACCAGTGGAACAACCTGCCTCCAGAAGCGGTGAATGCTCCAACACTGGAAGTTTTTAAGAAGAGACTGGACAGCCATTTGTCTGAAATGGTGTAGGGTTTCCTGCCTGAGCAGGGGGTTGGACTAGAAGACCTCCAAGGTCCCTTCCAACTTTACTACTACTGCTGCTGCTGCTGCTACTACTACTACTACTACTATTATTATTAAAATTGGGGAAAGCAAGATTTGAAAGTTTAAAACTTGTTTCAATTATTTGGCTTGTTCTGAAGCCGGCCAGCGTGCGGGATAAGCATCTTGATGCCTTCTTGTTCATCATGCCAGCTGCCACGCAAGTTGGCTGCTCTCCCCCACCCCCCAATAAATCTGGATACAGCTGGAAGGGACCTTGGAGGTCGTCTAGTCCAGCCCCCTGTTCAATGCCCGTCCTTCTGATTTTCTCTTTTTTTCTCTCTTCTTCGGGGGTATTCTCCCCTCCTTATCCGACATCCTAAACCCACCCGTGTCTCTCCCCCCCCCTCGCTTGGGGGTCCCTGCTCGCATCGTGGACGCGAAGGCTTTTTTGCGCTCGCGTTGGCGCTTCCAGCCGTGCGCCCGCGTGCGCCTCGCTGGCGCACAGCAACCCTCCACACCTTTCCTTGCTTTCTTGGGTCGGGGGGAGCAGCGCAGCGGAGGAATAGCACAGCCCAGTATAGAATGACAAGAGCTGGAAGGGACCTTGGAGGTCTTCTAGTCCAGCCCCCTGCTCAAGCAGGAGACCCCATAACATTTCAGACAAATAGTTGTCCAAAGGGAGGAAGGGGAACGAAGCAAAGAAGAGGGGGGCAGAAGGGGGGGGCAGAAGGACCTCTTCCCCCCCCTCTCTTTCTCCCGTGAGAAAGCGTGCAACCCGCCAAAGGAAACTTTTCCAAAAGTTTATCTTTTTTTTTTCTTTCTCTTCTTTTCCCTTCCTGCCGTAACTTTCCAAAAAGCGACGATTCGTTTCCTCGCTTATTTAAACTGCAAAAATAAAACACCCCCCCCCAAAAAAAACAAAAAAAACCACGCGACTCTGGTGGGACTCGAACCCACAACCTTTGAATGACTCCGTCCCGTCATATAGATCTAGAAGTCCAATGCGCTATCCATTGCGCCACAGAGCCCCACGCGCTCTTGCAGCGCAGCCTGCGCGCTCTCTGCTCCGGATTCCTCTCCCCACAAGCGGCGGCCCATAAGCCCCGGCCGAGCTGTTTCTCCCCCCCCCCCTTCTCTTTGCATTGGCCACGCGTGGAGGAGAGGAACCCGGAGCTGCCTCCGTGGGGAGCGATGGGGTCCACAGAGCAGCGCGGGCCAGCCGGCCCCCCCCTTCCCCTTTGCAGAAGGAGAGGCCCCCTCCCCGCCTTCCCTTCCCTTGCTTTCGCGTGCACGCTTTGTGCGTCGTATGCACGGGGGTTACGCGGGTGCAAAGCCGTGGGCCGGGGTCTTTGGAGTGTTCCCCCCCCTGTGCAATTCTGGATCGCCGAACCCAAAGACCCCCGCCCTCCCTTCCATTGCTTTCGCCTGCAACTTTGTGCATCGTGTGCACGGGGGTTGCACGGGTGTAAAAGGGGGGGGGTCGCGTCGTTTCTTGGCCCGGGGGGCTCTCCCTGCAAATCGCCCCGGGGTCCCCGGACGATCCAGAATTGCACGGAAGGGGGGGGAAAGAAAAATCCAAAGACCCCCCCCCGCCCGCCCTCCCTCCCTTGCACGCTTTGTGCGTCGTGTGCACGGGGGTTGCACGGGTGTAAAAGGGAGCAAGGGGGGGGGTCAATTCGTTTCTTGGCCCCGGGGTCCCCGGACGATCCAGAATTGCACGGGGGGGGGGGAAGAAAAATCCAAAGACCCCCCCGCCCTCCCTCCCTCCCCTTGCTTCCGCCTGCACGCTTTGTGCGTCGTGTGCACGGGGGTTGCACGGGTGCCTCCTCCCCCTTTGGAGTGTTTCCCCCCCCCTCCGTGCAATTCTGGATCGCCCCGCTTTATACAGCCCCTTCCCCCTCCCGCGGCTGGGAAGGCGGGCGGAACTCCAACTCCCGCCGTGCCTTGCGGGAGGAGGGTCGAGGGCGCCCCCTGGAGGGTCCTCTGGGCGCTGCAGAGCCGGAGCAGCGTCTAAAGCTAGCATCACTTCGGAGGCTGCTTCGGAATTCCGCCTCCTCCCGCCGGCGCCGCTGCCCTTCGCATGGGGGAAGGCAGGGCCAGGCAGGTGCAAGCCGGGACGGGAAGGAAAGGCCGGTGGCTCAGCAGATTTGGAGGAGGAGGAGGAGGAGGAGGAGGAAGAAAAAGAGCCCGATCCTTGCGCTTGGGGACTGCCTCGCAGGGGCTGGATTGGAGCAAGCAGCGCCTTCGCCTCCAAAGGGATGCGGGCAGTCTGGCCGCAGGTGGGTGGCGGGGCGGGGCGCGCCCAGGGGGTCCCCCGCTGCGAGGAGGGGGCGGCTGGCGGTGGGGGAACAAAAGGGGGTGACCCCCCCTTCCAGGCCTCTCCCCCCCCCACCCGTGCCATCCATCCTTTCTCCCTTCTGCTTCCTTTCAATTAAATGGGGAGGGGGGAGCTGAAGAGGAGAGGACCCCCCCACACACACACACCCTCCTTGAGATGGGGGGGGGTGGATCAGGTGGTCCTGGATCAACCAGCCTTCCAGGCTGGTTCTTTGCCTCAAAGGAACCAAGACTGGCCCTTCCTGGGTGGAGATGGAGGGACCACACTCCCCATTAGTCCCCCCTCCAATGTGGGCTGCGGAGGGGGGGGTAGCCCAGACCCAGCAGGGGGGGGGACAAATGAACAATGCACCCCCCTCCCTTCCCAGGCATTGCAGCAAAATCCTTGCCCATCCAGAAGTATCCCCCGCCACTGGGATGACTAGGGGGTCTCCCAAACAGAAGGGGTACCCATGGTGCATATGAGGCTGTTGCCCCCCCCTCCCGTGCCTGTTTGCATACCAATGCAATAGGCAAGAGTGTATTTGTGGGTCTGTGTGTGTGTCGATCATGCTCTGCCAAAGCTCCGTGTGCTGATCTGTAGAGTATTGGGAAAAAGAAGGCGAAGGGGACAAATAGTAGGAGAAAACGGGGTCCTTTCCTGATGTATTTCAAATTATCTTTAAGCCCCGGCGCATCAATTGTGATGAGACAGCTGGAAGAGGCTACGAGGCTCCTCTCCACCCCTGCAGTAAAAAAAAAAAAAAGCAGGGTGAGATTGCAAAATAAGACTAGCCTGGACTACAAAGCCCATCGCCTTCCAGCCAGTCTGCGTCCGAGCACCAGGATAATGTTAAAACAAAAACTGTTTAATGCAAAAGCTAAAGCATATATATATATATATAGGCTCGTGGTTATAAAATATTTGCGCTGATTTAGTCAGCTTCGGGGGCCTTACTTAGAACATAGAATAACAGGGTTGGAAGGGACCCCTGGAGGTCATCTAGTCTAACCCCCCAATACATGGCTGTCCAGTTTCTTCTTGAAAACCTCCAGTGACTTAAAATGGGCATTTCCATTCCCCCCCCCACACACACACAGACATAAACAAGGATTTCTTTAAACAAATAACAATTGGCACAGAGCAAGGAGTGGGAAGCTCTGAGCCAATCCGTTTCATTAGTTCAAATCACGTTTTGCAAGTTTTCTAAGCGATTGAGATCAAAGCCACCTCTTCGTGCTTCTGATTTCTTCCTGTGGGAAGCTGAAACTTTCTTTCGGCTTTTTTGCAAGGTCTCAGAGAGGAATTTAGCTGGGTTTTCTTCCACCTTTGACGACAAGCAAAATGGTAATAAGTCAGAAGCCTCTTGAGGTTCCAGAAGGTTTCGGGGTGAATCCGTGGATAAGTCAAAATGATTTTGGGGATCAGGCGAAGGCTAAAACTTTTGGATTCCATCTGAACCTTGATAAAACTGGACTCTGCCTGGTGGAGTTTCAAAAGCCTGTTTGTGTGATGAATTTAAGGCCCGTTGTGTACGGAGGGGGGGGTAAGAGGCAAGTTGAGTGAACTCTGAAAACTTCAGTTCCGCTAAAGGGGTTAGGAAGTTGTGTGAACCGCAGCTGAAGGCAGAACGGTGATCCATGCCGGTTGCCATTGGTAAAAGAGAATGCATTATTTTTTAATTATTTTTTAAAATTATTTTTTATTTTTCCAAACTCTCCCCCATGCATATACCGTGATATTTATCAGATGCTAACATACATTCTTTTAACATTCATATATAAGATACTTTTAATAAAATGAAATAAATACACACATACTCGCCCATTTCCCCTTTCGCTGTATCCACACTTCTTCTTCTCTACCTTCTTTCTCCCTTTCTTCTCTTCCCTACTTCCCTCTTCTTCCTCTCCTCTTCTCTTCCCTTCACCACTCTCCTCTCCTTTCTCCCCACTTCTCCTCTTCTCCTCCAACCTTCCTACTTCCTTCTCCCCTCCTTTACTCTTTTCTCTCTCCTCTCCTTTCTTCCCTCAAAGAGAATGCATTATTAAGGACAACAACGCGACAACTTTTAAAAGGGGAGATCTGCAAACCTGGCGGAATTTAGAGTGAGAAAACCCAGCTTTATTGCCGCAGTTGTAGGCCTGAAGATGGAAGAAGGGGCAAATGGGAGAGGAGGAGAAATGTTTTTAAAATTAGTTTCCAGCAAGGAAGATTCACCTGGATGCCCTTAGCTCCATGGGAGAAACAAGGTGTTTTTGTGCCATCGGCAGAGGCGAGGCCGGCAAGGTGTATAGAGGGCATAATTTTCTGCTTAGCCAAGTATGAAGCTTTAGAGACGGCCCACGGGGGTACGATTGCCCAAGAGTGAAACAGCCCAGAAGGCTGAGCATCTAATCTGCAGAGGGAGGGCCTGGCCGGTGTCGAAAGCAACCCTGGGAAAGAGAGAGAGAGAAAAGGATTTCAGCTGGAAATGAGACGCCTGTTTAGCATATGCAGAGGAATAGGAAAGATCTGGTCTCTTGAGCAAATTCCAGAAGGTAGCAGCAGGGATGAGGACCGTGGCGACTGATTAGGTCCTGAGGTGGCCTCCCAAAAGAAGTTCTGGCCACCAGCAAAGCTGAGACACCAGCCCCAGGCAAGCAGGTGAGAAGGAGAGAGTTCAAAGCTCCCTAAAGATGATGGAAACCACAAAGAGGGTAGATATTAGAGGAAAAATGACGGTCTGGGATGAGGAAAACTATGTGAATGTCCTTCTGTCTGGGAGAGGGGTGGGGGTCCTTTATGACCACCTTTCTTGAGTTTGGATTCTCCCAGAGGTGCTTTTTTTTCCCCAAAAAAGGCAACTGGACTCGTTTTTTTCCTTGAAGACATTTCACTTCTCCTCCAAGAAGCTTCTTCAGTTCTTCAGAAGGCAACTGGACTTGAAGATGTTTCGCTTCTCATCCATTTAAGCTTCTTCAGTTCTGATGAGAAGCGAAAGGTCTTCAAGGAAGAACAGAGTCCAGTTGCCTTTTGGGGGGGGGGAAGCACCTTTGGGTCAACTATGACCTGGATGAATTGAACCTCTGTGGACATCCAGTTTGGGTTGGCCCTGGCAGAGAAGGCATTTTTCCAAACCTTGGACTTAGAACTTTTACGTCCGTGAAGCCAAGCAGATCAGAACGTCCTTTGGGATAAAAGAGAAGAAACTTTTAATTTCTCTTGATGCCAGCAGACCGGCTGAAATCCGTAATCTCTTTGGTGGTTTGCAAATCCTTCTGCCCCATCCTTCCAAGATGCCCTGGGCAGCCAGTGATGTAATTAATTTTTATTTTTAAGGAGGGCGATGCAATTCTAGCTGGGTGTCTTCCTACCTTTGTTATCCTGGACTTCCCTGGGTGCTTCTGGGTCCTGTCTGTGCACCGAATGAGACGAGGAAGGGTCCAGAAACATTAAGAAATGTTGAGGACCTAGAAGGCTGGATTGCAAAGCCTAGGGCGGTTTTATCCAAAAAGATAGATTTCCAGGGCAAATTGCTACGGATATGGCTTTTCCATCAGCATCTCAAGAACTAGGATGCTCCGTTGGTTTCTAGCACGACTTCGCCTTTTCTTAAAAACGTTTTCATCCTGTAGGGAACTTTTAGAATTAGAATTAGACTTCTTTATTTGACTCCCCTGTAAGGCATGCGATGTAGAAGCTTGGACGAGGTGTAATATATTTTTTTCCCCAGCTTCAGGTTAAACTCTGCATTTTTCCTGCTTTACCTTTGGGAATTAAAACCTGCTCGCCTGCCCTTTTGGCAAAGACTCCTTAATTGAAAATTTCCGTTTTAGGGACAGAAAGTTGGATTCCCGCAGCATTTGATTTGATTTACACTGAAGCGAACGGCAAATAAATGCCGCGAAACGTTTTTTTACTCCGGTCTTAACAGTTTTAATTAAAGTCTTTCATTTGTTGTCGAGTTTCTTCTGCATTCTGCGCCTTTAAAAATTCCCTTGCCATGTGCTGGTCTGGAGCCCCAGTAACTTCTGCCTTGCTAGGTTTGATGTTTCAGCTTGGAAAAGTATATTTCATTTAAAATAAGAGTATTTTGACCTTGGCTAAGTAAATAATTCACATGCACACGTGTAAATATCTGCCAAAAATCGAAGCAAACTCAGCTTGGGAGCAAAGGTTACCAGTGCTATCTTCTGATAGCTGGAAATCAAATCAATCTTTATTACGGTCATAACCAGCATAAAGACGGGAGATCAACTTGGCGATTTCAGAGATGCCCAATCAAGAAAAACCCAAGAGGGATCCTATCTTGCAGAGGATCTACCCTCTTCAAAGAAGGCGGGTGTTGTAATTATAATTACAGTATTATAATTCTTATAATAGCAGTATAATTGTGCCCTGGACTGCCTTTGGACTTTTGACTTAAATCTGCGGACCTTTTTTTTTTTTTTTTTTTTTGGTCTTTTTAATCAGGTGGCGATCCGAATAGCATTCCCTCCATTTGGAGAAAGGGAAGAGAAGAAAGAAGGGAAGGAAAAAGTTGACTAGTTGGAGGAACGGAAGGATTAACCAAGACCGGGAGCCTGCATTTTTCACAGTACGTTGGGTCCCATTTGATATATTTAGAAGAGAACAGAGCTGGAAGGGACCCTGGAGGTCTTCTAGTCCAGCCCCCTGCTCAAGCAGGAGAACCTATACCATCTCAAGACAGGTGACTGTCCAGCCTCTTCTTAAAAACCTCCAGTGATCAATCAATTGGAATAGAGCTGGAAGGGACCCTGGAGGTCTTCTAGTCCAGCCCCCTGCTCAAGCAGGAGAACCTATACCATCTCAAGACAGGTGACTGTCTAGCCTCTTCTTACAAATCTCCAGTGAGGGAGCGCCCACGATTTCTGGAGGCAGGCTGTTCCACTGGTTAATTTTTTTCAAAATTAATTTAAGGAACGATTCGGCCAAGAGAGATGGATTCATCCAGATTAAGAAATATGTTCTTTTTCTGTTTTTCTTTTCTTTCCTTTTCTTTCAGGCCAATATGATGCGTTGGGTGGTCCTCCTATCCATGTCCGTCATTTTCCGGCTGTTTTTTGACCTGCCCTGGATTCAAGTGGTGCCAGCCCTTTTCATATTCTATTTGGGCTCCGGTGGATGGCAGTTCCTCCGGATCTTCGTGAAGACGATCAAGCGGGACGCTACGTAAGTCTGCGGCGTTTCTTCCATCCCCTTCCCTTTGGTCTGCAGGCGGTCCTCGGCTTAACGACGGCAATTGAGCTCAAGACATTTTTCTGTTGCTCTCGTTGAATTTCGCCCCGTTTTATGACCTCTCCCGGCCACAGTTGTTAAGCGAATCGCTGCATCGGGTCGCGCGGTTGTTAAATGAATCTGCCTCTGGCTTTCTCCCCACGGATTTTGCTTGTCGGAAAAAAGGGACCGCGTGACCCCGGGGACGCTGCAGCCGTCATAAATAGGAGCCAAGTCGCAAAAGGGGCTCACATGACCCTGGGACACCGCATCCGTCATAAATACGAGTCAGTTGGCAAACGGCTGGAGTTTGATCACGTGACCACGGGGGAGGCTGCAATGGTCGTAAGTGTGGAAAACGGCCATTGGTCCCTTCCCTGGCATTCTCTCTGCGCCATAAAATAAGCCTATTCGATAACCAGGTGAAAGCAAAAATTGACCTCTATTAGAAAATAGGTACATAATCATCATCATCATCATCATCATCATCTTCCATCATCTTCCACCTTCATCTTATATTATTATTATTATTCATTCGGTTCACGTCTAATGAATAATAATAATAATAAGATGATGATGGAAGATGATGGATGATGATGGAGAAGGAGGAGGAGGAGAAGAAGAAGGAAGAAGGAAGGAGGAAGGAGAAGGAAGAAGGAGGAGGAGGAGAGGAAGAAGGAAGTAGGAGGAGGAGGAAGAGGAGAAGAGGAAGAAGGAAGGAGGAGGAGGAGGAGGAGGAGAAGAAGAAGGAAGAAGAAAATAAAAGGAGGAGGAGGAAGAAGAGAAGGAAGAGGAGGAGGAGAAGAAGGAAGAAGAAAAGAAAAGAAGTAGAGGAGGAGGAGGAGGAGGAGAAGGAAGAGGAGGAGGAGAAGGAAGAAGAAGAAAAGAAAAGGAGAGGAGAAGAAGAGGAGGAGAAGGAGGAGGAAAAAGAGAAGAAGGAGAAGGAGGAAGAGAAGGAAAAGGAGGAGAAGAAAAGAAGGAGAAGAAGAAGTAGTAGTAGTAGTAGTAATAGTAGTAGTCGTCGTCGTCGTCCAGGGATTATTTTGTTTATCCATGAACTCTCCCTCTCTAAAGTGACTCTCACATTTTGGGAGGAAAAAAAAATATGCAAAGTAAGAAAGGCATTAAGAGAAGGAAGGAGAAAAAAAGAAACCAGAAGGCAGTGCCAGGAAATGCCGGCAGATTACATCAGCCGTGCGTGGGCTGGCTGTGCATCACACGCCTTCGCAGAGATAGGAATGTCTTAATCGGTTTGGCAAAGGACGTCAAAAAAGGGGGTCACTCTGATCTCATGAGGCAGGGAGTTCCGCAGGCTGGCAGCCACGAACAAAACCCTTTCTTCTGTCTGAAGCGCAACTTGAGTTTTGGGACTGAAGGCTGGTGCCGAAAGAGCCAATGGTTGGATCCTCTTTTTGCTAAACACTTCAAAAACGTGGCTCGCGCGAGGCAGCTGTTGAATTTTCCCAGAAGCCCCGTTTTGTGTCACGCTGACCCTTCCAGGCATAAAGCCCCCCCCCCCTCCCCGGCCACCTTTCTTTGCAAACGTGCCGGATTTCCACCACGGCCCTCTTAAGCCAATGCTAATCCGTCGGATCTTTCTGGCTCAACTAGTTTTTCCAGCAAATAAAAAAAAAAATTAAGCGAGCCGAGAATTTGCAACCCTGCAGAGGTTGAACCTGGGAACCGGCAGACGCCACAAAAGGCATGCTGACTCTTGTCAGATGGACGCCAGGGGAAGCCGACAACCGCCATCAAATTATTGCAGGGCGGGCAGAGTTGTGTAAGACGTTTTTAAGTTCATCAGCAACCGATTGTTGCATTTGTCGCAGCTCCTCCGTGGAAGCTGTTCCACCTGCTTTTGACATGGAACTGGAGGTGCGGGTTTGTGCGTGCGTGTGTGTGCGTGTGTGTGTGTGTGTGTGTGTGTGTGTGGTTGTGCAGCACACTGCACAGTTGCTAATCTGTGGTTGGATGTCCACATTTGGGGCGCCAACCCGGAAGGAGGTTGATGATGAGTGATTTCCTCTGCAGAGTTCCCAGCGTCTGGGGACAATCTTCTCCAGAGTCAACAATAAAGGGTCTAAATGCTGAGGTGGGGGGCTCCAGTGTTGGAGCATTCACCGCTTCTGGAGGCAGGTTGTTCCACAGGTTAATTGTTCTCACTGTCAGGAAGTTTCTCCTTAGTTCTAGGTTGCTTCTCTCCTTGGTTAGTTTCCATCTGTTGCTTCTTGTCCTGCCTTCGGGTGCTTTGGAGAATAGCTTGACTCCTTCTTCTTTGTGGCAACCCCTGATAAATTGGAAGACTGCTATCATGCCCCCCCCCCCCGGTCCTTCTCTTCATTAAACTAGACATACCCAATTCTAGCAACTGTTCTTGGTATTTTTTAGCCTCCAGTCCCCTGATCATCTTTGTTGCTCTTCTCTGCACTCTTTCCAGAGTCTCGACATCTTTTTTACATCGTGGTGACCAAAACTGGATGCAGGATTCCAAGTGTGGCCTCACCAAGGCCTTGTAGAGTGGTATTAACACTTCACCTGGTCTTGATTCTATCACAATCAAGACAAGAGAAGAGAAAATCTGAGTTCAGCCTAGAGTGGTATAACTTGAGACAGTGTCTCAGACACATCTCTCCCATGTTCTTGTGAAGATGTTGAATAGAATAGAGCTGGAAGGGGACCTTGGAGGTCTTCTAGTCCAGCCCCCTGCTCAAGCAGGAGGACCTATACCGTCTCGGACAGGTGATTGTCCAGTCTCTTTTTAAAAACGTCCAGCGATGGGATAATGGTAGGGGAGAAAGTCTTGAGACTCACAAGATTCCCTTAGTATAGTTGTATCATAAAAGTTGTAGTAGCATGCTGGCCTTTGGTTTCCACCTTGAGTCTTCCACCTTGACGCTTTTCCCCAAAGGCGTTTTTTCCCAGGGCAACTGGACTTCCCTCGATTTTCCTTGAAGACCTTTCGCTTCTCATCCAAGAAGCATCTTCAGTTCTTTCAGAAGGCAACTGGACTCTGTTCTTCTTTGAAGATGTTTTGCTTCTCGTCCATTTAAGCGTCCTCAGTTCTGATGCGAAGCGAAACGTCTTCGAGGAAGAACAAAATCCAGTTGGCCTTCTGAAGAACCGAAGAAGCTTCTGGGAGGAGAGGGGCAACGTCCTCGGAGAAAAACAACGAAGTCCAGTTGCCTCTTTGAGAAAAAAAAAACACCTCTGGGACAACCAAGGCCTGGAGGACCGAGAACTTCCACCGTCTTTTATCGTGACGCTTCTGCCCGTTGTCCTGTCCTTGTTAGGACCGCCAGGGCCGTCCTGTCGACCCGCTTGAAGATCTGGTGGTACGTGAAACGGCGGACCACCATCCCCGCGCTCTTCCAGCAGACGGTCCAGAGACACCCGGAGAAGGTGGCCCTCGTCTTCCAAGGCACAGGAGAAAAATGGACCTTCCGCCAGCTGGATGACTACTCCAACCAGGTGGCCAATTTCTTCTACGAGCAGGGCTTCCGCTCAGGCGATGCCGTGGCCCTCTTCATGGAGTCCTGCAACCAGTATGTCGGCCTCTGGCTCGGGCTGGCCAAGATTGGGGTGGAGACAGCTCTCCTGAACTCCAACGTGCGGCAGGAATCCTTGGTCCACTGCATCCAGATCTCCCACGCAAAGGCCATCGTGTTTGGAGGCGAGCTGGCCGAAGGTGAGAGGCACACGGGGAGGGGAGGAGGAAAAAAGAGGGGAGAGCAGAAGCCGGAGTGATCCTGAAGGATCGACCGAGGTTAGTTGACTCCATGGCTGGTTTTAAATCCCGAACGAGCCCCCACTGGTGGGAATTGCACTGATTTGTTTGGTCTAAAATCTGTTTCCTTAACGAGGTTGACTGGGATTGCCAAGACCGAAACTTTATTTTAAGGGGCAAGGGCGGCTTGCAATCCACAATGGCTCAGCTCCTTGGGGGCCAGCTGCTCCTTCCCCAACCTTCCTCACAAGATTGTTGTTAGGAGAAGAACGTTCCCAAGATGCCCCACCAGTTCCCAAACGTCGCCAAACAAAACGGGCCACAATTCTCCTTTTCTCTTCTCCCAGCCTTGAAGGATGTCCAGCCCTCCCTGGATAGATCCACCCGCCTCTTCTGCTCCGGTGATCCACAGGCCGCCAGCTCCCTACCTGGGGTGGAAGATCTCGACTCTCCGGTTGCAAAGGCCCTGCGCCAACCGCCCAGCCCACCGGACAAGGGATTCTTAGGTGCCCACCCAAAGCGCAAATCTCAGAGGTGGCTCTCTCTGTTCCCCCTGCCGGGACTTAGCCTGGCACGCTTCCCCCTGGATTTCAGGGGAGGAGACGTGGTTGCCCCCCATTCCTCCCTCCCCAAAGGACGGTGACGGTGCGAGCCACGAAAGAGCCAAGATCTTGCTCAGCCTGCAGAGGAAATCTTCCCAGGGCTGGCTGGGACGCTGGAGAGCCAGTGCCACAGAGATAGATCTGGTTGCCAAGGGCAAATGCACCTGCAGATCTCTCTGATCCTTTGCAAATTTATGAAGATCTCCCTGTCCTTTGCCAATATCCTAAAGTTCTCCATGTCCTTTGCAAACCCCAAAGTTCTCCCTGTCCTTTACCAAAGATTTTGAAAGTCTCTGTGTCGTTCTTTTTTTTTTTTCCAGACAAACTCTTCTACATTTACACTTCCGGAACAACGGGCTTGCCCAAGGCAGCAATCATCGTCCACAGCAGGTCAGTGGGGTGGGAGAGATCACGTGAAGTATTAATACCGCTTTACAAGGCCTTGGTAAGGCCACACTTGGAATCCTGCATCCAATTTTGGTGATGTAAAAAAGATGTTGAGACTCTAGAAAGAGAGCAGAGAAGAGCAACAAAGATGATCAGGGGACTGGAGGCTAAAATGTATAAAGAACGGTTGCTGGAACTGGGGATGTCTAGTTTAATGAAGAGAAGGACCAGGGGGGACAGGATAGCGGTCTTCCAGTATCTCAGGGGCTGCCCCAAAGAAGAGGGAGTCAAGCTATTCTCCAAAGCATTTCCTGAGGGCAGGACAAGAAGCAACGGGTGGAAACTAATCAAGGAGAGAAGCAACCTAGAACGAAGGAGAAACTTCCTGACAGGGAGGACAATTAACCAGTGGAACCACCTGCCTCCAGAAGCGGTGAATGCTCCAACACTGGAAGTTTTTAAGAAGAGAATGGACAGCCATTTGTCCGAAATAATATAGGGTTTCCTGCCTGAGCAGGGCGTTAGACTAGATGACCTCCAAGGTCCCTTCCACCTTTATTATTATTATTATTATTATTATTATTATTATTATTATTATTATTATTATGGATCATCGCACAGTCAGCCAGATGTTCAGACTGGATTTGGCATTTTGTCTACCTATCGAGTCCTTACCCAGGACCTGGGATAGGCAGATGTGGATGTTTGATGGTATTACAGATATCGTCGCAGGATGGAAGCAGTTCCTAGTAAGGCCGCCTTTTGCAATTGACTAATAGCGAATTTGTCAATGCCGATGATGGTGTTCAAGTGGTGCTCCAGTTGTTTGGGGATTGCACCCAAGGAGCCTATTATTATTATTATTATTATTATTTGCCGCAGTTCAGAACCAATCTGCTCCCTGTTTCTTCAAGAGCTCCTCCCCTCTACACGGGCTAATCCACCCAAACCGACTCGGGCGTCTCTTTTTTCTCGGACCAGGTATTTCCGGATGGCGACCCTGGTTTACGGGGGCTTTCGCATGACGCCCGATGATGTGCTTTACGACAGTCTCCCTCTCTACCACACGGCAGGTAAACACCAAAGCTCCGGGCTTTAGAAAAGCCCTCGTGCTTTTATTTTTCGTCCCGTGGCCAAAAAGTTGTGGTTTTTTTCCTCCTTTGCTCCCCTTTTTCCTGAAATGGCCCTCCCCAAGTAAGGCGTCAAAAAAAAGGGGGGGGAATCAGATTTCGTCCCAATAGCCATCGTCTCTTGCAATGTTTCTTGGGATCTTCATCTAACTGACGGTCAGGATCGCCTTGGATTGGGCTGAAAAGGTGAAAGAGCAAATTGATGGCTGCCATTAGGGGGGGAGGAAGCTGCCCTGAGCAGCTAGATTTCTCCTTGCAGGGAGAGAGAATGGGTCAAAAGGGAAGGGAGGGGGTTGAGTTGTAAGGTTGCTCCGATCTTTGGTACGAAGCATCGCAGTACAAAATCTATCCAAGGATCTGTCTGTCTGTCTGTCTAGCAAGCTAGTTAGTTATTATCTATCTATCATCCATCCATCCCTCTCATCCTTCCCTCTGTCCAGTTCCTTCCTTCTCTCCCTTTCCTTCCTTCCTTCCTTCCTTCCTTCCTTCCTTCCTTCCTTCCTTCCTTCCTTCCTTCCTTCCTTCCTTCCTTCCTTCTTTCCATTTTCAATCCTTCCTTCCTTCCTCCTTCCCTCCCTTCTATTCCCTTCCTTCCTCTCTCGCTGCCTTCCCTTATTCCTCCCTCCTTTCCTTATTCTCAATCCTTCCTTCCTTCTTTTCTCCCTCCCTTTCTCCCTCCCTTCCTTATCTGTCCTTCCTTCCTTCCTTCCTTCCTTCCTTCCTTCCTCCCTTCCTTCCTTCCTTCCCACTTCTTCCTTCCTTCCTTCCCTCTCATCCCTTCCTCCCTCCCTTCCCCCTCCCTCCCTAATTATTTTTATCTCCTTGCATTATTCTGCCTTTAGGGAACATTGTGGGGATCGGGCAGTGCCTCCTGCACGGAATGACGGTGGTGATCCGGAGGAAGTTTTCAGCGTCTCAGTTTTGGGATGATTGTGTCAAGTACAACTGCACGGTGAGGCAGGGGGGACCCCCGGTGGGAGGGAAGGAGGATCCAGTATTGGTGTGGCCATGCTCGCATTACACCTAAGCAAGGAAACCTTATTACAAGCAGTCCTTGACTAGAGTGGAATAGAATATGGAATGGGATGGAATGGAATGGAATAGAGTAGAATAGAACAGAATAGAAATAGAATAGAATAGAATAGAATAGAATAGAATAGAATAGAATAGAATAGAATAGAATAGAATAGAATAGAATAGAATGAAATATGAAATGGAATAGGATAGGATAGAAATAAAAATAGAATAAGATAGGATAGAAATAGAATAGAATAGAATAGAATAGAATAGAATAGAATAGAATAGAATAGAATAGAATAGAATAGAATGAAATATGAAATGGAATAGGATAGGATAGAAATAAAAATAGAATAAGATAGGATAGAAATAGAATAGAATAGAATAGAATAGAATAGAATAGAATATGAAATGGAATAGGATAGGATAGGATAGAAATAAAAATAGAATAGGATAGGATAGAAATAGAATAGAATAGAATAGAATAGAATAGAATAGAATAACAGAGTTATTGACAATGCATTTAAAACCCCAAACCCCTGTTTTAATTCTCATTCTTGCTGGAACAACGGATGGTTCTTATCCCCCACCTCTGAGTAGAGAAAACAAATTAAATTTAGCCCAGTTGAGCATCGACCGCGAAGAAGAAAGTTAAAATAATTTGGGGATCGGCGATTCTTGGGGTCTAATCTACCTCTGTAATAGTCCTGCTCCATGTCTGTTTGCTTTTGGAATTATTATTATTATTTATTATT
Source organism: Crotalus tigris (assembly GCF_016545835.1). Taxonomy (NCBI): domain Eukaryota; kingdom Metazoa; phylum Chordata; class Lepidosauria; order Squamata; family Viperidae; genus Crotalus; species Crotalus tigris. Next base: position 1,056,516 of record NW_024100155.1, read on the forward strand.
TTTTGGGTTTCCTGTTTAATAGCAGTGCAAAAGAGCAAGCTTAGTTCTTCAAATGCCACGTCAAGACTCGTGTTTGCCTTTCCGCTTAATCCAGGTTTTTCTTCCCGTTCAGATTTTAAATATTATCCCAGTTGTGGGTAGGGTAAACATTGAATAAACAAGCCCGGGTTTTCTTTCCTTGGCTGTTGTTTTCTGTTTTAAATAAAACAGACAGAACTGAACAAGGGCGGCCCAAATGTTAAAACGGCACGTCGGATCGTTAATTCACGAACGGGGAATTCTCACCCAGCTGGGACTTTATTTATTTATTCTAAACGCCTAAGCAGACGAAAGCGTCTGGAACAAATAAGGCAAAAAAAATTAAATAAATAAGGTAAAATGATTTTGCAACCTGATTTATGCAGAATTTGAACCGGTGGGAGGAACGCGCCCGTGTCTCTGATTTCCAAAAGCGATGCAAAGGGATCGGTTTGGACACGGGCTGCGGTTTCTGAACACAAATCTAAGCTGTAAGTCTAAACGCAATCAATCTTAAAAGACGAATCTCTCTGGCCAAAAAAAAAAAAAAAACCCAACACAATTCAACACACGTCAACAAGGCCCTTCTAGGCCTGTCTGAAAAGAAACTAAGGTTAGTTTTAACGTACGACGCAGCTGAGCCACAAAGCTTGTTAAGTGAGTTTTGTCCCATTTTAAGACCTTTCTTGCCACAGTGACGCTGTGACCGTTGCAAGTCCGAGGACGGCTCGTCGGTCACTTTCTTTCAGTGCCTTTATAACTGTGAACGGCCATTAAACGAATCGCTGTATGCCGAGGACTGCCTGCACAGCCGTCGGACGTACAGATTTGCGACCCCTTAGCGAAATCTAGCCCTAATTGTCTTCGGAAGGGGAGGACTGCATGTATCCCGTGTCTTCCTTCCCTCAAACCCTCAAAAACTCGTGTGTGTGTGTGTGTGTGCAATCTTGTGATTTTCAGATTGTACAGTACATCGGGGAGATTTGCCGGTACTTGCTGAACCAGCCGTCGAAAGAGGTGGAGCGTCAGCACCGAGTCCGGATGGCATTGGGGAACGGCCTGCGGTCCTCCATCTGGAAGGAGTTCGTGGAACGTTTCGGCATCCCCCAGATTGCTGAGTTTTATGGCTCCACCGAGTGCAATTGCAGCGTGGGGAATTTCGACAACAAGGTAGGAGAAGGAAGGGGAAGAGTGCCAAGCGGGGAGAATCTCCCGAACTCAGAAATTGGGGAGCCCTCGGGGCTCACTTAAGCTCTGGGTGGTTTTCTGGCAGACGTTTCATGACCCAGCTAAGTAACATCATCAGTGCTAGAACGGAGTGGGGTTTGTGGGGAGGAAGGGGGGGAGGAGGAGGAGGATGAGGAGGAGGAGGAGGAGGAGGAGGAGGAGGAGACTGTGGGGTCCTTGATGCTATCTGAGCTTGGTTGTTTTCTTGTGGACGTTTCATGACCCAACTAGGGAACATCATCAGTGCTAGAAGGGAGTGGGGTTTGTGGGGAGGAAGGGGAGGAGGAGGAGGAGGAGGAGGAGGAGGAGGAGGAGACTGTGGGGTCCTTGATGCTCTCTGAGCTTGGGGGTTTTCTTGCAGATGTTTCATGACCCAACTAGGTAACAACATCAGTACTAAAAGGGAGTGGGGTTTTCAGAATGGAGGAGGAGGAGAAAGGGAGAAGGAAGAGGAGGAGGAGGAGGAGGATTGTGGAATCTTTGGTCCTTTCTGAACTTGGTTCTTTTCTTGCAGGCATTTCATGACCCAACTAGGGAACGTCATCAGTGCTAGAAAGGAGTGGGGTTTGTGGAGGAGGAGGGGAAGCATTGATGATGAAGATGATGTTCCCTAGTTGGGTCATGAAATGCCAACCGCCCAGTTCAGAGAGCACCAAGGGCTTCAAAGAAAAAGTGGTCCTGAGAAGGTCAAGGGGCAGAGGGGGACAAAATGGGACCTCCCTGTTCTTCTTCTGAGCCCGTTTGTCCAAATTTCTCTGCTCTACAGTTCGGGGCCTGTGGCTTCAACAGCAGAATCCTCCCCCATGTTTACCCCATCAAGCTAATCCGGGTCAACGAAGACACCATGGAGCTGATCCGGGGACCAGATGGGCTTTGCCTGCAGTGTGAACCAGGTGAGATCAGAGTGGTGATGGAGATCTCGGGTGGAGAGAAGGTCCCCATCCATTCCATTGTGTTCTTCTTTGGCTGATGGTGGAAGCTCCTTAGATGCCTCCAAGCTATGTTGTGTTGCAAGCATCAGAGGACCTCAGCACTCCATTCCATTGTGTTCTTCTCTGGCTGATGGTGGAAGTTGCTTAGATGCCACTAAGCTATGTTCTGTTGCAAGCATCCGAGGACCTCAGCACTCCATTCCTTCATGTTCTTCTCTGGCTGATAGTGGAAGCTCCTTAGATGCCACTAAGCTATGTTCTGTTGCAAGCATCCGAAGACCTCAGCACTTGAGGACCTGCCGGACCCCCAAATCCTGAAAAAAACTCAAATCCAGCACCTCCCTTCCTCTCTTTCCCCAGGGGAACCAGGTCAGCTGGTGGGGCGCATCGTCCAAAGCGATCCGTTGCAGCGTTTTGACGGCTACTTGAACCACGAGGCCAACAATAAGAAGATCGCCCGAGATGTCTTCACCAAAGGCGACTCTGCCTACCTCTCAGGTGAGCCTTCTTTAACTCTTATTGTGGGGTGCATAATCATTGTCACCTACACAAAAAGTCCTGTCAGTCAGAGCTGGAAGCTCTACAGGTAATCCTCAACTTAACAACAGTTCATTTCGTGACCGTCCCAAGTTACAACCGCCCTGAAAAAAAAATGACTTACGACCGTTTAACGACCGTTGCAGCATCCCCCAGGGTCATGTGATCACAGTTCAGACACTGGCAGCTGACTCGTATTTACGACGGCGTTTGCGCCCTTCTGACAAGCAAACTCAAGCCGGATTCGCTTGACGACCGCGTAGCTACCTTAACCACCGCCGCGATTCGCTTAACGACCGAGGCGAGGAAGGTCGTAAAATGGGGGCAAGCTCACAGAGCTGCTGCCTTGCTTAGTGACGGTTGGGGTCGATAGCGATCATAAGTCCAGGACGGCCTGTACGTAAAGAAGGGGAGGCCTGCCACGAACGTTCACCGCCACCCTCGCCGCGTTTGTCCCTCAGGTGACGTCCTGGTCATGGACGAGCTGGGCTACCTGTATTTCCGAGATCGCACGGGGGACACCTTCCGCTGGAAGGGCGAGAACGTCTCCACGACGGAGGTGGAAGGCACCCTCAGCCGGATCCTCAGCATGGCGGATGTGGTGGTCTACGGCGTGGCGGTGCCAGGTCAGTGGGAAGGGCCAAAGACAAGGACGGAGGGGGGGGGATAGGATTGGGCAGAGTTTTTTTTCTATCATATGGAGAAACCCCAAATTGTCTATCTGCCTGCCTGCCTGCCTATCTATCTATCTATCTATCTATCTATCTACCTATCTATCCATCGTCATCTATCTATCTATCTATCTATCTATCTATCTATCTATCTATCTATCTATCTATCTATATCTATCCCTCTCTCTCTCTCTCTATCTCTCTATCTATCTATCATCTATCTATCTCATCTCATCTGTATCTATCTATCTATCTATCCATCATCATCTATCTCTCTCTCTCTCTCTCTCTCTATCTATCTATCTATCTATCTATCTATCATCATCTATCATCATCTATCTATCTCATCTCATCTGTCTCTATCTATCTATCCATCTATCTATCTGTGTCTATCTATCTATCTATCTATCTATCTATCTATCTATCTATCTATCTATTATCTATCCATTATCTATATCTATCTATCTATCCATTATCTATCTATCTATCTGCTATCAACTATGTCTATATAACTATATATTTATTATCTATCTATCTATCTATCTATCTATCTATCTATCTATCTGTGTCTGTCTGTCTATATCTATCTGTCTATCTGTGTGTCTATCTGTGTGTCTATCTATCTATCTATCTCTGAGTATCTATCTATCATCATCTATCTATCTATCTCATCTCATCTGTCTCTATCTATCTATCTATTTATCTATCTGTCTGTCTATCTATCTATCATCTATCTATCCATTATCTATATCTATCTATCTGCTATCTATCTATCTATCTATCTATCTATCTATCTATCTATCTATCTATCTATCTATCTATCTATCTATCTATTTAGAAAATTTATTTGTAAAATGTATTTATAAAATGGGTGGGGGAAAGGTGGGATCATCTGTTATATTACTCAATCAACCATCTGCTCAATCAAAGACCGTTTTGTCTGCCTGTTTTGTTTTTGTTTTTTAGGCACGGAAGGGAAAGCTGGCATGGCTGCCGTCGTCGATAAGGAACATTCCTGCGACTTGGAGCGATTTGCAGCAGAAATGAAGAAAGCGCTGCCTGCCTACGCCCGGCCGGTTTTTCTGCGCTTGCTGAAGGAAGTGCATCAGACAAGTGAGTGCACAATTTATACAATTGGACGTGGCATCACCGAGACGGTTAGTTTCACGCTAAGGGCCAGAAATATCAGAATAACAGAGTTGGAAGGTTTCTTTGCCTTGCCAAAAGCAAAGAGAAATGACAAAAAAAAAAAAAAAACCCAAACAAATGCCGATTTTCCTTACTGTACGTGTTGCTTCTCTTTTTTCCTCCTCCCACCCCTCCCACTTTCCTCTCAGGCACTTTCAAGTTCCAGAAAGTCGATCTGCGCAAGGAAGGCTATGATCCCAGAGTGGTGAAAGATAAATTATTCTACTTGGACTCTCGAGAATGCCGGTATAAGCTATTGGACGAAGAAATCTTCGAAAAGATCCGGTTGGGACAAATCAAGCTGTAAAAGGGGAGGGGGGAGAAATCAAAAGGACTTTTTTCCCTCCTCAAAAACTGATCATATCCTTCGGTGCAAGGAATTGGGATTACAATGGGGCAGGAAAACTGGAAACGGTCAAGTCAGTTTCTGGGTTTGGGTTCCCTCCCCCTTGTTGCCGACCACCTCCCGACCTGATGCCAGATTAGAGGGAAAAAAATTACGTTTCCCAAAAAAGGCACTGCAAATCTTAGTTTTTATTTGATTGTGGGTTTTTTTTTTTTTTCTGGCAGCTTGGACGATTTTACGTAGCGTCGGCTTTACCAAAGCACAGATGATATTTCAGCTTTCTTTTCTCCTTTTGGGAAAGGGTGGATCTCTAGCAGATCCCACAAGGACTAACTTTCTTTGTCCCTTAGCTGGGACTCCAAAGCTCATCATCCTCCGTGTCTTAGCAGGAAGATGGTTGAGGTGGCATCTAAAAAACACCAAGAGCTGCAGTGCTTGGGGATTACCTCTAGGGGGCGCCCTTGCGCTGCCTTGCTCTGCTGACCAGCCATTCTTATATTTATTTTAGTGGGTTTTTTTCCTCTGCTCTTCCTTTTAATTTTTATTGGTTGCTATTTGCAAAGCACAAAAGAGGCAGCCTGGTTGAAGAAGGTGCTTATCGAGGCCCCAGCTCTGCTTTTGTTCCAAGATGAATTTTTTGGGGGTGGGTGGGGGTGGGAAAACTTGCTGTATCCGCCTTTTAATTGCACGGGGGGGGGGGTGTTTTTGAAAATGGAGATAAGATTTGCCTTCCAAAGTTAAAACTTTGCACAGTTTGGGGGGGGGGGAATCTCACTGCAGGAGCAAACAGATTCCGTTGTTTTTTCAGTCTAATGCAATACACCTACACCCACGTATCCGGTTGGCCTCTGGTTGGTTCCTAACGCACATCCAGGTTTATTCAGTTCTTCGACTTTTGGAACAAAAAGGGCTTTTTTTTAAGGAAAAAAACAACAACAACAAACCATGAGCCAAATGCTGTGACGGGCTATTTGTGCCCTGAGCAATTGCTTACCTATCCCGTTTTGCCCATCCCGAACGTTCCTAGTGGGCCTTCAGGCCTGACTGCTTTTCAGAAGTTTGAAATCCACATTCTGATTTTTCTGTACCGAATTAAGCGGATCTGTAATTCCAGCTCAAATTAGCTTTCTGCTCCCCCCCCCCTCTCTCCATGCCCTGAAAACTCAAGCTGGAACTGCTTTATTTTCCACCGGACGTTTCCAAAACGTTGGGCACAGCGGCTTTTTGATCTTGCCAATTTCTTTTTTAAAAAAAATGCAACGAGATCTCTCGTGCTCACATGAGGGAAACTCCAAGCCGCAGGAGACGGACCCCTTGCCTCTGAAAACAGAACTATAGGATGTCCAGTTGAATCTCCGAGAAACCTACGCTAAAACAGGCACACCTTGCGATGTTTTGCGATGTAGAAGTCTCTGCACAGCTTCAGGCCCCCAAATAGAATGGCTGGAGATAATTGGACTGGCCAATCAATGGTCTTAAAAATGCAGGCAGCCATTCCGTTCCCGGAGATGTGTTAAAATCATCTTATGATTTTCCTGGAAACGTGCCTGTTAGGTCAGCATGGACCTTGCAAATCCCTGCCCGGCCTCTTTTGAGCCATCCCACCAACTGAATTTCCCACAATGCCTAGCACCCACGTTTTAAAAGATGCTGGGTGACAGACACAGAAACCCCTCCCTTCCTGAGGGTGCCTTGTGTCATTTCCAAACCCCCCTTTCTCCCTCCCCCCTCAAAAAAAGAGGCAATAATAACTTTGGAAGAGCTCTCATGTCTTTCCACGTCAATCTGTGTTCTACGCGTCGGCGAAATGATCTTTATTGTTGTAATTTGTTTGTTTAATGGGTGCTGTTGCAAGCACTGACTCAGGGAACGGGGGCTAAGGAGGGGCGTGTCTGGCGAAGAGGCATTGGAAGCCCCCCCCCCAAAGACTCATCTTAATTCTGTTCTGAATGGAGGCGTGACTGATCATCATCTCCCTGAAGTCTTCCCACGCAAAAGCCCATTTTCCACGGGCACCCCAAACTTCACGGCTTGACAAATTCTCTGCTGGAACTTGGAAACTTAATTAAAGAAGATTTTGATTTTGCTGGCCAGTGTAGCAATCGTGCTTTCCCTCCCCGACACTGCTCCAGTTTATCCCAGCACTTTAAACAATTTTGCAGAGGGCCAAAACTGGCACTGGATGTACTGTCCAGGGTCCTGGTGTCTATTCCCCCACTTATTTCCTGTGCTCTTGAGTGTGTATATCCTTTGGTGTATGGATTTACAAGCTGGAAGTTGTCTGAAATATTTGGGGTAGCTGCAGAAGAATGGGGGGGGGGAAACGTGCCATTGGCTGATAATGTCTAATAAACATGAGCGCTTCCTTCTGTGAGCTTTCCCTATCGTTTTACCTCTATTGCGGATCGTTGCCTTGCCTCAAAGTAGCTCCTGAAGCTGCTAATAAATCAGGATGGACAGATATGGTAGGGTTGAAAGGGCAGAGGGATACCCCGATGTCTTGCGCCCTGGCGTACAAATGCCACAAGCTCCTCTCACCTTGATTTGAGACGTACAGAGTGCCTGAAATGGGGAGAATTTTCACGTGCCTCCCTGCTTGCTGTTTGCTTAGAGATAGTCTCGCATCATCCTAAAAAGCAAGATGGGAAAAATTGAGAGTGTGCCCCAGGAAGGAGGCAGCTAAGCCCATACTGGCAGTTCGGCAAAGAAAAAAAAAATTTGCAGCCCTAGAGAATGCGGATAACAGAGTTGGAAGGGAGGTCTTCTAGTCTAGCCCCCTGCTCAGGCAGGAAACCCTATATCATTTCTGTCAGTCTCTTCTTAAAAACGTCCAGTGTTGGAGCATGCACCGCTTCTGGAGGCAGGTTGTTCCACTGGTTCATTGTTCTCATTGTCAGGAAATTTCTCCTTAGTTCCAGGTTGCTTTTCTCCTTGATTAGTTTCCATCCGTTGCTTCTTGTCCGGCTTCAGGCGCTTTGGAGAACAGCTTGACTCCCTCTTCTTTGGGGCAGCCCCTGAGATACTGGAAGACCGCTATCATGTCCCCCCTCGTCCTTCTCTTCATTAAACTAGACATACCCAATTCAGCAACCGTTCTTTATGTATTGTAGCCTCCAGTCCAAGCCGTTCCACTGATTAATTGATCTGGGATTATAGAATAACAGAATGATAGAGCTGGAAGGGACCTTGGAGGTCTTCTAGTCCAGCCCCCTGCTCGGGGAGGAAGCCCTATACCATTTCAGACAAGTGGCTGTCGAATCTCTTCTTCAAAACCTCCAGTGATGGAGCACCCACAATTTCTGGAGGCAAGCTGTTCCACTGGTTAATTGTTCTCAGGATCCTTTGGTAGATAGGCTTTGTTTTTTTTGGGGGGGGGGAATCTCTAAAATGCTTTGCCTCTCCCTCTTTATTTCCCAGTGCTGTTGGGCCAAGACTAGCACGGATCAGGAAGGCCGTTTTTTCGAGTCGTTCGGGGGTGTCTTCCTCGGAGTTCACAGCCAGCCAAGTGGCTTTTGCTGAGACGGATAATGAGAGAGGCCAACGTCTTTTGAAGATCACTTTCAGGGACTCCAAAGGTTAAACGCCTGCTTAGAGGAGCCTATTGAAGGTTGAGGCAGGGGTCTGGCATTGTTTGAACACCCCTCCGGCTTTGTTGGGCTGCTTTCCGAGGACGCTGCCTGCCTGTGTGTGTGTGTGTGCAGGGCGGTCTCCTCTCCCTCCAGGCTGAGGGGGCTCCAATGCAGCTGGAAGGGTTTTCTAGCAAGTGGGTGGGTGACAGACAGGGGTCTGTAGCTTGCATTCTTTCTCAGTTTAACCCCAGCTCTGCCTCCCTGATCTCCGTATGACACCCCATTACCACATGAATGGGGAGAAGAAAGCATCACTCCTTCTGACCTTTCCCCCCCCCCCCCGCACACCAGCCCCCAGGGGCAGCGGCTGGGCTGGCTCTCTCCGCTCTGCTCCCCCCCCCTTCCTCGCCAGACCCTTGTTGTTCTGGGCTGCTGCAGAGGGGCGTTCAGATCCGAGGCTGGCAAAAGCAAACAAAGCCCCCTCCCTCCACGCCCGCCCTGGGCCAGGAAGCCCCCATTGTCATGGTTGCTCCTGCCCGGGCTCTGGAGGCCTCCGCCCCTGCTCCATGGTGCTCGGCGGGCTGGCTGGTCAGGGTGAAGGGCCCCGGCAGCTGTAGGCAGATGCCCCCAAAGGCTTGATTGGAAATTAATTGGGTCTTTTTGGAGGGGGGGGGGCTTGTAAACTGTCTGGACTTCTCTATTATCACTTCCTTCCTTTCCTTTCCTTCCTCTCATTCCCAACTCCTTTCTTCTTTTTCCTTTCCTTTCCTTCCTTCCTTCCTCTCTCATTCCCAATTCCTTTTTTTCTTTCTTCCTTTCCACTTTCCTTCCTTCCTTCATTTCCTTCCTCTCATTCCCAACTCCTTCCTTCTTTCCGTCTTTTTCCTTTCCTTTCCCCTTCCTTCCTTCGTTTCCTTCCTCTCGTTCCCAACTCTTTCCTTCTTTTTGTCTCCTTTTTCCTTTCTCCTTCCTTCTTTTCGTCTTTTTTCCTTTCTGCTTCCTTCCTTCCTTCCCTTTCCTTTCTCTCATTCCCAACTCCTTCCTTCTTCTCCTTTTTCCTTTCCTTTCCCCTTCCTTTCTTTTTTCCTTTCCTTTCCTTTCTTTTCCTTCCCTTCCCTACCCTCCTTCTTCTCTCTCTCCTTCTCTCTTTCTTGGGTTTTTAGTGAGAACGAGTCCCAAGCCCTGGCCATACAGAAACTAAACCAGATCAGTTGAATCCAAGACCATCCACGGTGTTATATCAAGGTGTGTCCTGTATTTTTCACCGTTTACTCATTTTTCATTGTTTCATAAGATTTATTTATCAAACAAACGCGTCTTGCACATCCCAGTTTAACACCATCAGGGTTGTTATGCTTTTTTTTCCCCATTCAACACTTGCAAATGGAAAAAAAAAAAGCACCCTTTCCCTTCCAAATGTGCTGGATTACAGCCCCCATCATCCACACACACCCCCAGCCTGTCCAGCACTATGGGAACTGTAATCCAGCACTTCTCCAAGGGAAAGAAGGGGACGGCGGAGAAGAGCCGACCATAGAGACAGACTCTCTATGGTTTTTCTCTCCCTCCGCCCGCGCTGCCGGGCAACCGCGCGCCTAACCCGGATGCGGAGTGGCGCTTCCGGCGCGCGCAGCGCGGCTCCCTGAGGCAAAATGGCGGCGCCCTTGTCTGTGCAGCTGGAGTTCGGGTGAGGGAAGCCCCGGACTTGGGGGGGGAGGAGAAAACAACTGGGGGGGCTGGGGAATGGAGCATTTGGGGGGGTCCCTCGTGGGACTGAGGATAGGAGGGGGCTTGGGCGGCGGGGGGGGGCTTGGAGGGCGAGGGAGGGGCTTGGGAATGGGGCGGGGGTGAGGTTGGTTCCTATTATCTAGGAAAGGGGGGGGGAGTGGTTGGGGGGGACCCATCAAATAACCCCCCCCATTAATCTCTCCCCCATGGGGCTTCTTCAAGGCTAGCTCTCTCGGCTGCCTTGGACTATCATTCCCATCCTCCCCAGCCAGGCTAGGCCAGAGCTCAACAAGCTTTGGCAAGCCTGGCCAACGTTTTCATTGGGGGTTGGACCCTCAAAACCATAAGGTTATAACAACAACGACGGTCACAACCACAGTAATAATAATTATAGTCACCTTGTAGGGGAGATGGGTGGCATAGAAATATAGTTAATACATAAAATAATATATTCCTGTGGGTTCCTGCCCCCCCCCTTATTTAAAGCATCTTTAGAGGGTCCGCCCTTCAAGCCCTGGAGAATATCAAGAAGGGGGCCTGTTTGTGGGTGGGTGGGGGGTCCAGCCCAAGCAGGTAGTGATGGTGGGTTGACTTTTTTTTCTTGTGCCTTTATTTCTGGGTGGGGGGGGGGCAAATAAGACATGGGAGAATGGGGAGGGGTCCTGCAATATGAAGGTTATTCTGCCTGAGGATCCCACCCAGGCAAAACAAAAATAAAAGCACCCACTGCCCTCCCCTTGCAAGCCATTTTACAGTTTTCATCCTTGGCATTAAGGGAGGACGGAGTGGGAAGTGAACTTTACATAAAACTTTAAAGGCACAGGGTGTGTGGAAATTGACCCTCAAGTAGAATGACCGAGAGAGGTTAATGTGTAGATTTTGATTCAGATTTAAATTTGGATCTACCGAGACCCTGGAAAGAGGCTTTGTATAAAATAATGTATAAAATGTCATTTTTGTAAAGCAAGGGCAAGGTTAACAGATCCAAGTGGCGTGTATTTTTCATGTCTTTGGGTTGGAAATGTCAGATTTTTCTGACGTCTTTACTGGAGGGTTTGATAAGATAAGGATTTTTGGCTACAGTGGAATCTGATAAACTGTTAAGAAACATGGACCATCATATGTATTTATTTAGTTTTGGCCTTGAGGGTTGGTCCATACCTCCAGAATTCAGGATTCTTTAAATGAGTAGCAGGACGTTTGAAGTGGCTATAAAGAAGAAATATGAACGTTCAGAGTGTGATGTTTTCTCATTATTCTCCAAACTGGTTCCTTTATGTATGGCTTTAACATTCAAAAGTGTTCATAGTTATAATAATAGTAATTCCGACACCATAGTGTCACCAGTAATATATAGTGGACTCACACTGAAAGTTCCTTTCTGTGAGATATAGCTATACTTTAAAAAAAAAAAACTAGGCTTAAGAAATTGTTTCTAGTATTTAGTGGTGAGTCTTTCCATTATGAAGACTGGGGCAGGGTGGGGGAATTCCTTCATATTAAATAGAGAAAGAGGTACTATGTTAAACTGCAAATGAATTGAATGGAACATTTTGTGACCAAGGGTTTTTGTGAGATGCAGTGCTTTCTCAGCATAACAGTAATGTATAGCTGTCCTCAAAAAGCACAAAAATTCAGCATGTATTTTATTTATTTAAACAGTTATGTGTACAGTGATGAGAAATACTATAGGCATTTAATGAAGAAAGCATAGCTTTCAAAGATTTAGACCTTTAGATCCTCTGTTGACTTTGACAGAATAAAGGATTATCTCTTAAGAAACAGGCCAGTATATATCAAGATTAGCGATTTGCAACTTCCTTTGATATTATTGCTCTTATTAATACTCTTTTTAAATCACCCAGTTGCTTATACTGTACAGGATTCATTTTAAATATGGGCTGAAAGAGTGCAGAACTTAAACTATTACTGTATTAAGAGGCGTGTTTGGAATATATATTTAAAGTACTTTTCGCATTTATAAATGCGGAATATTTTTTTTTTCTCTGGATAAGCGTTTATCATTCTCAGAGTTAATTTGATCTACTGTCGTAAAATACGGTTAATCAGATCCCCCCTTTGTAAAAGCGGTCCTCTGGGGACTGTTCAAATCCACATCCCATCATCTCTGTCTGTGGGTCAAGCTATGTCTAGTGTGAGTTGAAATTGACCAGTTCTGTGTCCATCTCCTGTTAAGCCCAGGTTTATGAACTTTAGATGTCTTAGGCCATCAGTCTCATAGGGAAGACGATAGGGAAGATGGAGAAGAGGGAATCCTTTTGAGATAAATCCACCTGCGTCTTCCCCATAGAGACACTGATACCCTTCTTACTCTCCAGAATGGCCTGTGTGTAGTCATTCTCGCCCGCTCTCTTCCTTTCCTGGAAAAGCCTAAATGGCTTCTCTATGTGTGAGTTTCGCAGCTGAGTTTCTCCCAGCTAGCATGTTACAGAAAGGACCTTATCTGCCATCCCACTGTCTGTGGGAACACACAAAGTGTGAGCTTGTTTTCACGGCAAGCAAGCAGAAAAGAGGCCTCTGCCGAAGCTCGCACTTGGCACGAATCTCTAGGTCTGTCTTAGACATTTAATAATTGCTATTTTCAATTTTCAGATAACAATTAGGGGGAGGGAGGGAGAAAAAAAAATTGGACAAGACCAACGGCTTTCTTCTGAGGAGAGCAACTGCCCAGAAAATCATAGCCTTACAAAGGAAGTGTTTGTGTTCTCAGGAAAGTACAGCCAAAACTCTCCCTTCACATCCCTGGACTTTTAAGATATTGAGAATATTCCACTTTTACAAAATTTTCATATTACTCAGCTGGGTCTCTTTGCAAACATTGCAGCTAAAAGGTTGCGTGTGAAGAAGAACAGAATGATGGAATTGGAAGGGACCTTGGAGGTCTTCTAGTCCAACCCCCTACTCAAGCAGGAAAGTGAAAAAGAAATGAAATGTATTCTATAATGGCTCTTTTGTGGTTTGGGTGATGTGGTATAGGGTTTCCTGCTTAAGCAGGGGGTTGGACTAGAAGACCTCCAAGGTCCCTTCCAACTATTCTATTCTATTCCTTAATTCTATTCTATTATATTCTATTCCATTCCATTCTAATTTCTATTCTATTCTATTCCTTAATTCTATTCTATTTATTCTATTCCCTATTCTATTCTAGTCTATTCTATATCCTCTATTCTACTCTACTCTACTCTACTCTACTCTACTCTACTCTACTCTACTCTACTCTACTCTACTCCATTCCACTCTACTCTACTCTACTCTACCCTATCCTATCTATCCTATCCTATGTCTGCTTTCTGTTAATCTTAGCTAAAGGAATACATTTTAAATAAGACTGACGCTACCTTCAAACACGGCCCATTATCATTGTCTGTGTGAAGTGTGATACTTTTGACAACTTAGCCCTAAATCCACGGCTGAGCCAGGCTCAAGGCTTTCTGAGATTCCCAAGCAAACTATTTAAACACAGAACAGAGAAAATGGGCTTTTAAAAACGCGGGCTCAGCCGTGGTTTTGAGTCTGAGCCATTAAGAAGGGTCAAGGAAAGGAGCAAAAGATTCTGGGCATCGGTGAATTCTCCTTTCAGCTTTCCAGGAGCACAGACTCTATATAATGCTATTGGTTGTTTTTTTCCTCCTGTATTTAGCTTTAAAATCTTAACTCCTTTCCCAAACCAGCCTTATACAATTATGTTTTTCTCTTTCCCCCCCCCTTTGAATTTCAGAGGTGGAGCAGAACTCCTGTTCGATGGGGTAAGGAAACACCAGGTGAATTTGCCCCACCAATCTGAACCTTGTGAGTATGGATTGACCGATAACAAGTCCTTGCGGATGTTTGTTTATTTAAATAACAGCCTCTTTCTGGAGTCTTAACGCACAAACGTACGCCAAGGCAGCGTGAAAGCCGTCTTTAAAAGTCCACCAAAGCACCTTCAGAGAGAGCCCCATCCTACGGGAAGCATGCCCGTAATAACAATCCTTCACAAAGTAAAACAAATGATTAAAAATACTCAGATTCTAAGGTGCCCAATGGGTTCCTGAAATACTGTGATGCCCAAAGATAGTAATAGTAGTAAAGTTGGAAGGAACCTTGGAGGTCATCTAATCCAACCCCCTGCTCAGGCAGGAAACTCTATACCATTTCAGGCAAATGGCTGTCCAGTCTCTTCTTAAAGACTTCCAGTGTTGGAGCATTCACCGCTTCTGGGGGCAGGTTGTTCCACTGATTAATTGTTCTCATTGTCAGGAAGTTTCTCCTTAGTTCTAGGTTGCTTCTCTCCTTGATAAGTTTCCATCCGTTGCTTCTTGTCCTGCCTTCAGGCGCTTTGGAGAATAGCTTGACTCCCTCTTCTTTGGGGCGGCCCCTGAGATACTGGAAGGGTGCTATCATGTCCCCCCTGGTCCTTCTCTTCATTAAACTAGACAGACCCAATTCCTGCAACCGTTCCTTATATGTTTTAGCCTCCAGTCCCCTAATCATCTTTGTTGATTTTGATCAAGATGATTTTGAAGTTGCTGGGAAAACGGTTTTTTTTTTTCCCCACAGAGGAAACTTCAGAGATCTTCTGGTTGTTTCTCATCATGCTTAGAGAATAGTTTTCACTCTTTTCCCCCTGTGCTAGCTTGAATGCGGACAAAAAATGAAACCGATTTTTATTTTCAAACTATTTTTTTTTTGGTCCAGGAATTCAGCATCGTCCAGGTTTCCCAGGCTGAGCAAAACCTGGACACCTACACCCCTTCTTCCTCTTCCGTTAACATGCAAGGGGATTTTTCTGGCCTGCTATCCTGCAAGAGTTGCAAACCACAGTTTGCGGCAGTCGAGCGTGGAGCTGGCGGAGAAAGAGACCATGTTTGTGATCCTGGTTTTTATCCAGGCCTTTTCCTGCACAGGAGCTGGGTCTGCCAGCGGAGCCCAGCAGCTAGGGATGACGAATGAAAGAGGCAGCTCAGGGTGGGGGTGTCCCACATAGAGAAGGGAGCGGAGCAGCCCAAGAAAGAGGAGGGGAGTGGAGAAACAAACAAAAAAATCTCATAAAGTTCCTATTAGGGATCAAGGAACAGATTCACAGCCCGGTCAGAAAGAAGGAACCAACCATTAAAATCCCCCCCACCCCTTCCTTGACCCCCTCCCCAATCTGCTTCCCTTTGCAGGGGGGCCCCCAACCCACTGAAAAGGTGACAGTGCATGGAGAGGAAGGGAGGTGGGTCCGGAGACCTTTAAACTGCACAGCCTTTGCTTTGCATAGTTCACCCTGCCAGCTGTTCCTTTCTCCTCCACAGCCCTCCTTCCCCGCCTCTGTGTTTGCAGAAGCCAGGGTGGGTGGGGGGTGCTCCTGTGCAAAATTGCTTTTGAAAAGAGCTACTTTCTGCTTAATTAAACAATGGGCCGCCCCCACCCCACACACATCTGTAAAGGCCCTGGCGCTTTATCCCTCCAACTTTATCCCACAAACTGCTCCATTCTTGACTCTTTTCATTTGTAAATCTTCCCTCCCCCCCTCCCTCTTCCCCCTGCCCTTGCCCTCCCTCCTTCCCCAGTCCTGTCCCTTGCCTTTCTCTCCTCTTTCAGATGACTGTTGAGAAAGCTGGTTGACATTGTCCCGGTTTTTCTTTTTTTCTTTTTGGTGGGGGGGGGAGAGAAATAGTTTGAGAATGGAGCTGTTTGCCTTAAAGGGCCCTTGGTTTGTCTTGTCTTAAAGGTCAGGGCAGGGGGAGGGAGAGAGAGAGAGAAAGAGAGCAAAAGAGAGAGAGCGAAAGAGAGATCGAAAGAGAGAGAAAGAGCAAGAGAGAGAGAAAGAGCAAAAAAGAGAGAAAGAGAGCGAAACAGCGAAACAGAGAAAGAGCAAGAGAGAGAGAGAGAAAGAAAGAGAGCAAAAGAGAAAGAAAGAGCAAGAGAGAGAGAAAAAAGAGAGAGAAACTTCTGGGATGGTTTAAATTCGACCCCTTGTGAAAGCTGGGACGAGAATTGCTTTTTAGAGGGGCTTCTCCTAAACACACAAATCCCCCCCCCTTTTTTTAATGCTCCACTCGATAGATGTGAAATATCAAGAGAGACTTTTAATCTGCAGTACATTGGGTACTATACTACACTGGGTTTTGAACCAATCGACTGCTTTCTTAGAGTAATCAAGCTAAATCTTATTTCAAGGCAGGAGAGGTGTTACTGCCTTAATGCCTCCGTGGGGGAGGAAAAGAGGTCTCTTTAAAGGCCAGGGAAAAAGGGATCCCCCCCCCTTTGATTCATGTACGCAGATACATTGAGAGTTGTTTTTTTTTTTTTCACTCGCTGAACCCACTCAGATTCCTTGAACGAAATGACTCAAAAATTTGATCAACCTCTATTAAATCGGCTTGATTTCAGCCTTTTCTTCCGTGTTCTCCGAGCTGGGTGGTTTTCTGGCAGACGTTTCGTGACCCAACTAGGGAACATCATCAGTGCCAGAAAGGAATGGGATTTGTGAAGAGGAGGAGGAGGAGGACGGCTGTGGGGGTCCTTAGTGCTCTCTGAGCTTGTTTTCTTGCAGACGTTTCATTACCAAACTAGGTAACAACATCAGTGTTAGAAGGAAGTAAGGTGGAGAAGAGGAGCAGGGGGAGGGGGAGGGGGGCTAGGAGGAGGAGAAGCAAAAGGGGAGAAGAAAGAGGAGGACTGTGGGGGCTTTGGTGCTCTCTGAGCTTGCTGGTTTTCTTACAGACGTTTCATTACCCAACTAGGTAACGACATCAGTGTTAGAAGGAAGTAAGATGGAGAAGAGGAGGAGAAGCAAAAGGGGAGGAGGAGGACTGTGGGATCCTTGGTGCTCTCTGAGCTTGCTGGTTTTCTTGCAGACATTGCACCCAATCCTCCTCCTCCTCCCTGCAAACCCAACTCCCTTCTAAGCACTGATGATGTCCCTTAGTTTGGGTAATGAAACATCTGCAAGAAAACAACCAATCTCAGAAAGCACCAAGGACCCCATAGTTGTCTTCCTCCTCCTCCTCCTCCTCCTCCTCCTCCTCCTCCTCCTCCTCCTCCTCCTCCTCCTCCCTCTTTCTCTTTTGGCTCTCTTGGATGTTATTTTATTTAAGGAGAGATTTCCCCCCAACTAAGAAGGCCTAGTGGGGCCCTGATGCAGAGTTGAAACCAATCAGATTTTTTTTTTTAATTTTACTTGTTAAATTGATATGCCGACCAACTCACTTATCGAGCAACTCTTATGGAGTGTTCCTCCCGCTGCCCGTGGCCTCCCCCAGCCCTGCATCACGTATCTTAAGGTTTTTGGAGCAGAGGGTGGTGGCAGAGGAATACAAAAGAAACGTCTCAAGGCTACCTCGTCCCAGCTTGTGACCTTCCCAGAACCCGCCCTTCCGCCCTCCTCTTAATTCAGCCACGCCACATTTGGCTTCTCCCAGACCAAGTGGGTCCTCATCCTCCTCCTCCTCCTCCTCCTCTCATTATTTTTTAAAACGTGAAGAATAAGTCATCTATCAATCCAAGGAGGTGCCACTACGTTCAGGGAGCTGGCCTTTGTCATGATGACGGGATGACAATTGGCCGGAGGTAGTGACCTCAGCAAATTGAAGCTTGGCTGTGGTCGCTGTGATAAATGATCTCCTTTTCCCTGGGAAGGGGGGGGGGCTGAAAGGCCCAGGGGAAAGCTCTGGGTCCCCCACCGCCCACCCCACCTCCCAGTCCAGCGTCTGAGCCGCCCATTCAAGAACTGATGGAACCGTTGACGCCCTGATGGCTTGGCGTACATCTTCTTCCTGGCCTCAGCCTTGTGCCCAGGGCCTTGTGGGCGAGGTGAGGGACGGGGTGATCCAGGAAAATCCCGTTCCTGGGATACCAGGCACAGAAACTGGGGGTGACCCTCTGCCATTTCGGCCGGCAGGTGAGATCTTGCTAAATTCCCCAACCCAAGGGGAGCAAAGAGTGGATCTCCTTGTCCTACTTCGGATGTTGTTCTGGAGCTACCTGCCAGGCTGAGGGTCCTAAGGTCCTGCGAACAGCTCAGAAAGGCAGCAGAGCAAACAAACCGGGTAAATTTAACGAACCTGGAATTAAGGAGAAACTTCCTAACAGTGAGGACAATTAACAAAGCGGGAGAGCTTGCCTTCAGACGCTGTGGGTGCTTCATCACTAGACGTTTTTAAGAAGAGATTGGACAGCCATTTGTCTGGAATGGTCCAGGGTCTCCTGCTTGAGCAGGAGGCTGGACTAGATGACCTCCAAGGTCCCTTCCAGCTCTATTCTGATTGATTGATTGATTGATTGATTGAAAGCCTTGATTCTTTGGCTGGCCACAGCTTCCTTTCCACTCCACAAACCGGTCTAGGTTTGACTTCTCAATTGTAACAACAACAACAATAATAATAATAATAAGTTGGAAGGGACCTTGGAGGTCATCTAATCCAACTCCCTGCTCAGGCAGGAAATCTTATACCATTTCAGGCAAATGGCTGTCCAGTCTCTTCTTAAAAACGTCCAGTGTTGGAGCATTCACCGCTTCTGGAGGCAGGTTGTTCCACTGGCTAATTGTTCCTCACTGTCAGGAAGTTTCTCCTTAGTTCTAGGTTGCTTCTCTTCTTGATGAGTTTCCATCCGTTGCTTCTTGTCCTGCCTTCAGGCGCTTTGGAGAATAGCTTGACTCCCTCTTCTTTGGGGCAGCCCCTGAGATACTGGAAGGGTGCTATCCTGTCCCCCCTGGTCCTTCTCTTCATTAAATTGGACATCCCCAATTCCAGCAACCCTTCCTTGTATGTTTTAGCCTCCAATCCCCTGATCATCTTTGTTGCTCTTCTCTGCACTCTTTCCAGAGTCTCAACATCTTTTTTACATTGTGGTGACCAAAACTGGATGCAGTATTCCAAGTGTGTGTGGGGGGGAGGGAAAGCCCCTCTTCTCCCAATCTTTAGCTCATCTCTGTAAGACCGGACCCTCATATTAAGGGAGGCCCTTCCTTAAAGCTTGCCTCGTGAACCCATCAAGGCACCCCCCCCCCCTAGAAATTAAATCAGTGCATGGAAGTGATGCGGAACTATTTTTATTTATTTTTTTACTCTGGAGGGGGTGGGGAAAAAGGTATTTTATTTGTTCACAAAATGAATAGACTGCCTCAATCTCTGGACAGGCTAAACCACGTTCCAAGAACGAGCACCTTTGTTGGTGATTGTGGGGTGGGGGGGAACCCAAAGTGAATAACCAAGAAGATCTTTGGCTAATGAAGGTTGACCTTAATCACCGTCCTTTTATTCCATCCTGCGATAAGAGGACCAATATTACAGGCTTGGGTTTGGTGGCAGGATTTCAAGATAATTTGAGATGGAGTGGGCTGAATAAGACGAGCCGGGGGCTAAATGTATTGTTATTTTACGGCGTTAGTATGAACACCAAATTTACGCAGTCTGAAACCCTTGTGTAAAGAAGGAGAGGGGATTGATGCAGTGTCCTTAAGAGACACCCAGAGTCCCGGCCGAGTGACTTTTAAGAACCAAGCTCTGTGGAAGACAAAGAACAGAAACAGTAGGGGAGGGTGGGGGGGGGACCCACATGAAGTATTACCAGCCTGTCTTCTTTTTAAAGATCCTTTTAACCAATTAATTTCCTCTGCACCACCACCACCCCTCCCAGCTGTTTCTCATCTCCCCAGGAAGAAACCAGCTGATGTTATCGTCCCCCGCAAAGAAAATTGTTTTTGCCCGTTATCAGTCAAATTGATAACTAAAAAAAACGAGGAGGGGTTGTAATCGCCCCACACTTCTCTCTGCAGGGATCTGGGGTGGGGGTGAGGGGCTTTTCCTAAACAGAAAATAAAAGAACCTGGAGAAAAGCCAAATTTGGAGCTTATAATAGGCTCCCAGTGAGGTCTTTTTAATTATTTGTTTTGTTTTGTTTTAGGGAACCTCCGGCATTTGCTGACGTGGATTAAAGAGAACCTGCTGAAGGAGAGGCCCGAATTATTTGTGCAAGGAGACTCCGTGTGAGTATCCCCCCCCCCCCACACACACCCGAGCACGGAGACGCACAGCTTTCTGCAAACTGCGGCCAAGAGGCCCTGTCTTTCTAGGAAATCCTCTTGCGAGGCCAAAGTGGCGAGGAAGCGCTGCTAAATCAGGGCTGTTGACTCGCCTTTTCAAAGCTAAAAACCCGGCCAGTGCCTGCTGTAGGATCGGGCTGGATCGATTCTGTAGCTTCTTTACCATACGCTCGGCTGTTCCTAGCCAACTGCTCTCCGATTTTAGGAGCTTAACCCTCCGCGTTCAGTTCTAAGCAGAGAAGGAAAACCATTCTATGTCCCTGGGCTGGGCTCCTCTTCCTAATCCTCCGCGCCACACTGCCCCTGTCCGCGGGACAGCGTCGCTCCCGTAGCTGATGGCTTCGGTGGTGTCTTCACGCCAGAGGCCGGCGCCGTCTGCCTCCTACAATTAGCATCCTTTAAGGGTTGCCTTACACAGCCTTTGTGGAAATCCTCCTCTTTTCCCTCCCTCTCTCCCTAAATTTCCTTTCCGCAATGAAGCCAGGATGTCGTGCTTAGCATTCGTCCCCTCCATTCGGTGTGGGAGGGTGGGGAACGGAGCGCCAGGTGTTTCCCTCCCCCCCCCCCAATCCCTGGGGAAAACAATTGCTAGGAAGCCGAAGATAGAGAGGAGATTCCTCTCAACCCACGATGCTGCTGGCAGACCCTTCCCGGAGGCTCTGGGGCTGCCTGCCTGCCTGCCTTTCACCACGTTGGCTTCCCCCCCCCCCCGCACTCAGTCCGCAAGGCAGATTTAAATTACAAGCATGATCAGGATTGTATCAAGCCGCTGATGACGTTTCTGCCTTGGAGCATTTTAGGGAGAGTATCTCTCTATTAGTCGCAGCCTATCCTGATGCTAAGCGGAGTTGCTTGGCCTCCAGGCTGTCTGCCGCCCAGCCTTCGGGCGGTAGCCACCACGGACCTTCAAAATGAGACCATCCCCAAAACCTTTAGGTGGGAGAATCCAAAACCTTCGGGGGGGGGGAGGGGAAAAGAAGAAACTTTAGTCCTTATGGATGTGAACTGGAGTTGTTGCAAACGGGTTGGAAGTGGTTAGCACAGCCTGTACGAAGCTAAGCGGGCTGGAGTAAATTTGTAGTTTAACCGTTGAAGGCGATTCAAACCAGGAAGGGCGATAGGTCCCAAAGAAGGGAGTTCTAAAACATGAATTTAGTACACTTATGGAAAAATAGATCTCGGCTGAACTGTGGGAGAAGTTTTTCGAAAGCGGAAATAAATTGGCGACGAAACCGTTGAGGGAAGAAACGGGTTTGAGGGCGCTCCCCGCAAAAGTCCTACAGCTTGCATGTTCCTGGACCCCAAATCTGGTCTCTTAACAGCTTCTCTCTTTTCCTGTAGGCGCCCAGGAATTCTGGTGCTTATTAATGATGCAGATTGGGAGCTGATGGTATGTCCCGTTTCGGATATTCGGAGGGTGTCTTTATTTTCTGGGGTGGCCCTTCCCTGTCTTATTGGATGCCCACTGGGGTGCCCAGCCCTCTTGGCCACTTTGGGGCATTTCCCCTGGATTGTGGAGGAGCAAAAGGGACTTTCCAGAGCATCCCTGTCAGGGATCAGGACCATAGGTTAAGTAGTAGTTCAGAAAGATGTATTGTTTAAGCTGATACACAAGAACCTGGTCAACTTATCGGTCAGCACTAGATAAGAGTCAACAGAAAGAGTTAACTGGGTAAGATGGGCAGCCAGTAAATTTTGCAAATAAGTAAATACGGAATTCCGTGGCGGCTGGACATGGATCCCTTGTGGCTGCGCAAGGATGCCAAACTGCTGACATATTTAACTCCGCCTTCCAGCTCTCTCTGCTCCTCTCCTATGTTAACCCTCCTTTGCTTCCTTCCTTCCTTCCTTCAGGGCAACTTGGACTACCAACTGCAAGACCGGGATCACGTGGTTTTCATCTCCACCTTACACGGTGGCTAGGCCGCCGGGGTGCGCGTAGGTGTGTGTGTGTGTGTGTCCTAAAACGGCAACCGCAAAACTAAACAGCCTTTGAGGGGACAGAGATTCCCTCTTTTCTCCGGGTTGAGCCAACGTCTTCAGATTTGGGGAGCGTTCGGACCTGCCTTCCTTCTGCAGGGTTGGATCCCAAGCTGGGGATTGGAAAAGTGTGATTCTGGAGCACTTTCTCTTCGTTTGTGGGTCAGGAGAACCCCACCCCACCCCCCAGCCGTTTGTTGACGAGGGAACCAAGAGGGTTGCAGCTGAGCCCTGTTGCGATTTGCAGTGCCTGTTTGTTATCAGGTTAGCAGCCAGAAGAGACAATCCCAGGGGGTGGGGGGGCTTCTCTGCCTCGGATCCAGCCTTCCAGGCCTTAGGACCCACAGCCTGCCTTTGCTTGCCTCCATTTGATCTGCAGAGCCCCCCCTCCCCCCCCGACCAGCATTTCGGTAGCTGAACTGAAAAGTCCTCTCTCTGTGCAGCCAACCTGCAAAGGCTTGCTTTACATTTAGGACGCGGTGTTTATGCCCGTGCAAAGGATGCGCAAAAGTCTGGAACGGTCCAGGGTCTCCTGCCTGTGCAGGGGGGCTGGACTAGAAGACCTCCGAGGTCCCTGCCAGCTTTTAACTCTGATTCCCCGGCTTGCCTTCTTTGTACGTGTATTTTAAATAAATATGGTGCAGAACTTCTCTTTGCTAATATGTCACCTGCTAACCGTGGTTTGTGTGTCCTTTCATCGGGGATGCTAAGGGTCCCACTCTGTTGCCAGCTGCTGTAGCAACGAATAAAAAGGCTACCCCTGCTTGTGTGTTCTCTGCAGATCATTTTTGTGTCTTAATGGTTTCCTCAAGTGTGGCTAGGTCTGCCTAGAAGCAAAATGGCGGACCTGCGTGGATTGTCTCTTTGAAGAAGAGCCTAGCCATTAAAATCTTCTGAATTTCCCAAACAGAAGGGTTGAGGTCTAGTACGTCTGAAGGGCACCAATTTGGAGAAAGGCCATCGAATGTTCAGGGCGTTCGTTTATACGACCGAAAACATCCCTCCAACCTGCTTTCATTTCTCAAAAGGCTGCTACGGAACTGAACATTCTTGCACAAGGCAGCAGTTATCCCGGGAGGACTGAAAACTCAACGCATTTTGCAAATGTGAGATACAGAATGGTACTTCTCTCTCTGCGTGCGTGGTTAAGTTCCGATTTTATTAGATTTTTTTTTATTAAAAAAAAAAATCAAGATACATCCACGATAGAGACAGCCCGAAAGCGAGCCGACCAGAGGCAGAAAGGAGAAACAAATACAAATGGCTCAGAGGCCGCAAACCTTATTTTCTGCAAGCCATCTTTCTCAAAACTGCTAATTATAGTCTTAGATGGGATGGTGCACCTCTTGGGGTGATTCTTTGCTCTTGTTTTTTCGTCCAAGACCTGTTGGGAGGAGGTCCAGCTTCTGCTTCTGGGTGGCGCAAGGAATTCAAAACGCCTGAAAAATGGTTTCCTGTCAAGAACCCATTGATTAAAGAGAGGTGCTGAGAGATTTGAACCCAGCCCTTCAGAAGTTAGCTATTAACTGGTGATTTTTTGTGAGCAGGATCCAAATCTGAGGACCTTAGAAGAGGACTTAAGAACTAGCCACATTTAACTCTTCTGTTTTTCCCCAAGGCTGCCAACACTGTCGTTTCAAAACCTAAATCCCAAAGGCAAAATTGACTTTGTGTTTAGTAGATCTGCAAAAAAAACCACTCTGTTCAAAATCTGGATGTGTAAAATATACATGTTTCTCAGTATAAAACAGTGGTTCTCAACCTTTTTAATGCCATGACCCCCAACCGATCGTAAGTCGAGGACTACTCAACCGGTCGTAAGTCGAGGACGACTCAACTGGTGCAGCACCGTTTGCAGAATGGGACTTTTGGCAGGCTCAGCAGGGCAGAGACAGCCTGGACAATTCCTGTTGGCTTTTGAAAGGCAATAGAATTACACTCTGTTCAAGAGAGTCTATTCTATTGGCTTTCAAAAGCCAATAGAATAAAAGGGAGTAGAACAGCTAAGGAAAAGGGGGGGAAAAATGGCGGACTGCGTTGTTTGGCGACCCTCGTGAAATGGTCGTTCGACCCCAAATGGGGTCCCGACCCACAGGTTGAGAACCGCTGGTATAAAAGCTGAAGGAAACTCCCAGGATGATTAAAAGGACTGTCAATCCTTTTTTTTTAAAACAATCATATGAATCAGCAATTTAATGTATCCGGTTTAATCAGCCTAGTAAAATCTGCAGAGCCGAACATTTTATTTAGCAGAGCCGTAAAAGTTTAGGGGAATCGTCCGAGCACCGTTAAAAACCTGGGAAAGTTAGACCTGACAATCCTGCAAGAGACGGGGATCCGGCGAAGATAGACGTCTTGGGATCCATTCTGAAGAATTCCTAACATGTTTTATGAACTGGTCTAATTCAGGAACCTTTGTAAATAAAATACGTTAGTGTGGAAAGATGTCGCCAGATTCTTTCTGATGCTTAAAGAAGGGGAACCTTCCAGGGCTGAAATTTAGGCCCATGTTTTAAGAGAATTGCTTGGGGTAAAGAGAAATCCCAAAGCTGCTTTTTAAGGACTTTCTTCTTCTTGGAGCTAAAGAAGCTTCTGGGATGAGAAGCGAAACGTCTTCAAAGAATAACAAGAAAGTCCAGTTGAAAAAGCATCTTTGGGACAAACCTGACCTGGATGTTTTGTAAGGAGAACACTGGAATGTTTAAAATACTTTGGCCCCCAAGAAAAAAGTTAGCAGAGCTGTTTAAAAGACTCTGAATTCCAGGGAATAAGAGCAAGGGAGCAAAATGACTGAACAATCTTCTGAAATCTCATTTTCTAGCACATTTTACTAACAATGGCAAAAAATAAAATAAAAAAATGCCTGTTTTAAAATGTCTTCTTATCTCTTCTGGGCTGTCAACCATGGTTGGTTTTTCTCTCTTCTGCCTGTCTTCAAACAGGCTGGTTTTTTCTCTCTTAATATTAAACACACAAAGCAGCAAATGGGGTGAACCACCAGCAGTTTTAAAACAAGTTGCTCCCCATCAAAAAAAAGAAAAAAAAGGGTGGAACTCAGCTAACTCTGGCTTGTGAAGCCCGTTAAAAATGAACTGATATTTCTGTATCCACAAGTTGGCTAAAATACCCATTCCGGGAAAGTGTGATGGGCAGGAGAACAGAATTAAAAACGAAAATGAGAAGAAAATCTTTTTTTTTTTTTTAAATAATCCTCCCTGAATACAAGCTTTAAAAAAAATCGCATCTTTCTCATTCAGGTGTCTCCAAAGCTACAAGAACAATTAAACAACAGTTTAATACAAAATACATTTAATAAAATCAATTTTCAATAAGATTACTTGGGAAATATTGTCTGGGAAATGGAAAGGGGGGGGGAATTGCAGGAAGTTGAACTTGGAAAAGGGGTGGGGTGTGAATAGCCACGCCCTCTTCCCCAACAGGAAGTAATAGCTGGAGTGGGACCCACTACTAGTGAGTTACAACTTAGCACATTTTGTGTTTCTGTGTATCTTATTTGGTGCTTTGTTTTTGCAAACAAACCACTTTGGTTTTTGTTAAAATAGGGCTGGAAAAGAAACAAAACAGTTTTATCTAATCCATAGCAATATTGTTGCCACTGGCACCCAAATAATCTTTATTAACTTTTAAAGTTATTTAAACTTGGATGCAAGCTAAAAACTGTGTCAATTCTCGATTTTTGTTTCTTAACCCAGCAAGAAACAAAATTCCTCCAGTCTTAGCATGGGCCTGAACCAGGCCTGTGTATTAAGCCATAAATTGACATTAAAGATGGACAGGCATCTGGACTTTTTTAACAGAAGGAAATTGCTTTAAAAACGCTCTGAGTCCTTGATAAATGGAGATGTAGCTCTATACAAAGACTACGTGTGTGACTCATGTTTCAAGTTTCTATTTTCTGGAACCGGAAGCCCTGCTTTTCAACATTAAAATTCTCTCTAAAATTAAAATCACGAAAGTTTGCCCATTCCTGGCACCGTTGACTAGTCAGTGGTTAGTTAATTTGTATTTCGAAGCAAAATCAGCGCAAATGGCACGTGGTTTTCCAACTGCATTTTCCCTGTTATAGTAACTAGTTTTTGTCTTTCACAAAAAATAAAAAAATATCCAGTTCCAGAAATCCATTCAAACCAGGCCTGTTTTCTTTCCAAATAATTTCTGGTCAGTTTTGAATTTAGCTGGTTAATATTACTAAAAAAAATGCAGGGTGAATTAGTTGTTTATCCACTGCAATATTTAAGTTGCTTCTTCCCTCTGGCTCTTCAGTGTTACGTACAGTAGTTAGAAATTCCCTTGTTAAATCAATTTACTTTCACGTTTCTTGCCATTTTTCCACTTCAATCTTTTATTTTTCCAAGGTGTGTTCAATTCATCCTTCCTTCACTTCTCTCTCTGATCATGTCTTATAACTCCTTGGGGGGGGGGGAATCGCAATGTCGTCACATAGGGTCCATGAAGGCTTAAAGTAATGTCAAGATTTCAATCTTGAGTTAAGTCTTGGGGCCACAAAAGGTATTTAAAAGGGGTCCATGGTGGAGAAAAGATTGAGGGCCACTGTCTTACATTTACTCTGCTAAGACAAGTTTGTATGGAGAAGTATTTTTTTTTGTCCCTGTAACACGATTTGTTAATTTCTGAATCCTTTGAAATTGCTTCTTAGTTACACAAAAGGAAGGAAATAATTCTTTTGCTGCAAGTGGGCATGTTTTGAAGAAGAATGTTATCTTGAGATAGCAATTTACTGAATAGTTGTGCTAACATGGTGGTTTTATATTTTATATAAAATTGCATACATACATACATATATACATACTGTGTATATATACTGTGTATATATATATATTGTTGTTGTTAATTGCGAAGTCGTGTCCGACCCATCACGACCCCATGGACAACGTTCCTCCAGGTCTTCCTGTCCTCTACCATCTTCTGGAGTCCATTTAAGTTCACACCTACTGCTTCAGTGACTCCATCCAGCCATCTCATTCTCTGTCGTCCCATTCTTCTATTGCATATTCTTCTATACTATTACAGTACATATATATATATATACTTCTGTTTTATATTAAAACTTTTAATGTTTTAACTTTTCCTGGTGATCATATTTTATTCTCACCATATATATACACTGTATATATACACATACATACATAATATACACACACACATATATACACACATACATACATACACATACACTATATCCCCAAATTTCACTGAATCCTGATCCTCAGACTGAACTGTTCTAAAATACACACGCACACACTGTATCCCCAAATTTCACTGAATCCTAATCCTCAGACTGAACTGTTC
Organism: Crotalus tigris; assembly: GCF_016545835.1. Classification (NCBI taxonomy): domain Eukaryota; kingdom Metazoa; phylum Chordata; class Lepidosauria; order Squamata; family Viperidae; genus Crotalus; species Crotalus tigris. The sequence continues at coordinate 1,084,076 of NW_024100155.1, forward strand.
CATTTAGAGTTTTGTCTGCAATCCTGAGATACGAGATAACTAGACAAGTTTATATAGCATTTAAATTGCAAAGAAAGAGAAATCATATTAACAGATCCCAATAAAATCTCCCCTGCATGTAGAAAGGTAGTATAGCTAGGAACAGTATGTTGTTTGACTTAATGCCAGTTAAACAAACAAACAATAAACTCCTTGTCAAGTCAAGCCAGCGGTCAAAGACCAGAGCAAATTAAAAACACTCAAGGAATATCCAGTTAATTTTTTTTTAGAATAAGATGATAAATAGCAAATAAAATCTACGTTAAAATCGTAACTTGGCACCCAGTCTGTCCAGTTGCACAGAAACAGAACACAACACGGTCTAAACTATAATATAATATCTGGGAGTCAGTTAGATACTAAAACTCAGCCCAGTGATAATGCCAAAATATTTGCTGCGTTAATTGTATAAAATCACTATGATGGATTAAGCACCATTGTTGTGTTTCACCTCTTTGTCAATTGTAGATGGGGTTTGGAAAGAAAGTAAAACATCACAAAGGAATAAATGAACGATCACCAGAAACAAAAACCTTGTATTTCCACAAAAAATACATTTTAAAAAAAATCATCAAACGGACCGGTCACATATCTGCATTTAAAGCAGCATACGGTTGCTCTGACTCAGATGTATTTTACTTAAATAAATGAATAACCTCTCTACAGCCATTTTTTTTTCCCCCAGTCTGAAATACCCTTCCGATCGGTTGGACTTCATCTCCCATTGCTCCCTAGTCCCTGCTGGCAGGGGATCATGGGAGTTGAAGTCTCGATTAAGCAAGCTTTCCCTGCAAAGAAGCAAACGAGGTTTTTTATTATTTTTGTCTTTAAGCCAAGAACAAGCAGCAATTTTTGTTTTTTTTGTTTTTAAAAAGCCAGAATGCTAATATAAGGCAATAGAGACTTGAGATCTTTGCACAGCCGTTGTGCGATATAGCTCTGGCGGCCTCAAACTGGGTGTGCAAGACTACACAACAGGTGATTGGCACAGAGCAGGGAATCTGGTCCTTACTATAATAACGAGATGGCAATCGCCATGTTTTCAAATACCTTTGCCAAATGCATCCGTGGTTCTACTTGAGGCCCCCCTAGTACTGCACAAACCTTGCTGTGTTTTCCGAGACCCGATTTGCACGCAAGGCCCACACAAACACACACACACACACACACACACCCTTTTATTTCTCCTAGCGGACCCACAAATTGTGAGTCTCTTTCTGATGTTGGGCGTAGAAGCTAGAATGCAATGGGGGGGGCTCAACCAGGTGAGCTAACAGCCTTTCCCAGCAGAGAGCTAGGTTTCCCACCCCCTAGCTAGATTTCTCTCTTCGGGGAGCATGGAAGACATCCCAACCCAACCCAACCGGACGGTCCACGTTGCTCCCTGTTTTGGAGTAAAAAGAGAAGAATTTTGCTGGGCTGGAATATTCACCTGTTTTTTTTTTCCTTAGCCTGGAAGGGACCATTTTACAGATGGGTAGACTGAGGGGTTGGTGGTTTTTTTTTGTTTTTGCCCTAGGGCAGTTGGAAGATAATAAAATAAGTCCTGAGAAGGATGCTTAGGATTTTAAGACGTCCAGAAATAACCTGTCCTTTTTCTCTCTTTCTTACTGGGTTGGATACGGGAGCGGTTTTGCTTTTCATTTAGTTCTGTTTTTTTCCCCCCCCCCCAACCCTGGTTTCTGGCTGTTCATAGCTCATAGAACTTTGCTTTTTAAAAAATTTTTGCTATTGATTTTATTTCTTTGCTTGGAGATTTAGGCGCCTGGGGATTAACTCCTTAGCGGAGTTGAGAAATTCAACTCTCAAAGAGAGCAGGCAGGATGGTGTTTCCAAAGCTTGTCCTGTCCATTAAAAAATGGCAGGGTGTATTTCATTCAGCCCAACAATCAGGGGACTGCTCCAGAGTAGACCCCCCAGTTAAGAATTAGCTTTTTCTTGGAGGGGGGGGAAAGATGCACAAACGGGCCATTTTTTCCTCCTTTCTGCAGCTGGAAAAATGAGAGGAATAGGAAGGCAGCCTTGTGCAATTTTAAAAACCAGACTTTTTTCTTCTTCTTACGGTATCTTCTTCTCTGCCCCCCCCCCCAGCCAGTTCCCTGGCTCAGCTTAGCTTCCTTTCCCCAGATACACACACACACACACACACACACACACACACACATCCTGAAGGAGGGTTTCACACCCCAATGGACCAACGATCAGACAAGCCCCCCTTGCTATTGTTAAGATGGGCATCTAACGTGTGTGTTTGTGGGTAGGGTGGGTGTTTGCATGCATGGGGAGCCACAATACAGGCTGCTTTTTAAAAAAGAGAAAAAAAATCCATGCCCGTTAAACTATAAACGATCCGGAGAATGTGGAGGAGAAAAAAAAAACCCTTTCTTTCTTTCTTTCTTTCTTTCTTTCTTTCTTTCTTTCTTTCTTTCTTTCTTTCTTTCTCTTTTTCTTTCTTTCTTTCTTTCTTTCTTTCTTTCTTTCTTTCTTTCTTTCTTCTTTTCTTTCTTTCAGAATTGGAGGAGGGGGGGTTTCAAAGGGGGAGGGGAGATCCAGAAAAAAAAAAGTGGTTTTGGAAATAAGGAAATTCTGCAAACCGGGTGGCGGTGGCGGAGGAGAAGCGAAAGAATCTTTTTTTTCCCTCCCTCCCTCCCTCCTGTCCTCTGTCGCCTTTGATAGAGTATTTAAACCCACGTGGGGGCTGCAAATCTCCTTCCCGTTTTTTTTTTTCTTCCATCACTGATATTATATCATTGGAGAGAAAAAAAGAGATAAAGAAGCAGGCAAACCACCCTGTCATCTCTGCCTTACCTGAAATTGAGCAGCATCACCTTTGGCTCCTAGTAAAATCCCATTTCTCTCTCTCTCTCTCTCTCTCTCTCTCTCTCTCTCTCTCTCTCACACACACTCACACACACACACACACACACACACACACACACACACACACTCACTCTCACTCTCTCACTTCTTTGCAGTCTTAACCCCCTGCTTGCCAATGAAAAACACTCGGAAAGGATTACAGAGTTAAAATAAAGGAATTTTCTCCTCTTATAATGAAGAAAGAAAGGGGGGGACATGAAAGAGGAGGACTGAATATATATATATTCCTCCCTCCCTCCCTCCCTCCCTCCCTCCCTCCCTCCCTTCCTTGATAGAGATCTATCTATCCATCTATCTATCTATCTATCTATCTATCTATCTATCTATCTATCTATCTATCTATCTATCTCCACTTTCCTTATTTTTCTCTCCTTCTAACCTGAATCTTAAAAACAAAATATCTGATGCACATCTAATCTGGGCATTTTGCAAAACTATTCCAGGCAATGGGAAGCTCAGATGGTTACGTTTCCAATCGATTCTTGCAAAGGAATTTCTATCAAAAGACATGTCTCCCTTTCTTTAGAAAGAATTCCGTCCCAAATACCACAATTTAACCCAGTGGCTTCACACGACAAACCGACAACAACAACAAAAATGAAGCCTCTAAAAAAAAAAAGTGTTCCGTTTGGGGGGAAAAAAACCCTTGCAGGTTAAAAGTGGGAATGACACCAGCACCAATTAATAGGATGTAAAATGCACCAATAAGACAGTTTAGAAATAGTCAATGTAACCTTTGGACAGCTTTCATTTTAATGCCACGAAGCAAAATAACTTGCAATAAATCACAATAGCGATTTGACCCATGCAAAGGTTTGGGTGCTTTTAAAGAAAAAAAAAAAGGAGAATTTGCTGAGGTTTTTTTTTTTCTTTATCTTTTTAGGGTTAAAGCAGAAATCTCATTTTTTTTTAAAGACATTTTTCTACCAGACAAGACACAGAGATGAACACCTAGCCAAAAAAGTAAGTAAACAAGATGGGAATTACCTGGCTATCCGCTGTGGATGGAGGATGGAGGAAATCCGTTTTCCGAATATGTAGGCAACCCGGATGATTTTGAAGGCTTAGCTACCGATGTCCAGACACAATTCTTGGTTTGCATGTTTTTCTGGACAAGAATTGCGTTTGGACAATCAGGAGCGAAGGTTCCAGCTTTGGGCTTGACGAGGCTTTACCAAAAAAAAAAAAAAGGAGATATAGAATTTTTTTTAAAAAATAAATAAATTAAAAAGCTCTTTAAAAAAAATTAAATTAAAAAGCTCTTTGCTCAGGTGCCTCTTCAAATTATTCAGCAGCAACTTCTCCTGCCTTTTATTTCTCCGATTTCACCCCCCCACACACACACTTTAATTTCCCCAATGCCTAAAAAAAAAAAAAAATAGGGAAAGAAGATTCTTTTTAAAAAAATGAATTGAATGAATCAAAATGCTCAAGTAAGCCCACATTTTTAAAAATTTGGCCCTCGCTGCACACACATTTTTTTTTCTTCTTCCAAACTGCTGGAGACGGGAAAAGAAGCATCATCGGTATGTGTTTTAATTTCCAGTTAAGAGGCTACCTTAAAAAAAAACGAAAAGCCCTTTGCGTTCGTTAAGGGGGGGATGGGGGCAAAAAGGCTTCGCCATCCCTGTATTTGGGGGGGCAGACCGATGGCCCTGCTTCCAACAAGGATTTGCCACTTTTTCTTTGGAGAAAAATATATACATACATATATAAATAAAAAAATAGAAACCAAGTCAGCTTTCCAGGAGGCGATGGGATTCTGGGAGGGGGGGAATCCCCTTCCTTTCTTAATTATTCCAACTCCCCACTGCCAAAAAAAAAAAAAAAGCAGGTACTGGAAGAGAAGATATGACTTTTTTTTAAAAGGAATCCCTCTGCTTTTAGGAAAGATGGACCTATCTACAAAGGTGAACTGAGAATTTTTTTGTCCATTTCCTGGATTGCTTTTCTCCAAATTTGCGCTCTCTGGAGAGGAGAGAAGTTCTTCCTTCCTTCCTGTCTTCCTTCCTTCCTTGCTTCCTTAGTTCATACCCAGGATATTTTCCTTCTCCTTCCCTACTCTTCCCCTTCCTTCCTTTTCCTTCCCTTCTCTTCCCCTTCCTTTTCTTTCTCTTCTCCTTCCTTCCTTCCTTCCTTCCTTCCTTCCTTCCTTCCTTCCTTCCTTCCTTTTCTTTCCCTTCCCCTTCCTTCCTTCCTTCCTTCCTTCCTTCCTTCCTTCCTTCCTTCCTTCCCTAGTTCATACCCAGGATATTTTCCTTTCCCTTCTCTTCCCCTTCCTTCCTTCCTTCCTTCCTTCCTTCCTTCCTTTTCCTTCCTTCCTTCCTTCCTTCCTTCCTTCCTTCCTTCCTTCCTTCCTTCCTTCCTTCCTTCCTTCCTTCCTTTCCTTCCTTTCCTTTCCTTCCTTCCTTCCTTCCTTCCTTCCTTCCTTCCTTCCTTCCTTTCCTTTCTTCCTTTCCTTTCTTCCTTCCTTTATTTCCTTCCTCCCTAAAACAATCCAACCTGAAAACTTTTCTTTCCCCTACCTACAGCACCATCAAATCCACTTGCTCGTTTGCCTGTCCCCCCCAGCACCTCTTAGGAGAAGATCCCAAACACATTCGCAAAGGCCTTTCCACCCATCCTTTCCTGATCAGGAATTTTTTCAAACACCTCCTCCTCTCCCCGCCCCCCCATCCTCTGCCAGTCTTCTCTTCTCATTTTTCCCCAAAAAAATAAAATGAAAGCCTTTTGGGTGACTTAAGGCTTTCCTTCTCTTCCCCCCCCCCCCAACCCTATTACAGGAAAATTGAAATTAAAAAAAAAAATACCTATGAAAAGGCAGCTTAAATCCAAAGATCAGTAAATCAGAAACCCCGTTTGGTTCTGTTTCAAGAAGTGGTTTCGAGGGGTCTTTTTGGATGCTCCCTTATATAAGGCGCAGGGTGGCCAGAAACTGGGAGCTGTGTGTATAGGACTGTCTCTGTGTGTGTGTGTATGCATGCACGCACGCTTACACACCGCGTACACACCGCCGACACAGCTCTTCCCAGTCCCCACCTGCATGCCCAGGCACGTGAATTTCCCCTTTCCGCTTGGGAAAGTCGGATTATCCAGAGGAAACCACGAGGAAAAAGGACGCAGGCGGAAAAAAGCCGAAGAAGGAAAAAAAATAATAATCCCAAATTAAGGGGCCAAGCTTTAAACCTCCTCCACCACTACCCCCCAACCCAGCCCTAGAGAGGAGAGGGGAAATACCAAACCTGCAGGCAAGCTAGCTGGCAAAGCCGGCTGCCCCCCCCCCCCAAAAAAAACAGGGAGGGAGCCTTTGAAGGGGAACCCCCCCCATTTAACGCCCCTCCCAGCCTTGAATTCCCTGGCCAGCTGGAGGGCTTGTAAAGGAAGGCTAAAGCGTTGAAGGAAATAATAGTAGTAGTAATAATAATAATAATAATAATAATAATAATAATATGATGGTGGTGGTGGTGGTGGTGGTGGTGGTGGTGGTGGTGGTATCCATGCCGTTGCTCCTGAACGATGGACGAGGTTCTCCCCCCTCCCTCTGCCTTGCCCCATCGATTGGGGGGGTTCTCCCCATCAGCCCAGCTGCTCTGCAAGTACACCTGGGGTCCTAGCCTTCCAAGCCAAGAATTTGGGGGGAATACCTGTCCTGCGGTAGCCCCCAGATCCTGGAGGTGAAAGGAAGAAGGAAAGAGAGGGGGGGGGGAAAGAGAGATTGAAGGGGAGAGAGAGAGAGAGACACCCCCCCCCAACCACGCGGCTGAAGAGGTGATGGTAAAAGATGCTTTTCCCGTTCTTCTGAATCTTCTCTCTCTCTCTCCATCCTTCCTCCACCGCCGTCTGGGTCTCTCCGCTTTGCTCCTGGGTTCTCCCTTCCCTTCCACGCTGCTGAGTCCCTGGCGCTTGGGGTGGTCCCCTCACTGCTCCTGGGGTCTTTCCCTGTTGGCTTTCCAGCTTTCCGTCTTCTGCTCCGGGCTTTCCAAGACTAACCAGCATCCTTGCTGTATCTCATTCGCTGTCGGGGATGCAGGGATGGGCGCCCACAGAAGCCGTTAACATCCTCGTCGTCTTTCCTTTCCATTCCTTTCCGTTCCGTTCCCTCCCTCCCTCCCTCCCTCCCTTCCTTCCTTCCTTCCTTCCTTCCTTCCTTCCTTCCTTCCTTCCCATCTACAAAGGCGAACTGAGTTTTTTATGTTTCCTGGATTGCTTTTCTCTAAATTTGCTCTCTATGGAAAGTGGGGAAGCTCCTTCCTTCCTTCCTTCCTTCCTTCCTTCCTTCCTTCCTTCCTTCCTTCCTTCCTTCCTTCTTTCCTTCCTTCCTCCTTTTCCTTTCCTCCTTTCCTCCTTTCCCATTTCTACCTTCTTTCCTCCCTTTCCTCCCTTTCATCTCCTTCCTTCCTTCCTTCCTTCCTTCCTTCCTTCCTTCCTTCCGTTCCTCCCTTCCTTCCTTCTTTCCCCCTCACTGTCTCTCTCGCTCTTTCTCCTGGGCCTAAAGCCTCTGTCTCTCTCTCTCTCTCTTTCTCTTTTTTTTTCCCCCTTTCTCTCTGCTGCTCTCTTCCCTAGCTCTCCGCTGGGCACTGCACAGCACACACTCCCAAAGCGCCAGCAGACTGAAGGCTGCCTCTGTCCAGGGCCAGGCTTTTTAGTGGAGCCCGGCAACAATACGTGTGTTGCAGAGGATGGCGAAGGAGAGAATCGAGATGAGCTTCAATTGGTACTGGATTTGAATAACACCACAGGGTGATAAATGTCTATTGTGTTTTCAGAGGGCCATGAATCTCCAGACTCCTTTCACAAGGCGCGGGCACAGCAGCTGCAGGCTGGGGTGTCTCTTAAAGACACAGGCCACCCCCACCCCCCTCCCAGTCTGGCCTGGCCTGCAGAGAAGCTAGGCTGGACCACGCGGCCGGGCAGAGATGGAGCCAAGAAGCGCGCGTTGTGTGTCCATCGGATTTTAGGAATGGCTGGAGAAGTTTCTTTTCAGAGAAGGCTGGGCTCTGGAAATGCAGTCCCTAGTTTTGGGGGTACAAACACAGACACACCGTTAACGGGTTCAGAGAAAACCAACATTTATTTTGTCTTTTGCCCATCACCGCTTCCCCTTTGCCCAGTTTTTGCTTCTTACCCTGAGCGTGTTAGCAACCGGCTGACTTTTCAACACAACCTCATCGGTCGGTCGTACTCCACGGATGGCCTTAGCTCTTGGGTTTTGGCCCAGCTGCCCTGTGCAAGGGCTGATTGGACCTCTGCTAGGTTAATACAGCAGTTGGGGGTTTCTAACCACGGTTTACGGGCGTTGCAAGATTGGTGAGCGGTTCAATCCAAGCTGACTGCCTTCCTTCAGGGTATAAACTTGGACTGAAGGGGAGGCAGCCATGACACTTAAACTGTCCGTTTCTGGTTAAGCCTGCCTGTGTTGCTGAACGCACGCTTGTGGTGATGTCGGTTTATTATTACAAACCTCTTTTCAATAGTGGGTTTGCCCAGGGATGCGTGCCCGAGCATGCAACCAGGTTAAGTCCCCCTTAACAGAAGTATGCAGGCCTCCCCGTGTTTTAAACCCAGGTCAGGAATTACAAGAAGCCATTGTTATCGCCTCACTCCAGAAGCTGCACAAACACACCAGCCAAACAACAGCTTATAGCATTAACAGGGAGTCTTCAACTTACGACAGTTCACTTAGTTACAGTTCAAAGTTACAGTTCAAAGTTACAACGGGACTGGGAAAAAAGTAACTTATGACCACTTTTCACACTTACGACCTTTCCAGCATCCCCACAATCACACGATCCAAATTCAGACTGACTCATATTTATGACGGGTTGCCGTGTCCCAGGGGGGTGTCACGTGTTCCCTTTTTGCGACCTTCCAACGAGCAAAGTCAACGGGGGGGGAGCCAGATTCGCTTAACAACCGGGTTACTGACTTATCAACTGCAGCGATTCACTTAACAACCGAGGTCGTGAAATGGGACAACATTCACTTGACAAAGGTCACAACAGAAATTTGGGGCTGAGTTACGGCCGCTAAGTGAAGGACTGCCTGTATTTTATATTTATCTTTATATTATGGTGTGCGGTCACAAACGGATGCTGCTATGTCACAAACCACACAAAGTGATTAGATCTGAGCAGGCAAAGGGGCGAAACAGATTACAGCTGGAATCATGTTTAGTTGTAGGTTTGGGGGTGTGTTTTTTTAATACAAAGGTGGCTTGGTCAAACCCTTTTTAAGTTGTGAAAAGGACAACTTTTCCTCCTGGGCTGGGTTTTGCTGATTAGTGTACATTCAAAGTGACCGTAAAGTTATTATTCTTTTCTTTTCCTTTTTAAAAGTATTTTATTAGTTTTTTTATCATTACAATTCATTTGTGCTTAATGAACAATGTGTTGTCTGGGTTAATTTTTGCTTAGTCATAAAAGTTAAGAATAGAATAGAATAGAATAGAATAGAATAGAATAGAATAGAATAGAATAGAATAGAATAGAATAGAATTAGAAAATAAAATAGAATTAGAATAGAATAGAACAGAATAGAAAATGGAATAGAAAATAATAATAGAATAGAATAGAACAGAATAGAATTAGAATGAATAGAATTAGAATTAGAATAGAATAGAATAGAATAGAAAGAATAGAATAGAATAGAATAGAATAGAATAGAATAGAATAGAATATAAGAGAGATAGAGATAGAGAATAGAATAGAACAGACTATGGAATGGAATATAGAACAGAATAGAATAGAACAGAATAATAGAATAGAATAGAATAGAATAGAATAGAATAGAATAGAATAGAATAGAGCTGGAAGGGACCTTGGAGGTCTTCTAGTCCAGCCCCCTGCTCAAGCAGGAGAACCTATACCATCTCAGACTGGTGAATGTCCAGTCTCCTCTTACAAATCTCCAGTGATGGAGCGCCCACGATTTCAGGTGGCAAGCTGTTCCACTGGTTGATTGTGCTTACTCTGTAATCTCACTTTTCCAACCATTATTATTCTATTATTTTATTTATTTTTTTATTTTTAAAGGAAAGACTCGCAAAGGCGCCCATCTGGGACTGATCCGATCAGCTGTCCTTCCTATATTTCTGGTGAGTAAAGCAGTAATTGTAGGTCCCTTCGAAGAAACGGTCCAAGAATGAAATCTTCCCCTCTTGGGACTTCTGTTGGCTGACCACTAGCTGAGTGGCTTCTCTGGTGGCACTCGGTACGTTCTCTGAGGCTATTTATTCTCGAAAGCCACTTTCTTTTCTTTTTCTCATCTTTCTGCTTTCTTTCTTTCTTTCTTTCTTTCTTTCTCTCTTTTCTTTCTCTTTCTCTCTTTTGCTTTCTCTCCTTTCTTTCACTTTCTCTCTCTTTCTCTCTTTTTCTTTTTCCTTTATTTCTCTTTTTCTTTTTCTTTCTCTTTCCTTTTCTTTTTCTCATCTTTCTGCTTTCTTTCTCTCTTCTCTCTTTCTCTGTCTTTCTCTTTCTCTCTTTTGCTTTCTCTCCTTTCTTTCACTTTCTCTCTTTTCCTCTTCCTACCTTCCATTTCTTTCTTTCTTTCTTTCTCTCTTTTCTTTCTCTTTCTCTTTTGCTTTCTCTCCTTTCTTTCACCTTCTCTTTCTTTCTCTCTTTTCCTTTTTCCTTTTTCTTTCTCTCTTTCCTTTCTTTTCTTTTTCTCATCTTTCTGCTTTCTTTCTTTCTCTTTTCTTTCTCTCTCTTTCTCTCTTTTGCTTTCTCTCCTTTCTTTCACTTTCTCTCTCTTTCTCTCTTTTCCTTTTTCCGTTTTTCTTTTTTTCTCTTTCTCTTTCCTTTCTTTTCTTTTTCTCATCTTTCTGCTTTCTTTCTCTCTTTGTTTCTCTCTTCTCTCTTTCTCTGTCTTTCTCTTTCTCTCTTTTGCTTTCTCTCCTTTCTTTCACTTTCTCTCTCTCTTTTCCTCTTCCTTTCTTCCTTCCATTTCTTTCTTTCTTTCTTTCTTTCTTTCTTTCTTTCTTTCTTTCTTTCTTTCTCCTCTGTAATCTTTTTCTGCTCCACTTGTAAGAAAGAAAATATCTTGGTTAGTCTTCTCTTGTCGCTTGGCAACCCCTGATGGGTGGAGGGAACCCCTCAAAAAGAAAAAAAAGGAAAGGAAGGAAAGAAGAGGGGGGGAAAAAGGAACAAAATGTAACTGATCCAGAGACAAAGACAAAGTTTGAGGGGCTGTATAAACTTCCCACCCCCGCAGTAAGAAAGCATTCTTCAGATGCTCCTCGTGTCTTTTGCCCTAACCCCCTCCCCTGCTTTCTTGCACCAATAAATATGGATTAGTAAAGTACTTTTTTTCCCACACCGCTCAAAGGATGGGCTTGATCTCTGCACTTGCCTTAAGTAGCATCCTGACAAGCTGGAAGCTGCAAAATCAACAGGGTGAGGTTGCATTTTGCAACCTTTGGGGAGGGAAAGACAAATAATTTTGGCCAGCCTCGGAGAAGGAGGGCAGGACCCCCACCTTGTTCTAATCCAGATCAGGGTACAGCCTGTGTCTGGATCTGTAGGTGGGTCAAACAGAAGCCCAGCGAGGAAATCCTTGACGGAAGTGAACGTAGACAGGGGTGCAAAGGGGACGAAGGATGCTATTGGCATGGAGACTGAAGCTGAGTCACTCTTTGGAAAAAAGGAAGAAAAAAAAAGCATCCAGGGAAAAGTAGGAATGTTGCATTCACCACGATGTAAAAAAGAGGTTGAGACTCTAGAAAGAGTGCAGAGAAGAGCAACAAAGATGATCAGGGGACTGGAGGCTAAAACATAACAGGAACGTTTGCTGGAATTGGGTATGTCTAGTTTAATGAAGAGAAGGACGAGGGGGGACAGGATAGCAGTCTTCCAGTATCTGAGGGGCTGCCCCAAAGAAGAGGGAGTCAAGCTATTCTCCAAAGCGCTGAAAGGCAGGACAAGAAGCAACGGATGGAAACTGATCAAGGAGAGAAGCAACCTAGAACTAAGGAGAAACTTCCTGACAGTGAGAACAATTAACCAGTGGAACAACCTGCCTCCAGGAGCTGTGAATGCTTCAACACTGGAAGTCTTTAAGAAGAGACTGGACAGCCATTTGTCCGAAATGGTATAGGGTTTCCGGCCTGAGCAGGGGGTTGGACTGGATGACCTCCAAGGTCTCTTCCAACTTTATTATTATTATTATTAGTAGTAATAGTAGTAACATGGTTCAGTGGATCTGACTCCCACACTGGGGTTTATTCAGCAAACCATGTTTCAACCAACCTTGGCCAAGCGTGCCTGGCTGAAGAATTCTGGGAGTTGAAGTCCACAAGTCATCAAAGGGCCATGTTGGAAGACCCCTGTTGTAATTCAACCATAAACGATGCTACTGAATTCAGTATTTAGACCAGAAAGCAAGATTAAAATTTGGAGCCTGACTTTTTAACATTTGATTTCTAAAAAAAAAAACAAAAGGATTTCTAAAAGATATTTTTAAAAAACTTTTGCATTGCATAAACATGTTTTTTTTCCCCTGTCTCTGGCTCTATTCCATTGCCAAACTGAACCACATTCATTGTTTTAGCCTGTCTTTAAAAATTGTACTCCCTTTTTAAAGATGATTGATCTTTTTTTTAAAAAAAAAAAGTTTTGGGCAAAAAGAGTTTAGCAACTCGTCTTTCTACATTTTCTTTTTTGGCGTGGTCTAAACAACCAAACAATAACCAAATATTGTTATTCAGCAGCATCTTAATTTTGGCCTGAATTGGCTAAAACATTGATTTTTCTCTGCCACGGATTTCGTTTCGGAGGAGAATTAGAACAGAAAGATCAAACTCTTCTAAATATCCCCAGATGGCGAATGCTGATTCTTTGAGCTAAATAAATAACGTAACATTTGCCCGGTTAAATTTTTTTTCCACCCTCTTTCTTTCCTGTCACTTTTCCTCATAAATACAAAGAGAAAGGGAAGGGGAAAAAAAAGCCTTCTGAAGTTATTTACAATATTTTTTCCCTTCCCTTTCTAATAAAAACAGAACAAAGCGAACCGCCTGCTTTAAAAGCAGAGCAGAAGTGAAATAAAATCTGAAATAAAGGCTGAAATTGCAACACCTCAGAATGCCGGACATTCTATAAGTTGGACTTTTCTTTAGATTTGACTCCTTATCCAGGCTCTTTTCCAACGTTTGCCTATTTATTTATGCTTTTTTTCCCCTCTCCTGGGGGAGAGAAATCAGGGCAGAAACAAAAGAGTTTAAATCCAGCAAATTTCGGATTTAAAACCTCACGAAACCACGAACTTTGCTTCTCACGTTTAAAGGGGTTCGAGAAATCAAAGAACAACGTAAAAATTGCAGGAAGGCAATTTTTCAAGTTGGGGGGGGGCACCTGTTCATTTGTTTGATGCGTCACCCTAGCCATGGAGGAACTCCTGTTCTTCGGAAGCTAGAGATACAAGCTAAAAAGACGCAACACAAGAGGAAGAAGCCATGTGGAGGGTAGAGGAAAACAAGGCACCTAAGGTTTAATGGATCCAGGGAAGAAATATTCTTAGGGTCTGCCCCAACAGGGAGCAATTCCTGCAAAGGGATCTGATCCGCGTTCTGTGGCCCACGTCGACACTGCATCCTGTGAATCAAAAGTGTTTGTGTGGATTTGTGTCCTTGTTGTTGCTCTCTACCCATCCGGGAGGAAAGACCGGCCACGTTTCGCTGGCGTGTGTCTGGTGGTGCACGGAACGGACATCTCCGAGGCTAAACCCAAGAATTAAGGCTTTTCACAAAGGCCTTTTGACCAGGGTTTGCAAATGAATGAGGCATGCTCTTCCCTGGATGGGGGGGGGGACACACACACACCCTGGCCCTACAGAGAATAGGGCTTTTTCTCCCCCCCCCATAATTTTGAGGGAGAAGTTGCTCCCCTTTTCAACCGTTCGGTATCAAAAGAACCTCTTTCCATTCCAGAACTTCAAAAAACTTTTCCTTCACCAAAAGTTCATATTTCTCTGCCCCCCACACACACACTTTGTAAAGTGATATTAACCCTTCACGTGATCTTGATTCTATCCCTCTGTTCATGCAGCCCATTACTGTGTTGGCCTTTTTGGCTGCGGCCGCACACTTCAATGGCTCACATTGAAGTGATTGTCTACTACGACTCCAAGGTCCCTCTCACAGTTACTTGTATTAAGCCAAGTTTCACCTAGCCTGTACCCATGCAGCTGGTTTTTCTTGCTTAAGTGTAAAATCTTACTTTTCTCAACGCTGAATTTCATTTTGTTAGATCCATCCTCTTTCTCCTGTTAGAATTGATGGATTGGCGCAGGGGATAAGTTGAGCTAGCTTCCAATTGAATCAAAACTCAAGATCCTCACTACTGCATACGTGGGATACCATCCTGTTTATCATCTGGTGAACTTTTACATTACCACCATATCTTATCTCAAAGTCAGTTTCCATTTTCAAACTAGGAAGAAACTTGCTCATCCACCCAGCAGCTGTTCTTCTCCACGGTCCTAGGCTTACTTATTTATTTATAGTTCTGTCCCCGGCTATTCAGCAGGACCTCCTTGGAAGTAAATATGTTTAAATCTAACCTTTACCCTCAATGACAGACATCCTGCTTATGGCTTATTTAAATGAGTCCAGAGAGCCGAATAGAAAACTGGGCGTGAAAGAGACACAATCCCGCAGTGCAGAAACTAGATGAGTCGTGTAGTGATCCAGGAACACACACAGCCCCATTTGTGAAGCTTTTAGAATTTATAGTATTTCTGCCTGAATATGATCCAAAACATGAGCTGAGGGGCTGCCCCAAAGAAGAGGGAGTCAAGCTAGTCTCCAAAGCACCCGAAGGCAGGACAAGAAGCAACGGGTGGAAACTCATCAAGGAGAGAAGCAACCTGGAACTAAGGAGAAACTTCCTGACAGTGAGGACAATTAACCCCTGGAACCGCTTGCCACCAGAAGTTGTGGGTGCTCCACCCCTGGAGGCTTCCAAGAAGAGATTGGACAGCCGTTGGTCTGGAATGGGATAGGGTCAGCTGATTCAGCAGGGGGCTGGACTAGAAGACCTCCAAGATCCCTTCCAACTTGTTACCCCTGTGACTGTAGAGAAGGAAATTGGCTTTATTTGGGGAAGGGGGAGCTGGGAGAAGAGACCCAGCTTCCCTTGGGGGGTGGTAGCCTTTTAACCCAGGAAGGGGGACACGGGCTAAGGCCTTGCAATCTTTTTCCCAGGGTGGAAGGAAGTAAAAAAAAAAAAAGAGAGAGAGAGAGAAGAGGATTAAGGAATCTGGAGAGCTTATTTGCAGACTGGACTGTACAACGGTGAATTCAGAAGGCAGGTGGGAAAGCCAGGCTGGGATGGAGGACAGGTGAAGCCCACCCCCACCCCCCCCAGGAGAAAAAGAGGGCTCTCTGCTTCTCTCTGTTTGATTCCTTCTCTGGTTTTTTTTTCCCCCCCTCTCTCTTTTTTTTTCTCTCTCTCTCCCTCTGTTTCCTCCCTCCCTCCAGCGTTCCTTTGTCTGCCTTTTGTGATGGAAAGTGGTCCCCTAAATCAGCTCCATGACACGGTTATTGTTCGTCCTGTTGGAGTTTTTAAACTTCTCCCCCCCCCCACCTCCGCCTTCCCGAGGTCAGGAATGCGCCTGGCTGCCATTGGCAGGGTGGCGGGGGGGGGGCGTGAGGGGGGCCTCCCCCCCTCCCTCGAGGGTCAGCCCCATCTCCTTGGGTCATCTGACAACAAAACCTTTTGAAATATCGACTCTCCATCACCCGGGCGGAGATTGTCTCTCGCCAGCAGGACCCTGGCACGGCCCTTCAATGGCTCCGGACAGGCCTCTGTCCACCGTACCGGTCAGCATCTGCCAACGGACAGAAGGCCATTGTCTGGGGGGAATGGCTTTTGTTTTCCATCACAGCTGCCCCGGTTCGGGCTGGGACTGACCCGAAGGGCCTGGTGGGTGGGAGAGAAAGGAGGAGAGGAGGGGGCCGGGTGTATGGGTCAGTGCTTCCGAGAAGGGCCCCCCCCCCTGGGTTTTTTTTCCCACCCCTTCCAGAAGACCCGGAATGGCTTTCCACCCAAACTTCAGACAGCTCCAGCTGAAGCATTAAGGAAGAATTTAGAGGGGGGGGGGGAAACAACGTAAAGGAGAGAAAATGGGTCTCTTTTTTTTTTTGAACCCGAAGAAGTGAAGAATCAAAATAGGTTGATAGAAGATGGGGAGGGGGGGGTGTTGAGGAGGGAGGGAAGGAAGAGACCTTTGCCCCCAGGTTAAAAAGCACCTTGCGTGGGGTGGGGGGAAATAAGCTGGGAATGCAGGCAGTCCCCAACAGAGACCCAAATGTTGAGCCCAAATGTTATGTTGCAAAGCGAGGCAGTCATTGGGAGCTTTGCCCCGTTTTACAACCTGTCTCGCCACAGTTCTGAAGCTGAATCATTTTTCTTCTTCTTGTGCCATATCCGTTATCGGACGTTGGCGATCACGTTGGCAATCCTGTTTTTATCAGCAGCCGTACGAAAAAGTGCTGCTCAGTTTTGTCCAAACCGGTCCCTTAGATTTCGAAGCCACGATGTTCTTCTTCGGCCTGGACCTCGTTGGCCTTCCATCTTTCCCTGGAGGATGAAATGGAGCACGCCGTATTTTTCTGGGTGTCGCATCACCTGTCCGAAATATTCCAATTTTCGTTTTTTGTTTTGATGATGGCTTCCCCAGGAGGCTTATCACCTCGTTTCTGATCTTGTCAACCCAATCTCTCAGGGGTTGCCCCAAAGAAGAGGGAGTCAAGCTATTCTCCAAAGCGCCTGAAGGCAGGACAAGAAGCAACGGATGGAAACTCATCAAGGAGAGAAGCAACTTGGAACTTTCCTGACAGTCAGAACAATTAACCAGTGGAACCACCTGCCTCCAGAAGCGGTGAATGCTCCAACACTGGAAGTTTTTAAGAAGAGACTGGACAGCCATTTGTCTGAAATGGTATAGGGTTTCCTGCCTGAGCAGGGGGCGGACCAGATGACCTCCAAGGTCCCTTCCAACTTTATTATTATTATAACCCAGCTTCTACGTAACAGCCGCCTGTCAATCCACATTTCAAATGCTTCCAGTCTCTTCAGGTGGCCTTCTGTCAGAAACCAACTCTCTACTCCACAGAGCAGGATAGAAAAAAAATATAGCGTCTGATCTTGCTTGCCCCATTGTCCGGACGTCGCAAAAGGAGATTGCGTGACTCATGGACACGGCGACCGTCATAAATACGAGTCGTTTGCCAAGCGTCCGAATTTTGACCACCTGACCGGGGTGGGATGGGAGAGGCTGCAAAGTTGCAAGTGTCAACGCTGCTAATATTGAATATTCTTGCTTTGGCGATATATGCAGCACTGTCTAGTATTTTTAGAGTTAAATCAGATGACAGCGAAATCCCTGGAATGTTATGTGCAAAGGAAGGGAAATTCAGATCTTAGCACTTCCACCATGCCGTGCTGACATCTCTGAAACACTAATAAAGGCTTTTTAGCTTAAAAAAAAAATCCCTGAAGGTTCTTTGAAGTGTTTCGTTAATCAGACACATGACAGCAAGTGTGAAAAAGGGTCCTAAGTCACTTTTCTTCCAACACCGTTGTAACTCGGAACGGTCGCTAAACGAAGCGTTGAAATGGAGGGTGACCAGCGCTTCAATTTTCTCTGCCTTCCTGGGAGAGGAAAAAAAAAGGGGGGGGGAAGGCAGCTGGCCAAGGGGGTCTGTGTCAGACGGGAATGGGTTTCAGAGTTTTTCCCCCAAGCCTTATTTATCTTATTTCTTCGCTTTTGATAAAGTGGGCCGAGCAAGCGAGCCAAATACGGTATTAATATGAATCATTTCCAGGGTTTAAATTTAAACCCTCTTTAATGAACAGAGCAGCTTGCCCTCCGATGTTGCGGGTGCGCCATCGCTGGAGGTTTTCAAAAACAGACTGGACAGCCATTTGGCTGGGATGGTATAGGGTCTCCTGCCTTGAGCGGGAGGGTTGGTCTAGATGGCCTCTGAGGTCCCTTGCGGCCTTATGAGTCTATGTTCTGAGTTTAAGGCTGATTCCTCGGAGGACAGGCTGGAGAAAGGATGGTGGAGCTTGGAGTCTCGTTGGGTGCAAGAAGAATCTTCATAACAGTGTGTATGGTAGCCAACAGTTGAACCTCCTTACGAAGGGGCAGTCTACCTTTACAGGACTCCTGATAGCAATAAGCAGGAGAAAAGTCTTGAAAGGGGGATTAAAAAGGCCAAATGTCAGTCTAAAACATCTGGCTGGCTGTGCGGACAACCTCCCCCCCCCCCAATAATGACATTTTCAAACTATCCCGGGTGAAGTTCGCTGCCTTTCTTTTTTCTGTATTTTGGAGAGTGGAAAATAAAAATAATAAATCTCCACCAGCATGAAATTTTGCCCGTTGTATCTGGCCAAGGAGAGAAAAAAACATTATAATATCAAAGGATTTATGAGTAACGGGGAATACAAGAAGACAAATCAGGCATTTAAAACACACACACACACAAAAACCATTCTACCTAAAAATAGCCTGATTCTGACACGGCAAAAACAGCTCTTTGACTTTTCCCAAAATTGCAAACAGTCGAGACAGGCCAGGCCGCAGATGAGTTTAGCAGAAACCTGGAAGATATTTCAAATCTGGAACGCTTGGATCCGTCTAGGAATAGCAAGAAGAATTGGACAAGAAGCTTTTGAAAGCTTTTGGGGGGGGCATCCTTAACATGGCAACTTCCCGTTTCGTATTACACCCCGAGAGGGTTCTTTTAATTCAGATTTTTAGCGGCGCTTTTCCAAGGATGCTTTAGGATATCCGGGCTGGAAAAAAACAAAACAAAAGCTTTTGGAAAGCAAAACTCGGAATTCGTTTGAGGTGGCGTGCGAGAAAAGGAGAAAAATTCTGGATTGTACAAAGTCACGATGCGACTGCGGTTTGTTGAATCAATCTTTTCCGGTTGGATTCACACACCCTCACCGGTCCTGGTTGACCAACCTGCTTTTTCCATTGCAGCATCTTTGGGAAATGTTGGACTACCACTCCCACGAGGCTGGTTGTGGAGGCTGGGAGCTGCAGTCCCACCACTGCAGAAGACATCAGTCGGGAAAGGCTGTCCTAAGCGATATTTTGAAGCCAGATCCTTACGTTTGAGACACACACACCCTAACAAGGCCAGCGCAGAAGAGACTTGCGTTTATGGGTTGTGTCTGAAGAGTGGAGAATTTCACTAAATATCGACGGGAAGGGCCGGGCTGAGTGCCTGAGCAAAATTCCCTGATAAATTTGATTCAGGATAATGGGATGCTGAGTTTCCTCATGTCATTGGCTGTTTTTTAACAGCCCCTGCTTCTTCCTTTGGCAATAAAGCTACATTTCTCTCTTGGCAGTTTTGGTGTGGTGTTGCCCTCTGCAGTCACACTAGAACACGTGCAAGAATTATTGGGTTTTTTCCTTCTTCAAAGGATGAGCCTAATTAAGTTTGGCTTCTTTCTTTCTTTCTTTCTTTCTTTCTTTCTTTCTTTCTTTCTTTCTTTCTTTCTTTCTCTCTCTCTCTCTTTCTTACTCTTTCTTCTTTCGAAGGAGAGCCTAATTAAGTTAGAATATTCTAAGTTATTCTGCTATTCTTTTTTCTTTCCTTCCTTCCTTCCTTCCTTCCTTCCTTCCTTCCTTCCTTCCTTCCTTCCTCCCTCCCTCCCTCCCTCCCTCCCTCCCTCCCTCCCTTTCTTCTATCCATCCATCCATCCATCCATCCATCCTCCCTCATCACTGGAGGTTTTAAGAAGAGATTGGACAGCCACCTGTCTGAAATGGTCTAGGGTCTCCTGCTTGAGCAGGGGGCTGGACTAGAAGACCTCCAAGTTCCCTTCCAGCTCTCTTCTGATTCTGATTCTAATTCCTTGATGTGGAACAACACATTTTCTCAGTCCTGAGTTTGTGGTTATTATTATGTGATTATTTCTTCTGAAGGATAAATATCAGCTGAAGATGCACAGTTCGCATCCACATACGTGAAGGACCAGCTGTCCATCTTTAGATCTGAAGGCTGGGATCTGTTTCTGAAGGTCTAACTCTTAAATGGACCGTTGGATTGGCAAGGACCATGGACAGGGGCTTAGCTGGGATGGCTCCACGGAGACCGAGAGATTCTCTCCTAAGGACGGAGACGCAACTTTTGAGAGCGACAAAAATTTTAAAAGAGAGATGGAGGGAGTCGATGGACAAGCAAGCTAAGATTTCACGGCACCTAAAAGACAGCTGAATTCAGTATATCCCACTTGTCCTGGAGGAGTGATCCCTAAATTGAATTTTTTGGGTTTTTTTTTTTTTAGCACCGTAACTTCAAATTGTCACTAAATGAGACAGATGAGCTGTGTCTGTATATGCAGAAAAATCAGATTCAAAGGATGTTTTTCTACCCAGCAGATGGCAGCCTTTTCATAGTTTATCCTTTCAGGGAAATTGAGCTGAAACTCAGTTGCTGTATCCTATCTCAGTGTCATGTTTTGGCTGAGTGTAATGTGTAGCTCTTGAAACTCAAATACTTTGGCCACCTAATGAGAAGGAAGGACTCCCTGGAGAAGAGCCTAATGCTGGGAAAGATGGAGGGCAAGAGAAGAAGGAGACGACAGAGAATGAGGTGGCTGGATGGAGTCCCTGAAGCAGGAGGCGTGAGCTTCAATGGACTCCAGAAGATGGTAGAGGACAGGAAGACCTGGAGGAATGTTGTCCATGGGGTCTCGATGGGTCAGACACGACTTCGCAGTTAACAACAACAAAATGTGTAGCTCAGCCACAGGATGAGGAGGGACGGAGAATTTTAAAGCAGTAAAACTTTGGTTGGGGGAGGTCAAGATTTGCCTTCAGAGCAACGCAGGACACGTAGACGGGCAACGTGTGAACCGACCGTTTAAAAATCTATTTTCATGAAAACACTTTTTTAAAAAATCCTCCCCCCCAAACAGATTCCATTCAAAAAGTCGAATAAGGCGGCAAAGCTGTGCCACTGTTTTGAAAAATGGGATCGCTTCCACTTTTTTTTTTCTGAAGGGAGGGGATATGCAGGGTTAGACCCTGGCAAAATTTGTCGGTGACGGACACCATGGGGAGGGAGGGACGGTCTGAAATAAGAAACAACTTCCTTTTTTGGGGAAGGGCAAACTTCATGAGGACTAGCGCTTTGGTGGACTAATTTAGTGACAATTTGAAGTTACGGTGCTAAAAAAAAAAACCCCAAAAAACACAATTTAGAGATCACTCCTCTAGGACAAGGGGGAATACTGAATTTGGCTGTCTTTTAGGTGCCTAACTCCTGCAGCTGAACAACGGCGTGGATCTAAAGAGCGAGAATCAGAATCCAGCTGGACGGGACCTTGGAGGTCTTCTAGTCCAGCCCCCTGCTCAAGCAGGAGACCCTGTACCATTCCAGACAAGTGTCTGTCCAGTCTCTTCTTATAAAACCTCCAGTGATGGAACAGCCACACCTTCTGACCGCCAGCTGTTCCACTAGTAGTTGGTTATCATGTTGGGGAGCGACTTGCAAGGCCCATCATCCTCAGCTGGGATGGGAAAGAGAGTAGGCAGCCCCCACGTTCCCACCTCTACGCCGGGGAAAGAGAAGAGGCGGCGAGGAAGGATGCAGACGCCGCAGCTTCGGTTCCGGGGAGCAGATTCAAGCCCACCCACCCCTTTTCTGGCCCCTCCTCTCCCTTTGGCTCCGCCCCCGCCTCTGCTCCCTCCTCTGCCCCCCCCCGCGCCCCCCTTCTTCCTTCTCCTCCGTGGCCGCCTCGATGTCTCCGCCCGTGATTTTGCAACGCTGCGCCCTGGCGCTTCTTCTCCTCCTGGGTTTGGGGGTCTCCTCTCCCCCCAGGGAGGGGGAAGGGGAGTCCCCGGGCGAGGGGGAGGAGGAGGAGGAGATGCCCACCGTGGTGGTCGCCATCCTGGCCCGCAATGCCCAGCACTCGCTGCCCCACTACCTGGGGGCCCTGGAGCGCTTGGATTACCCCGCGGAGCGCATCTCCATTTGGTAAAGCGCGCGCGCGCGCTCGGGGGGCGGGGGGGGTCTTCCTTGCAAAGCCCCGACGCCCCCTTCTTAGCTGGACAGCTGCCTGCTGGAAGGAGGGGAGGGGTCTCGCCTCCCCCCCAGAGTCGGCTTTGGGGGTCTCTGGGACTCTGGATAAATTGGGGGGGGTCTGGGTGGGACCCCTCCTTCGCGCGAGTTGGGAGTTTCCGAATCGTTTCTGCCTTGGAGAGGCAGGCTGGAGAAAGACGTGGGGTGCTTTGAAGCGCTCTCTGCCCGTTTTGGGGGGTGCCTTCCTGACCCTGGAGCCCCCAGACCAGGCTGTGTGGGCCAGGGGTGGTGGAGGAATGTGCTAGACATCAAGAGGGTGCCCCATTTAAGGACTGTTTTTTGGGGTGGGGTCTCTCCATTAGAGGGGTTTTAGAAACTGATTGGGAACGTGTTTCTCCCCCCGGAGTGTTAATGGATGCTGACTTGGGGTGCAGAATTTAGATTTTGGGGTGCTGGGGGGGTGACCTTTGCTGCTGTTTCCCCGAAGGTGGCTTTCCCAGAGAATTTATTTTGCTCCTCTGTTGTTTTTCCTCTGGTCCACGATCTTCCTTGGGGGGTTTCGGCCTCAGCATAGCTTGAAGTCGGTTCTCCTCTCCCCCATAGTCCAATTTGACGCCCCTGCAGACGCCATGGACTGCAGCTCCCATCCTCCTGCATCCTAGCCCGATGGGAGTTATAATCCAAGAGCTCTAAACAATATCAGGATGTGGGTTGCGGCCTTCTTGTGCGAGGAGAGAGGGATACAAGGCTGCTTTAAAAAAACAAACCCACAAAACTGAATGCTACACATTGTTTAATGTTACGGTGTGTGGTTTAGAACCTGCCTAAGGCTCTTGGGGAACCCTAAGCTGCAAATAAATTGGATTTTTTTCCCCCCCAGATGAGTTGATCTGCCATCCCGCTCATCTCACCCGTGACCCTGTCCCTCAAACAGCTATAATTCCCAGCTGGGCAGGTAGGGCTCACCTGTCTCCCACCTGGGCTGCTTGCAAAGGTCGAAAGATTCCCCTTTGCTGCCTTTCAAAGCTTCTCCCTGGCCAAAAAAAAAAAAAAAAAAGGAAAAAGAGTTTACGGTTCTTTTTTTAGGAACTGGTAGAATTCCCAGCTCCAGCCCTGTAATAAGAAGGGTGGGTGGTTTTTATATCGAGGAGGAGCTAAGCTTTTTCCCATCTGTAGGATCTGTTAAAGCGATAATGGGAATTTTAGAATGTCGCTGGACAGTTCCAGAAAGTCAGAATCCACGATCTGGAGTCTGTTGTACAGTAATTTCTATTTGTTTTCATTCCTTCCTTTCTTTCTTTCTTCCTTCCTTCCTTCCTTCCTTCCTTCCTTCCTTCCTTCCTTCCTTCCCTACCCCTCTCTCCTTCCTCCCTTCCCTCCCTTCCTTCCTTTCCCTTCCTTTACTCCTTCCTTCCCTCCCTCTCCTTTCTCCCTTTCCTTCCTTCCTTCCTTCCTTCCTTC